>NW_024539262.1:0-325096 GCF_016758775.1 Suillus clintonianus | reverse complement strand
TGCGGGGTGAATTTATGGTGAACAGCAACTCTCCGGCCGTGCGGCCACATTTGTGGCCTAATTCTTACATTTCACAGTTCACAAACCCGATTTGGCAAACACTAATCCCAGATCACGTGCCCCGTTCCAGAAATTGTGCCAAGTCCGAATTCTGTAGACCGGTCAGATCAATGAACGGTTGAGCGGTTGAACGGTTGAACGGTAAACTACGAGACGGCTGCAGAAAGAGACCGTGCCTGTCCAAAGCACCGTTGCAAATTCAGCCCTTTTTTATTTCTCAAATGTGGGCATTGGTATTTCCTCACCCACAGCGGCCTCCATAGGAAGCCGTTTCATACTATTAGTTACCACCAGTTCGTGCATCCCCAGATCTCGTGCATCGCTCAATACAACAATTTTCTACTACAAATCTTCGAACTAATACATGCATATGGAATGATAAATTCTTAGAACGCCCTACGAGCTTTAACGGGTGTGATCTAATAAGAAACAAAAGAGATACATTTTTGGTGGTGACAACGGTTTGTGTCACTCTCAATGTCACGCACGAATGCTGGACTTTGAAACTGGTCTGTGTGACGATACTGTGACTTTCCGTTACATTTGTGTGACTGCACGAGATGCGGTGTGCACGAACTGGTGGTAACTAATAGTAGGCCGTTGCCTGATACATAGCTGAGATACTACCATTAACATTAAGATTATCTTAACATAATCTTATCTGCCCTATCAGCCATCGCATCCATCTTTGAGAGTCTCCGATGGACCGTAGTACTGCCAGTTCCGGGTCTTGTAACGGAGCTCGACGGCCTCTCCTCAAATCCTTCTAAGCTTGGCGAAGCTACACAAGAAACCATTGCACACATCACTTCACACATCCGATCGCATTCCACATCTGTACATAAATACTGTGCTGTAATTAACGCGGTGAGGGAAATTAGAGGCGGCGACGCTTTGTGGCCATGTACCCGTTAATCGCGCTGACTTCCTTTTTCAGCGCGTCGACGGCCGTCTCAACAATTGAGATCAAGCCGGGAAGCGCTTCAATCCTCCCTGCCTCGTATGCACCCTCTTCATCGCTCTCTGAATCCTGCTCCTGGACTTGGGCGAGCTTCCTCTTGCGATTGTTGTTGCTGTTGTTTAGGATGCTGCGACTGCTATCGAGGAGGATGTATGCGGCATTGGTGTTTGAGGGACCTGCAACGGGCTGAGTTGTTGGCTTGACCGTGGACTTGGCCTTGGCCTTATCCTTCGTGTTTGAGGGACCGGCAGCGGGCTGAGGTGTTGGCATGACCGTAGACTTGGCCTTGGCCTTAGCCTTGGGTGCAGGCGCAGGTTTGGGCCTGGAAGCCGCGGTGGGCTTGGGAGAGGTGGGAGGTGCGGCAGGCAGGAAAACCGGCGTAGGCAACGCCTTTGCCTTGCCTTTCTCTAAACTCCAGAAGTCAAGGGTCAAGTCGCCAGATAATGGATGCATAGAACTCACCAACGAGTGAACATGCGATCTTGAGCCGCTTGCAGTCGAGGCAAGCCTGGCCAGCAGGATTGCTATTGCATTTGTGACCCACATGCGCACAATTGTTGCATGGGACTTTATTGACCTTATCGTTCGCGACGCTCGTGGGCAGGGTGCTCTTCTGAAGGAGGTTGAATGATATGATGAAATCAAAACAAATGAGTTACGCACCTTGGGCATCGCCTGGGCCGTCTTAGGCATGGATGTCGGCGAGACGTCTGGGCTTGAAGCAATGGGACGTGGATACCTCCGCTTGCGCTGAACAGGAATTGTGTTGGTAGTGGTCACCGGATCGACAACGTCATCGTCCGCTGTGTTCGATTCTTGACCTCGATATTGCTCTTCCTCATCCTGCGGCTCGTCGAGCTGCGCCTGCACCTGCTTCTGCTGCTCCGCTTCATCCTCCTCCTCCTGTTGCTGTTGCCCCTGCCCTTCTTGCGGTTGCGGTTGCGGTTGCGGTTGCGGTTGCGGTTGCGGTTGAAGGCGAGGTTCCTCCCGGCCCTCATCGATTTGTAGGTGCTGCATCAGGTCAGGCACCTGGCCATCTGCATCTGCCTGCCTCGCCGCGGCGGCCTTCATTTTGCTGATTTCGAGCTCAAACGCCACGTATTTTCCGGCGGCTTGTCTTCCTAACTCCCTTTCCGCGATGGACAGGTCAACCGGCAGGCTTTTGTCCTTCGCGAGCTTAATGCAAGTGTTCAGCGCGCTCTGGAGTGTCGCGCGATGAGTCTGAGCAACTAAACAAAGTGTTCGCGGTCACGTACGAGGAGGCGCGTCCAGCTCCGACACCACGCTTCTTTCTCTACATACAGCGCGGGATCCTTTTCAGCAGGAGCTGAATCCACTAGAGTTTGCATCTCATCGCAGAGCTCGCGAACCTTGCGTCTCAGAGTGACGGTTTCCTCGTCATCGGGAACATCAGCGGTCAAAGCAAAGATGTCGATATCGGCGCGGTCAGACGACATTATGAGGTTAGGATGATGGAAGATGTTGGGAAAAGGGATGAGTGAGGGTTTGAAGCCAATTTATAGGTAACATGTACCAACATTTGTGGCGTAATTCAGAAACTTTACGATCCACTAACCCGATTTGGCATGCACTCGGAAGCAATGCCAGATCACGTGCCACGTACCAGGAATTTTGCTAAGTCTGAAGCTTGTAACCGATGACGCTAGACACTCAGTATATCAGCACATATGTGGCATTCTCGCAGCACCTAAAATATACCAGTATGTGCTAGTAGTAGTGTGTTGGCTGCCTCATCATGCCACTCCGCGCTCAAATCTCACAGTGTAATGAGCGCCTGCCTGACGGCTCCCAACGGGTACCGGCTCTTTCCTCAGGACCGTGAATGAAGATGAGCCGTTAGAGGGCTCCCAACGAGGACTGGTGCATACTTATACACCATTTGGTTCACTCTCTGCCAGTGGGACTGTCCTCCTCAAAGAACTTCATGTCCTTCCACTTTGTGACACATCTGTCGCCTCCGCCGCAGGATTCCATCTACTCCACCCTCACCCTGATCAACCCCATGAGTTATGAGGAGGATGTGAGAGGAGACATATCACGCGGCCGTTTGTAAGCCGGCTCTCGATGGGGGAGCCGTCATCCTACATGACAGGCAGGGACATATTGTATCCTATGACACGTCTCCTTAACATAAGTAGTCCACACCGAGAGCCGTCTGATATTTCCAGTATTAGTCCCTAATATCTGTGGTTGCAGACACGGCGGCATTTGAAACCGTCGCAAATCCATGTTTTTCAGTCGAATGATATGTAAGATAGATGCGGTCCCGTTCGGGAGCCGTCTTACAGTTTGATACTCATCCGACTTGGACTCCACCACACTCACGGTCTCCCTAATGGGAGCCGTCTGTATACACTGGTGATTATGCGTCCGGTCTACCATATATGACTGATTGTCCAGCATCACCGGTCTACAGACTTCAGACTTAGCAACATTTCTGGTACGCAGCACGTGATCTAATATTGTGTGTGGCCCGTTGAGACACAGTGTTGACCAAATCGGGCGAGTGGACGGTGGAATGAATACATTAAGCCACAAATGTGGGCGCATGGCTGAGGAGTCGCTGTTCCCTACAAATTCCCCTCCTCAACTTCATTAATCACTTGTCTTCTCATCTTCCATCCTTCCGATCTTGTCATGTCGTCTGAAACCAGCAACACCGACATTAACGTTGTTGCTAGTCCTTCTGTCGTTCTGGATGACAACGACACTGCCGCGCTCACATGCGAGATTCAAGCACTCTGCGATGCGATACAAACACTGATCGACGCAGTGCCTGCCGACAAGGACCGTGCGCCATATGTCGAAAAGGAAGATTGGTGCCTGCGCTGGACGCAACTTTTTGTAAGTCACTACAAACTCTTTTTATGTCATTCTCATCATACCGCACCAGAGTTCTCTGATCGCCTGCCTCAATCATGCGAAGGACAAGCACTTGCCGCTTGAATTGTCCGTCGCAGCAAGGGAGTTAGGCGGGCAAGCGACGCTCTTACACGACGCGTTTCAGCGCGACATCCGCAAAATGAAGACCGCCTCGGCGAGCCAGGCGGATCCGGCTGCCCAAGAGATGGAGGAGACGGTCGAGAAGGTCAAGGTGTGTTTCTGCTCTCATTTTATAATATAACTCGCCGACCTATCAAGCTGCTTCAGACGCAGACACCCCGGATGAGCGTCGCGACCGATAAGGTCAATCCTGTCTCATGCACCCGTTGCGCCAACATGGGTCGACCATGCTATAGCAATAGTGCTGGCATGGTTTGCCTGAACTGCAAGCGGCTCAAGGCCAGATGTTCTCTTGTTGTCGGTGAGTTCTGTGTGGTGTTGATCATCTGAAGAGTTCACCATTGATTCACTCTTGGACTGTAGAGAAAGGCAAGGCAAATGCTGCTCCCACAGCCGTCCTGGCTCATATGGCTCCAAAGCCCAGCGCGGCTCCTAGGCACAGACCTGCACCAAGGCATGTGCATGCACCGAAGGACAAGGGCAAGTCCAAAGCCAAGTCCACGGCCTCGCAACATCCTCAGCCGGCTGCCGGCCCCTCCAGCACAGCTAGCGTCCTCAACAGCAGTCGCAAGAGGAAGGAGGCCGAAATCGAAGACGAGGTAGACTCCGAGAGCGACGAAGAGGCCGCTTACATGGCAGGGAGGATTGAAGCTCTGCCCAGCTACATCTCCGTGGTTGATACCGCCCTCAACGCATTGAAAGAAGAAGTCAGTGCAATTAATGGATATATGTCCAAAAAGCGCCGCCGCCTTTAGATCCAAATACAATACATACGTGACATCAGTGATTTACATACATTATACAACGGTTGGTTGGTTGGTTTAGGTTAATCCCGTGATCAGACGACAGTGGGCGATGAGCATGCCGGCTCCCATTGGTGACCGGCTCTGTCTATGTACCAGGTGATGCAATATGCGCATGTGAGGCTCACAATAGGAACCGCCCGTACCCTACATCACACCACGTCATTTCATTTAAGAACATTCGTGGCCAGAACATCCGGTTCCATCCTTCCCTCATGTGCCACTGCCTTTCGTTAAACCGGAACCGGGGGCTCAACCGCCATCGCCATGGTTGGTTGGTTGGTTGGTTGGTTGCCTCCCTGCACTCAGACGGCTCCACATGGGGACCGCATCTAACCTAAATACCATTCAAATGCCAACTTTGCTATGAGACGGTTCGCAATGGAACTGTGTCTGTCACCACACATCTTTGAGATTACTACATTGCCTGTGAGACGGCTCCCGTTGGGGACTGCTCCTCTGAAGGTTGCTGTTCAATCACGCAGCCGTGAGACGGCGGCTCCCATCGGGGACCGTATCCGACGAGAACCGATTGTGCAGCACCGATCTGTGAGACGGCTCCCATTGAGGACCGCATCTGTCAAGAACGGATGTCAAGTACCTGCCTACGAGGCGGCTCCCATTGACGACCGCCCCGGGCCAGCACACGCACCTGTGAAGCGGCTCCCATTGGGGACCGCACCTATCATGCACACTGGTCAAGCACCCCACCAGTGGGACGGCGCACTTACACAGACGGCTCCCAAAGGAAGTCAAGATCACTGACAGGCGCGGTCCCCCATGGGAGCCGTCTCACAGGTGGGTGCTTAACACAATTGTCCATCACAGAAGCGGTCCCCATTGGGAGCCGTCTCACAGGCCGGTTGCTTTGCATCCGTTCTTGACAGATGCGGTCCCCAATGGGAGCCGCAGTCTCATATATTGGGGCGCACAACTAGTCTGCTTGACACATGCGGTCCCCGTTGAGAGCCGCCTCATATATGGGTGCTTCAGAGATGCGGTCCCCAATGGGAGCCGCCTCATAGGTGCATGTGTATGTATGTCCGAAGCTCATGATAGGGCGCGGTCCCCAATTGGGGCCGTCTCACAGGTGGGTGCTCACACCTCTGTAAACAGATGTGATGCATATCCTCAGAGACACACTGCATATTTCAACCTAACCTATTTATTTGTTATGTGCATGCATGGACAGTTTCCGAATGAAATCACAGATGGGCATAAGGATCAAATTCTATTGATGTTAGCTTGATTTCCAAAATTCAGTTGCAAATATAATCAATATGCACCCGTCTGATGGCTCCCAATTAGGGCCACGTCTGTCAAGCACATTTTCAATCCAACCAACCAACCAACCAACCATCAACCATCAACCATCAACCAACCAACCATCAACCATCATATTTGAGATGGCTCCTGTCCGAGATTGATATTGTTCCTTGGCTGCAAGGTACTTATTGTCTGTGTTCATTTTCATATCTAATCCTGTTGCTTCAGATCACATTGACCAATGTGAAAATGATGACCCTAAGATGTTCAATATTTCTTTGGTCACCAGTGCTTCCCACATCATGCTGTGCAAATTAGCAGACTCCGAGAAATTCAAATACTCCGTCCCAAACACATTGCTGGAACAGTAGAAGGAACCAACATCAACATCAACATCAACATCAACCAACCAGTGGTTTGAATGTTGACCCCCCTTCTGGAAAAAGGCAGCATGAAGATACTACTCGTGATTGCCAGCCTCAACAACAGACTCACTGTGCTGCTCATGGATTTTCTGTTGTTCACGAGGACCACCACAGCAACAATGATCCGCCCCGTACAGAACACCACCAGTGGTGCTTCAGCTGCAGAGGATGCAGCCTCAAAAGCGACTGCATGTAGAGGATTATGGTAAGTCCATGAATTCCTTGCAGATACTGTTCTAATTGAGTGTCTGACAGATCAAACAACATTTGAATCTCAGGCTGCTAGCTTGAATGCACCAGACTCATGCATCAGAAAAAAGACAAAGGTAAGCTGAAACTGACATCTTCTATTGCTATTTTCATTCAAGTTGGTTTCCAGGTTGTACATTATGATGGTGCTTTGCGTATTGTCCCAGCCTATCCTCATCCTTGACCTTGACCTTGACATTGACCTCACGCACCCACCCCTGGCTGTGGGCCGCCTTAGCACTGGCATCATGAGGTACGGCAGATGTCTCCACATCATGTTCAAGCTTATCGGCATAATGTGGCCCATTCTTGCCATGATTTTTCAGCTGCAGGCCCTTCAAGAGTGGTTGGTTGCAAGGGGATGTGAGAAATATGCTTATGGCTTGTGCATCAAGCATCATGGTGGATCATGAAGAGGTGATGCTTGATGGTTGATGGTTGGTTGATGGTTGATGGTTGATGGTTGATGGTTGATGGTTGATGGTTGATGGTTGATGGTTGATGGTTGATGGTTGATGGTTGATGGTTGATGGTTGGTTGGTTGGTTGGTTGGTTGGTTGGTTGGTTGGTTGGTTGGTTGGTTGGTTGGTTGGTTGGTTGAATAAATCACAAGATCAGTTAAAGTATAGAATCTTAGCAGCAAGCAGCTACCCAGATAAGCAGCCCAGTCACTGCGGAAATGAGATTTTAGCCAGATCCTAAACAGAGGAAGACAGCGTGTGTAAAACGACTCTAAATGTACCTACCCTTGTAATCAGATGTAAATCCGACGTGTAGCAAATTTTGTTCGCTCAGTCCGAAGCAACACATGTAAACAGACGCTTTTCCAACATCGCCAACACGTCTATTCGAATCCCGTTTATACTCTTCAAATATCTGCTATTCTACCACTAATCAACACTGCATAGTCAATATTTCAACATCTGTTTAGGCCGTGCTTGGAGCAAAGTAAGTTTTTCGAAAATTCATCTAAGTCCCGCGTTACAGCTTGCACTTACTACTCACGCTATAGCAGCCCACAATGCAATCAAGCTAGAACTGCCCGTGGAGGTGAAAGCATTTACATTCACGTTTGAGTGCAGAACACCAGGTCCCATAGTAAGTCCCTTGTGCAACTCAACTGATGTCAACTAATTTTCTTTGCAGACCATTGAAATATCTATCGGAAAGCCTCTCCAGCAGCTAAGCTCACAAGCTGGTATTGTAGAGGGTTCCGACACCAGCGACATGCACACTGAGACACCAGGAGTGCTTGATGATTGGTTAAAGGCCCAGAAAACTGTAAGCATTTGCATAGTAATGATATTGATTTATCTTACTAAATACATTTCAAGCAATATCAATCATTTTTATCGGACATTGTCAAGGGAGGTCCTCCAGTAGTGGACGATAGCGTGACAGAACCTGAATCAGAGCCGACTGCTGAAGATATCGTGAGTTTTTCTCAGTTGTATTCGTTCGTGTCGCTGAATAGCACATATTGTAGAAGTGTGCTGATCAAGTGCTTATTAGCAGTACTGAGAAACTGGTCGACATCGTTGACAAGAGCGTGACTGAACCTGAATCAGATTATGATGTGGATCCAGAGCAGGAAGTGCAGACTCCCGTAGCCTTCACCCGCTTCTACGAGGGCATGAATGCGGTACTCTTTCTTTTATTTATCCACTAGCAGTAACCCATGGCTTTGCCACGGTGGACTATCGTCTGACTCAGAGGAAAGCAAAGGTGCACCAATAGATTCAAAACATGGCATAGCAAATACATGTATAGGTAAGTAGCAAATGTGAAAATAATGTACAGTAACTGTAATTACACTCGCATTCAGCTTCAAAATTAGGTGCGACCACGTTTGGATGGTGTGCCGTCCTCAGAGCTATCGTCGAGTAAAGAGTGTTTGTTTGCTGGCGTGCGGTCGACTTGTGAGAAGCTGAATTTCAACTGCGATCGGCCTGGCGTTGGGGTTGTAGAAGTAGCGCCTTGCCATGTACAGTGTGTAAGAATGATTCAGCCTATAGTGAGAAGACGGAAAATTAGTACTCACCATGTGAACTTGAACCAGTTGATGCAATGACAGGACGGCCAAGGAATGTGATGCTATCCTGCATCTCGCGACGAACCCTGCACAAAGTTAGGATAAACTTGGTGTCGTGTAGTGCGATTCTAAGATAAAGATGATGGTCAGCCCATGCACCGAGAGAATCAAGAGCTGCTTACCGGATAACTGATCTCGTTGGATGTAGCAGGTCACTTGTGCGCCGGGGAGTCAATAATTTGTGGGTCTGTGCATGGGGTATTCTCACCACGGTCCTCCCATGTCCGTTTGCTTCTATGACCTGTGTTCGAACTTGGTAGATCGTCAACAGTGGCGTTTGGCAGCCTGTTCAAGGTGTCACAGAGTGGCTGAGATATGTCTTGCTGCTGGATGGTAGTAAGAACAGAATAAGTAAACAAATGAGTTGAATATCATGTTACCTGGAGAATGATATTCTCTTGCAAAGCATGTCGACTGGTGGCAGACGTGTCAGATAGAATATCTTGAGTCACTTCAGAAGACCACAGGTTAGACTTAGCTGAAGGCAATCACATACCTTGCAGATCTGATATTAGCTGCACGTGTGTGTATCTGTATAGGCTGCAGCACTGAATCTGTATGTAGCGCTACGCTGTACGCCGAGCGCCAAAATCTGGTTGGCCAGCGAGTCAGGGATGTGATGAAAATTTAAAATTGTGCCAGCCAATGAGAATGTCTTTCGAGTTTGTATGTCAAGTTTGTCTCTGGTGCACGTGACTGAGCGATTTTATTATAGAAGATACTATTAGTACTTACAAATTTCCAGCGCACCAGAGAAGCTCAACCAACCAACCATGATTCGTTCCTAATTTCAACGCGTCACAGGTAGCTCTATGTAGTACCTGCTCATAAATCTGTGTAAAGTAGAATGCAAAGCTCATGTGACACATCAAAATGCGTCCGATTCCCTAAGTCAAACACATACACCTCCGAACCCTGTACCGAAGATTGACCAACATGCCACCCCTCGTACGCTGCTACTGCAAAGTTACAAACTGCAATGGTGTTCTTGTTCCACCTCACATATTTCGCTCACATGAGCGCTCTGATTTACGTCAACGAACTCTTGCTGATCAGGCCAACTTTACCCGGAGTGTTGGGCAACACGTCATATCACAGGATGTTGGGCGAGTTCCTCGAGGATTTTTGGTTCCGTTACACGAACCTCTCCCTCCCTTGTCTCCGGAGTTTCATGATCCTTTGGAGGATGCCATCTTGGATTATGGGGTACTTACAGATGCAGATCTAGGTATCCCAACACCAGGCAGCCCCTTGCCCAACCTTGGTCCTAATATGCGCAGTCCCGAGGCTCTTATCGCGGCTGTCGCACACTTTGACACATATAACAAAGCGACAGCTGCTGGGACTCGGCCCTTGACAGCTCACGACGTGCATGAACTTCCTCATGACCCTCACCAACATGCCTTCAAACAACACCTTGCAAAGGCACTGGAGCAACATGTAGACCAAGCAGAGGATGGCTTAGATGGCCTCAAAGCTGAGGTTGAGGTTGAGGTTGATATAGATGCGAACTTTGATGATCAAGATGAAGATGACGTCGAAGTTTTGAATACTGGACTTAACGAAGATGACCCTGACCCATTCCTAACAGAGGAACCACTCAATTCGCATGATGATAAGGACTTTACTGCAGTCCTCCCGCACCTTCTCACCATATATGCACTGGTATCATGGTTACATCTGCAGTTCCATCTGCCATGGGTGGCATGCAATGCCTTACTCACCATTTTTGCATGCCTTCTCATCTCACTTTCACCGGCAATCGACACGCCTTTCATCACTCTCCAATCAAGCAACCGTGTGCTTGGCGTGGACAAGTTTACCTATGTGCTCCCTGTTTGTCCCATTTGCCGGGACGTCTATCCCCCTGCAGGATCCACGCACTTGCAGGATACATGCGCAAGTTGTGGTATCGACTTATTTCTTCCAGATCAAACCAAACGCGGAAATCTATGCACTACAAGATCACCCGTCATTAAGTATCCCTATCTCCCACTATCCGAGCAGCTCAGATCATTGTTCAAGATCCCTGGCCTGGAGGCTCTTCTTGATTCTTGGCAAACGAAGCATCGGAGGCCAGGTGAATACAGCAACATTTTCGATGGGGACATGTGTTGTAAAAAACTGCGAGGTGCGGATGGTAAGCTCTTCTTTTTAAACCTTCCACAAGAGAAGAATGGCCCAGACAGGGAGCTACAGATTGGTGTCAATTTTGGATGTGATTGGTATGTTAGTACTTTGAATATTGTGACTATTTGACGTTGAGTTTTCTATCCAGGTTCTCGTATATTCACAGCAACATAGCACCATCCCACTCATCTGGTCCGACATCATTTTCGATATGCAACCTCCCACCAGAATATCGGTATTTTCATGTTTCCAGTGCTAGACATATCATTGAATGTCGTCTAATCTAGCTATCGAACATCTAACTTAATGAGTACGAGCATTCTTCCAGGCCCGAAAGAACAGAATCCCGACCAGATCCAGTGCTTCCTTCGACCCATCGTCTCCGACCTACTTCATCTGTGGAAAATTGGAATACAGTTGCCCACAGAATCAAGCCCTCAAGGTATATGTTCCAACTTTGTTGTGCAAATCTCAAATACTGATTATCGAGTCTTTCAGGTCGACTTGTGCGCGTTATCTTAGTAGCCGTTGTCTGTGACAAACCAGCTGCGAACAAAATTGGAGGGTTTGCGTCTCATTCTCATACGCACTTTGTACATGTTGCTGGATCAAGCTCGACAACAAGGATACACCCCAATCATTTCAGCAAGGAGGTAAGCGCAACCTTATAAGTCTTAATCAGATGTTTGATTGTTACCGTAATAGCATTTCGACCACGCACAAACACGGAACAACGAGATCTAGGTGAACGTTATCGAAACCTTGCTACGTCGAGTGCCCAAAAGGCCTTTGTGAAAGAACACACTACTCGATATACGCAACTCTCACGTCTCCCATACTTCGACTTGGTGGAACAGATCGTGGTTGATCCGATGCACAACCTGTTCTTAGGTAAGTTTTCTTACTCTGTATCAGTGAATTTCACACTTATGCTCTGTAGGCCTCGTCAAGACGCACTTTTACAACATTTGGGTACAATCCAAGATCCTTCGGCCAAATCACGAACTCGACACATTTCACAACATGCTTGCCGATGTAAGTTCAATTCTTGTCTTCAAATACTTACTGATCTATCATATAGTTTATCATCCCGGGATCATGTGGGAAGTTGCCGACTGATATTGGGATGCCCTCGGGGGGCTCACTGACAGCCGATCAGCGGCTACTTCTGGCGACAGTCCATGGTCCAATTGTGGTAAGTCGTTCATTAATCTTTCACTACGTACTATCCCTACTAATACCACTTTCGGATTCCACAACTATGGAGCACCTGTCTTCCAACTGACGCGGATGACGATATCCTTCATATGCGCGTCACACAGATCAAGCGAGCGGAGAATCAGAAGGAAGCTGCAGCAAACCACAAAGCCGCACAGCAGCAAGCCCTCAATGAAGCAAAAAGAATGGTAAGGACACATATGAAGCAGAAAAAGCCCGAATTGCGCAGGAAAAACTCGCAGCAGCCGAGGCCAAGACTCAGGAGAAATTGAGAGCGGCCGCCACTAAGCAAGCTGAGAAAGTGAGACTAGCAGCGGAGAAGAAAGCAAAAGCGGCTGAGCAAAAGGTAAGTATATATTCTGTATATTCTGTGTACACGCTGTTCTAACCTTCAGATATCAGGCTTCTAAGAAATGCAAAGCCACTGCGCAAACGGTCGACAACCTTCCAGAGGGTAAAATATGTCCATCTCCTCCAGCACCAGGCACAATCCCCGCATCTGAGGATGTTGACGACGCAAATGAAGATGTTAAATATTCACTCCACCCTGATGATCCCACTAACTTTCTCAAGCTATGCACTGCGCTGCGCATTCTCATCAAATGCCTGCTCTCTGACAAGGATATAAACCAACCACACTGATAGACTAATTCGTGAGTATAACACGGAACTTATACATGTACGCTGTCTGATTTCTATTCGTTGTCTTCTCTATGGCTAATTTATCTTCAGCTCTATGGTTCTAGCGTCCTCAAGCCCAATCATCATTACTCAACTCATGCCGGCGTCTGCGCACGCAATTTTGGACCGCTTCATGACTTCTGGACGTTTTTGTTTGGACGTTGTAGAGAGTGATATCTCTACAGGCTCGTATCCCCTGATTTCTACATCGACCTCATCCCTATCCACAGGTGAGCGCGACTTTCCCGCGACCTTCCGCACCTTCCGTGCACTTCCCGCGCTCGCGCTTCCTCAGGTCCATCCATCCATTGTCTATTCGGTCCATAGGTGCGTATTACATACATATATTGGTTTTCTGACAGCCACTATCTCATTACATACATCTGCGACATTCCTCGGCCGCTTTAGGACGCTTTTTGCTCCCTCTTCGCTAGCTATCCTCTATATCTACTGGGCTTTCTGACAGAAGGGTCCGACTTATGCAATCACCCTTAGTAGAGTTCCGCAGTTTGTGCTATGTCTTAGGGAGCACTCCTATAGCCAGGAGTCATACTCTCCTTCCCTTATCAGTCTATATCCATAATACATTTGCTTGATATCCATTCCTCGTGTCATACACGACCCTAGACATCATTCCGCATTTGCGCTCTACGAGCGACCTTCCCGCGCCTCCGCGCCTTCCGCGCATTTCCCGCGCCCTCCGCATACCTCGCGCATTCCCACGCCTCGAGCGCACTTAGTCGCCCGACTTCTGCCTGACTCAGCTTCCCCTAGAGGTCGAACATATCGCCCTCACATCTGAGCAGATTCCTCCAAGTCTGTTCGTTGTACCCACAACATCTCAACAAGGTACTAAAGTCCAGCTGGCCAGGTCTATGCGCTTAGTCCTCAACACCAGACCAAAGCCATGTCTACTGAAACCTATCAACTGCTTGCTCACACTATTTGTCTTCGATACCCACTTATACCTGTTCATTGCCGCTCAGATCGTCCTATGGTAAATCATAGCCTTCCGCTCGACCGCAATGCATCCTTTTTCGACTACATGATCATTCATGGCAGGCGGAATTATGGATCAAGAACCGTTGGATCCAATCGATCTTCTTTCGTGCACATTGCTATCCCTGGTTCGATCGTTCAACACGCTTATGGCGAGGTTCTGGAAATATTCCAATTCAATCAACAGTTTCGCAATGCGCTGGTTTGTTCCATGGAGTGGTGAATGTGAGAAAGTATGGACCGACTTGTGAGTCGTTCAGTTCCTGATAGCAGTCATGCGATTTAATGTGGTGGAATTTAGCGAACGTGCTAATGTACATCTCTGGGTACTCGGAGAGTATTGCAATCACGATACACAGCTACCACTGCTCATAGACCTGGATTTGATCATAGGACAACTGGGTATGATCTATTGATTCTTTGTTATGGTACACTCAAATTCATAATGCTGTACATCCTTAATAGTATCATGAGATTGCGCTATCACCTCTGCAAACCCTACTGGATGTGTTTAGTCACAGGGTAAGATCTTAGACTTTGCTCCATGCCCCTCTATGAGTGATTATGGACTTTTTGTGTTTGTAGGCATGATTCTCGCATATGTCCATACTGATGCAGTGCTGTTGTTGCTCACATCTGGCACAAATTGGAGAAATAGATGGAGGGGGTATGTTTTAGGTGTATTAGTATGCACAGCCCATGCAGAATGCTACATTTTGGTGAGCATCAGCACTGCTCCACTTCCCAAGGACAGAATGAGGGTGTTCATGGTACTGTTTTTCTCATTTCCAAGCCATAGTCGACTAAGTTGGTATGAACAGTGGCACAATAAAATGCAGTTTGCATGCTAAGTATGGCGGTCCAAACACAACATAATTAAATCACGTGCACGCACAAATTTCATGCACGCACAGCAGAATCATGCGCACGCACACAAAAAAAAATCGCGCACAGAGACTCGACCATTGTTTTCGACAATTGAAAGTTGCTCCTTGCCATATTATAAGTACTAATTGCGCAGTATTGTAGTCCTAGCTTAATGGGAAACAAATCAATTTAGCGAGACATCAACCAGGCCCTCAGCCCCTCGAGCTTATCCTCCCCGAATCTGTCTTCCATCAAAAGACATCCTGTTTCCTTCACGTTTGCGACGGAAGATTCCCGGCAATCACTGCAAATGTGTGGAATCTCGACTGAATCAAGGTGTGCAAGAATATCCCAGCCAGAATAGAAGATATCAGGGTGTCGCAACATCTTAGCAGGGCCAGCTTTCCAACCTGTTTCCCAGCCGTCAGCACATGACATTGGTGTATGGCAAAGCATCCCGGCCATAGCAGGGGGAACAACAGCTGAAATCTTGGATTAGTGCATGTAAGATGTAAGCAGGAATTTTTGCTAAGCCCGCTGCTCTGAGGCTTTCGATGGGGAGTGAAACAAGCTCTCTGAATGTGGAAGCCAGCCATGGAAGGATTTTGAACTGGTGACAAAGCTGGAGCTTCGTTGGCAAGTCCAGATCAGGGTGTGCCTCCAGTTGATTGATGGCATATGACTTCCTAACACTAACATCAAAGACAGCACTAATAGTCAGAAGTGACACAAGAGTGGACACGGATTCTGGTGGTGTGTTGTTGACTTGTTCCGTGTCACCGTCGCCGTCACTATCAATGGAGACAAACAGAACGCACCATCGACATGGTTGAGAATCAAGGACAACAGTATGTTGTGTCTCGCTGAGAAAATTTGGCTTACAAAAACACGTTGAACAGAAAGCAACCTGAAACCTCAACAAGTGAAGCTTACTTTGAAACCCAAGAAGCATGCCCGCAGCAATTCACCTTTGTTTGGAAAAATGTCCAATTCTGATTCTGACATCGAGTTTGTTGGCCAGCGACCGAGTCCGAGTCCCGAGACAACACCAGTGCTTGTGGAAGAACCGAAGAAAAAGCGATGTCGAGGTACACCATAGCATTCCAATATTGAATAATATCCCTGGCAATAAAACAATGTTAATTTTGACTCTACCAGTTGTGACCACTGGTGCTACAGACTCATTTGCAACACTAAATATCGATGACAACTTGGAGGTTGGGACAGAAGCAATAGCAAAAGTTGAAACAGAATTGCCGAAGGATTTCCATAGCATGACGGAGAACGACATTGGAAAGACGGATCCTGCTGCAGTGGCCGTGGGAATACTTTCATATGATTTTGACAGGCCATACGACTTTGGAAATTTTGACGATGACATTCAAGTTGTCAAGCCATCCATATTGACGGATTCCTCAGCAATGAATCCTGCATCATTGACAGCCAATTCTCGCAAGGAACTGGGTTCTGGACATCCACAGGGTAGCAGGGCACATGCTAAGACTCAAGCATCCTTGTCCCGCCCAACATTCAATATTTTCTCAAGCCCAAGAATAACCCTTGGCTCAGGAAATGAATACATTTTATGATAAGTACTACTTTTGCACAAGTTTTTGATACTACAATTTCTTCTTTATACTACACTTTCCTCTTTATCTAATACTTCAAGTTTCTTAATTATACAGTGTGCGGCGTGCACACAATTTTTTTGTGCGTGTGCGCGTGATTCTGCTGTGCGTGCATGAAATTTGTGTGTGCACATGATTTATTTAAGTTGCATTTGGACCGCCATATGCTAAGCACTTTTCCTTTTACTCCTGGTTATTACGAAGTTCCTCCCTGTGTTGCAACAGCCAGGATCACCCAGCATGTCCCTTGCTCCTGCTCTCACACACCTTGAGCACTCCCTCCTGTGCACACATCTGTTGAAATACACGCAAGCTGCTGTGATGCGCCAACCTGAGCTGCGGGAGCATGCAGTGCAGTGGTGGGTGTGGGAAAGAGGGAAGATGAGGGTGTATGGAAAGCAACAGAGAAGACAGGGATTGGGTATGCTGATGTGGGTGGTGAGATCAGTAAAGAGGCTTCTGCATATTTATCAATTGACAATGACTTTCCAATGAAAGGTGATCATGTCATTGTACCTCATGGCTTTTATGGAGGCGACTTCGGAGTGGTCTCCAAGGTCAATACCCAAAAACTTGCATTCTTCTTGGAATTGCTACATCAACCCGCTGCCCTTTGATATACTCCCAAGTGTGGATATTATATCATTCAAGTAGCTAGAGGTCACTCACTCTGTGTGTTAGGGACAGTACTGCATGTGAATCTCAATAAAAAAACTTTGACATTTAAAGACATGCTGTGAAAGGAGGTTTTTTCCCGTTTATTTCATTAATCCATTTGATTGTAATGATTACAAGTCATCACCTCCATAAACAATGGAAGAGAAGAAATTTGCTTGTGCTGATACATGTTGTTACGATAACATACTTCGGACCGGTCCCCCCTATCTTTTCTCCTATCATGTACTACCATATGACGCCTTATCACCTTCTTGTACAGCATCCTTGATCACCGTCTTATCTCGTATCTCTTATCTTGTACCCTGTACCCTTACCATTGCCTTGGTAATCTTGCCCTGAACTGACCTTTACCTATAAGTAGTCGATCACCTTGCCTTGTATTCTCTAACTTGAATCTACTCAGTATTCTGATAGACCTTCCTTGAGCAAGACAGCTCTCGTATACGATTTCACTCAAGACTCTTCGTCTTAGTGTCTTTACTTGATCGATACCATCAGCCTTATCTTCGCTTGCCGATTCTTGTCACCAAGCTTAGATCCAAACGATAACGATAAACGAACCTCTGCATTATCTTCGTCTCACGTTGAGACTTAGTACAGAGCTCTTACCTGAGTCTACGCTTCTAGCGTAACAAAAGATTCAAGTTTTCCACCGGCTCCTCATATCTTGAGGGCCAACAGTCAACACGTCTTCATCCCGGAGAGAAGATTCCGACGAAGTTGTCTTAACCTCTGATAGCTCATCCGAAAGCTCTGACGATATCCCAGAACCCACCCAAAGACAGTTCTTTCCTCCTCCTCCCCCTCCCCCACCAAGTGGGTTCGTTGTCCCACCCAGAACACCTGTTGGACCTCCGCCAAACCCATTCAGACCACCGGTACCTCCACCAGCAGGACCACTGACCATGTCGAAAATCCCAGAACTCAAGATTGGTTCCCCTAAGGATTTCAATGGAGATACTTCCCAAGCAACAAGATGGTTGTTTAGCATTAAAGCTTATCATTGTGCCAACTCTGAAACCTATACTGATGACAAGAAGAAAATCATCACCGCCCTCGCCTATATGACCGAAGGAACTGCCGCACTCTGGGCAGAGACATTCTATACCAATGCGTACAGTGGTTCAGTTCCGACCTTCGGATCATGGGCAGACTTTGAAAAGAGCTTCAAAGAAGCATTCCAATCCATTGATACGCAAACCGACGCCTTGAACAAACTAGAAAATCTCAGGCAGACTGGAGAAATCGCTGAGTACATTGCCGAGTTCAAGCTCCTCACCGCGTTATCCGGAATGAAGGAAGGAATTGGACTCAAATACTTCTTCAAAAGAGGATTGAAAGATGGATTGAGGAAAGCAATTCATGGACTCTCTGAAGTCACTGATACCATAGACAAATGGTACACCACAGCGACCCAGCGGAGCGCCAATTGGCAAATGGAGCAATCATTCAGAAACAACCGAAGCCAGACGAAGAAGGGACCTGGGAATCGCTCCAATCAGAGATGAAGCAATCCCAAAACTAACTTCCACCACCATCAGCGCGACCCTGACGCAATGGACGTGGACAGAACCTTATCCCCCCAACAACGTGATGACCATTTCAAGAAAGGTCTCTGCTTCAATTGCTCAAAACAGGGCCATCGTTCCAGGGACTGCCCTGACAAGAAAACCAAGACCAGAGCCGCAGGAGCATCAGAAGGAAGGAAAGGAAAGGGAAGGGCTAAAACCCCTGATGATGAAACCGACGATGAAGAAGATATGGATACCAACCGAGTGGATTTTTAAACAGAGGACCTGTATCAACGTCAGACCCCTCCCTTTACGTGCTGTATACTAAGACTGTAGGACGAAACAATGAATTTCGTGTCCCGGTGACACTCTTCTCTACAAAAAGCACGAAAACCGTTGAAACCACCGCTATCATTGATTCTGGAGCAGGGGGCTCTTTTATCGATAAAGACTTCGTCAAGAAGCACAAAATAAACTCCCACAAACTCCGAAAACCTTTCCATATTACCACCGTGGATGGAAGTAATTCAAAAGCGGGAATGGTATCCCATTATTGTGTTTTACCCATCAGACTCGACAAGAGATGCATGTGGGGAAAATTCAATATTACCCAACTCTCTGCTCGAGACAACGTCCTCCTTGGGAAACCCTGGCTCTCCGCCATGAATCCAGAAATCGACTGGACTAAGAACACGATATCCCTCCCCTCATCACCCCGATCCAAACTTGTTGAAATTGAGATCAATCTTGAAAGAAGGAAGAACCACATAGAACCCTACTTGTTCGAAGCCAAGAAAGCAACTATTGAAGAAGAAGAAACCGGTTCTTTTCATCCTCTCAAAACGCTCTCCAATGAGAAAGAACATTGTATAGAAGAAATCAGGAAGAAAAAGAAGAAATCCAAGAAACCTGAAGAGACCACTCCCGAACTCCCTAATTTCAACGCAATGGAAGATGTATGGGTTGGAAACACCCAATTCCTCTCACACCCTGATAATATCGCCACCTATCCCCTATCCGATGATGAAGTTTTAATCGAATACGCTGCGGATGGAACTAATGTTCGACTCATCGAAAACATCACCTTCGACTCTCCCTTAACCCGTGATGGGACCTCCAAGAAAGAAACCTCTGCCAGACAAACTCCGCTCAGGAACATTTGGATACTTGCTGCCTCGCAAGAATACACCAAAACAAGCAATAAAGCGCAGGAGTTCGCTATGGAGGATGCTCAAGCAAAGAAGAAGAAGACATTTGAAGAACTAGTTCCAGAATATCTCCATGACTTCGCTGACATCTTCGCAAAAGATGGCCTGAACAAACTTCCCCCCTCTCGCCCTGGATTTGACCATAGAATCGACACCAAAGAAGGTTTCATTCCAAAGTCATCTAGAGCATACCATCTATCCCCGAAAGAAACCGACGCATTGAAAGCATTCCTAGACGAACATGTAGCGAAAGATTTCATTACTCCATCAAAATCTCCGCAAGCATCCGGCTTCTTCTTCGTTGGAAAGAAAGACGGATCACTTAGACCTTGCCAGGATTATCGGTATATTAACGAATGGACCGTGAAGAACGCCTACCCTCTCCCTTTAATCCCCCCTCTTATTGCGAAACTGAGCGATGCCAAATTCTTCACCAAGATAGATGTCCGCTCGGGATATAACAACATTCTCATTCACCCCGACGATAGATGGAAAGCCGCATTCTCTACCTCCTTTGGTCTCTTTGAACCAAAAGTCATGTTCTTCGGCCTCTGTAATTCCCCAGCAACTTTCCAAGCGTACATGAATCAAACCTTCGCAACCGAAATCAATGAAGGATGGCTCATCGTCTATATGGATGACATCCTTATTTTCTCAGACACATTGGAAGAACAGAAGGAACGAACTAGACAAGTCCTGGAGAAGCTTAGGAAAGAGTCACTCTTTCTCAAACCAGAGAAGTGCACTTTTGATACCCAAGAAGTTGAATATCTCGGCATGATTATCCGACCTGGACAAGTAGCTATGGACCCAGCAAAGCTGAAAGGGATCAGCGACTGGACTTCTCCCTCCTCAGTCAAAGAAGTCCGATCATTCCTTGGATTTTGCAACTTCTACAGGCACTTCATCTCCCACTACTCCGATATTGCTCGCCCATTGATCGACCTTACAAAGAAGGACAATGTATTCTCTTGGTCAAGCATCTGTGAAGAAGCCTTCCAGAAACTGAAGCACTGCTTCCTCTCTGAACCCGTTCTCCGAAATCCCAATCCTACTCGACAATTCGCCCTCGCAACCGATGCATCATTGTTTGCTACTGGAGCAGTACTCCTTCAGACAGACGAGAATGGAGCGTATCACCCTTGCGGGTACCTTTCCCAATCCCTGAACCCGGCAGAACGAAATTATCAGATCTATGATAGAGAACTCCTTGCTGTCATCCGCGCCCTACAAGCCTGGAGACATTTCTTAGAAGGCAATCCTCATCCGGTCATAATCTTCACCGACCATAAGAATCTTCTATATTTCAGATCAGCGCAGAAACTCACCAGGAGGCAAGCTCGTTGGCAGCTTACATTGTGCAACTATGATCTTACCTTCCATCATGTTCCCGGGTCCAAACTCACCGCCCCCGACGCCCTTTCCCGACGATCTGATCACGCTTTCTCTGGATCCGATAACAAAGATCTTATCCTCCTTCCTGATTCGCTATTTGTCAGCCTCATTGATGCTGAACTTGCAGAAGATTTCAAGCTCCTTCACGACACATCTGATGATGCTACTATTCGCACTGCATTAGACGCCTTAAACGGCGTATGCGCTCCCCCTATGAAATCTGCACTTTCTGATTGGAAATTCGAGGATGATGTCCTTTTCTACAAAAATCGTGCTTATGTCCCCTCTGACCTCCGTCATCGAATCCTTACCCTCCACCATGATCATCCTACGGCCGGACACCCAGGCCGCACCATCACAGAATGGAATGTGAAGACAGCCTATTGGTGGCCCGGGATGGGAACATATATTAGGAAATATGTTGACGGATGTGCAACTTGTCAGCAAATGAAGCCAAATACGCATCCTACTACTCCTCCCTTATTACCGACCTCCTCCACCGCCTCTCGCCCCTTTTCACAGGTCTCCGTCGATCTTATCACCGACCTTCCCCCGTCCCTTGACTTTGATTCTATCATGGTCGTGGTAGACCATGGCCTTACGAAGGGGGTAATTCTCTGCCCCTGCAGAAAAACGATCACCGCAGAAGGAGTAGCCCAACTTTTCTTTGAAAAGGTCTTCCTTAGATTCGGCCTCTATGACAAGATCATCTCCGATAGAGGACCACAGTTCGCCTCTAAACTTGCAAAAGAACTTGGAAGACTCCTAAACTATCAAGTCGCCCTTTCTACTGCATATCACCCCCAGACTGATGGACAAACTGAACGAATGAATCAAGAACTAGAAACCTACCTCCGGATATATTGTCGAACGAACCCTAATGATTGGGCAAATCACCTTCCCATGGCAGAATTTGTCCACAACTCCAGAAAAGGCAGCGCCAGAAACTCTTCTCCATTCTCCCTTATGATGGGATACGAACCTCGCGGATACCCACACGCTTTCCCTGACTCCACTCTTCCAACCGCAGAAGAACGCATCAAACACCTTCAGAAGATCAGAGAAGAAGCCCTAGCTTCTCACAGCCTTGCTCAACAACGAATGGCAGAAAGATCTCATGGACAGAAGTACGAACCATGGAAACGTGGTGATAAAGTTTGGCTTTCCGCGACACACCTCATCACACGACTTCCCTCAAAGAAGTTAGCTCCTAAACGATACGGCCCTTTCGAAATCACAGAAGTCCTATCGCCTATCACGTTCAAATTGAAGCTACCAAAAACCTGGAGAGTTCACTCCACATTCCACACTTCTGAGCTATCCTCCTATCAAGAGACAGAGATACACGGCCCGAATTTCACCGAACCACCTCCTGACCTTATCAATGGAGAAGAACATTACGAAATCGAAGCCATACTCTCGCACAAAGGGGCAGGCACAAGACGTCGTTATCTCGTATCTTGGGTTGGATACCCTGAATCTGAGAACTCATGGATCCTTGAGACGGAACTTGAAAACACAGCGGAGCTTCTCAATGCCTATAAAAAGAGACTCAAGCTCGTCTCTAGAGCATTAGGCCTCTAAACCTACCTTAACTCGAAACCAACATGTCTGACCGCTCCAGCTGCTCTTATGGTTCCGACCACAGTATCACCAACTTCTTTGAAAACAACCCCTTCACTCGTCCCCAGACCCCTGGCCAGCATCGGGCCATGTGGGAAGCCGTTATTCTCGACATCCAGTATGCTATGAGGCTTGACACCTATGTAGAAAGGGTCGGCAATGCCACCCTCAAAGAACTCATGCAGTTCCAACTCGACTTTTCCACCAGTCTTGGTGCGATCCCCATCAGATACAACCAAAGCAAGATCAAGAATGCAGTCTTGAATGCCATCCGACTCACCGTTGATTTCAATGACGCAATCAGGAGGATAGAGGATGAAAATGAGTTTAATCCACCTCCCGAGCCATTCATCGCAGCATTAAGGCATACGACTCCGACCCCTCCCCTAGTCATCGAAGAAGATGAAGAAGTAGTAGAGCGAAGCAGCTCACTCTATGTGCCATACACACCCCCTCCTGTAGCCCAGCCACCTCAGGACTATTATTCGTTCCTCGGTCTATCTCCTCCCAGTACACCTTCCCCCAAAGTTGAAGAAGAAGAGCAGCAACTTCCCATTGATATTTCCCCGTCCCAGTCAAGGACGCTCTCCCCTGAACTTTTGCATTATTCTCCATTGCAAAACGATGCCCCTATCCCTGTCCCACCTCCTACTACACCTGTCAATCCCGACGATAGAATGGATGTTCTCCGCAGAGCGCAAAGGCTTACTCGGATGAAGCCTAGATTGCTTTTCTCTATGGGGCTTCCTTTAAGCCAACATCATTACAAACATTACGACTTCGAATCTGCACCAGGATGCACCACCACCGCACAATACTCCATCGAGAGAGCACAGTATGAAGCCGGAGAAACAACTCAAACCTATCCCTTCAACTGCGTCTGTCGTACTTGCAACAATTGGGAGCATAAGCAAAAGCACTGCAAGAGGTACCAGTGCCACATTTGTGGCAAATACACTCCCAAGCACCTTACCCCATTCTGTCCCCTCCTCAAAGGCAAGAAACTCCTTCGTCACGGAAAATCTGCTGATAGGTTCCATGGAGAAATGGCTAAGCTCGAAGCTGCCTTTGACCATGAGCGTGCTCGCGTTGCAGAAGAACGGGAAGAGAATGAACTCGACACCATCGCCATGTTGGCAGATATTGACGTTGACCCCATCTATTATTCCAACCAGGATGATTGAAGTCGGTGACTTCAAACCTTTGAACGGGAGGTAATGTTACGATAACATACTTCGGACCGGTCCCCCCTATCTTTTCTCCTATCATGTACTACCATATGACGCCTTATCACCTTCTTGTACAGCATCCTTGATCACCGTCTTATCTTGTATCTCTTATCTTGTACCCTGTACCCTTACCATTGCCTTGGTAGTCTTGCCCTGAACTGACCTTTACCTATAAGTAGTTGATTGTCTTGCCTTGTATTCTCTAACTTGAATCTACTCAGTATTCTGATAGACCTTCCTTGAGCAAGACAGCTCTCGTATACGATTTCACTCAAGACTCTTCGTCTTAGTGTCTTTACTTGATCGATACCATCAGCCTTATCTTCACTTGCCGATTCTTGTCACCAAGCTTAGATCCAAACAATAACGATAAACGAACCTCTGCATTATCTTCGTCTCACGTTGAGACTTAGTACAGAGCTCTTACCTGAGTCTACGCTTCTAGCGTAACACATGTATGATTATCAACAAAGCTGTATAGACTGTTACCTATCAAATAGCTAGCCTTACAAAAATTTCTTACTCTGTGAACTAATATGATATCAAGTGAACTACAAGCTGCTCGTCCCTTGCTGTATACAATGTGAAACAGCTTCACATTTAGGAAAGAAAAGGCTGCCCCTGTTACAGTAACATGGCCCCCTATCTTTTCTTTCTCACCCTTTCACTTTATCACACCATCACAACCATCACCTCTTCACGATTCACCATGATGCTTGATGCACACTTTTTGATCCCCGCCAACCCTGACCTTCTGTGACAGAAGCTAGATGCTTCCATTGAACCCTTGATCTTCCACCTCACGGCCTGTGCTTCTATTTCCCTTGATCTTCTCGCAAACCCTGAACCCTGACCTCATGGTCATATACCCTCGACCCTACGTTCCTGATATATCTATCTTTAGTTCCCTGAACACTGTTCCTATTCCCCTATATATAGTTGACTCCATTGTACTTCATTTCCCTAACTTGAATCTACTGGGTTTTACTTGAATGATCATCTGATCTCTTGACATTGAGTACAAAACTGCTATACTCTTGGATCGCTATCCTTGAGTTGATATTATCTTTGATTATCTTAGACTATCTGTCTTTGAGCCGATACCGATCTCTCGCCTAGACTTCATAGTCGAAAGTGAAACCCTTCTTCAGCTTCGCCTTAGAAGCATACCTATCCTTCCATCATATCCCAACGGCTTAGGCTACCGGGTATATTGACATTCCAACATCCGATTGATAACCTAGAGGACAATACTCTCTTTATTAAACACCCCAGTTTGAATGCGACTTCTGTCGTAACAGCCCCCCTCCCATTAATTCAGATTCCATCCCTGCACATGATCTATCTCTCATTTTCTATCACTCAGGAATCCACCTTGGTCTCTTTCACTGACCTGTAATACTAGTACCATACCTCACTTTTTGCATCTGGCACACTCAATGTTATGGTACATCCACCAAATTGAGTGGAACCAATCAGACAGTGCTCCGCTAAGTGGCACACTCAGTGGGGCACTCACCTGACTCATGCACATTTTCAAGATCCTTGTCAGAATCTAGCTTTAAGCACATGTTTGTAATGTTTTACATCCTTTGCCCACCAAACACAACTGCACTCTGTCCCCCTCAACTGATTTAACACAGAGTTTAGATTTAATAATTTTGTGGTTCACATATGCCTGTCATTTTCATGATATGATTATGAATCTGATGTTTAGGCACATCTGTGCCAACAAATTTTGTCCATGAATCTGGGGTCAAAACTAATTGTGGACCTTTTCATGCTTTGATCATGATTTTTGAGGTAGACCATATTGTATTTCATAAGAAATTATTCCTCAATGCGAATGGAATCTGTCACACACAGTTATTTCGCTGTGTCTCAGGTGTTAAATATCAACCAACCAACCAACCACAACCACAACCACAACAACATGTGACATGGTGCCCATGGGGGACCGGCTCTGCCATGAGGACAGTTTTGATGGATGGTTGCCTGTGAGACGGGTCCCAAAGTTGACCGAGCGCACTTGTCCTAAGTTTCTGTTTGCCGGCTCCCAATGGGGACCGCACCTATGCCCATAGGAGCCGTCTACAAAATGGGTGGATGTACATCTTACAGATGGGGTGCTTGACGATTGTGAATTTGAGCAGCGGTCCCATTGGGTACCGAATCTGTCAAGAACGTCTGCCAATCACCCCCCCTGTTTGACGGCTCCCAATGGGGACCGCTCGGTCAACTTTGGGACCCGTCTCACAGGCAACCATCCATCCAAACTGTCCTTATGGCAGAGCCGGTCCCCCATGGGCGCCGTGTCACATGTTGACACTGATCCAATTTGGACTCCCACCGCACGAACGGTCCCCCATGGCGGCGCCGTTTCACATGTTGTACTCACTGATATGTATTTGATCGGTCTGTTATCTTTGACCGGGTTATTAGCATGACTGTCCAGCGTCATCGGTTCACAGAATTCGGACTTCGCAAAATTTCTCGTACCTGGCACGTGATCTTGGATTATTATTCGCCAAATCGGGTTTGTGAACCGTGAAATTTATGAATTACACTACAAATGAGGGCGAGTAACCGGATTGTCGCTGTTCCCTATAAATTGCCTTCGCATCTTCTTCAATCTTTTTCCCCTTCTTTCATCATCCTCACCTTACCATGTTTCCTGATGACGCCGATATCGATATCTTTGCTCCGCTTCCTGCTGTGCCCGATGACGAGCAAACCTCCGCTCTCAAAGACAAGATTCAAGAGCTCTGTGGCGGTATGCAAGGGCTCATCGATTCAGCTCCTGCCGAAAACGAGGGCACGCTGTGTGTCGAAAAGGAAGAATGGTGCCGGCGCTGGATACAAATTCTAGTACGTCGCCACCAACAATTTTTTCTTTGTTGTGTTTTTTCAGATTCTGATAACACCACACACCAGAGTACACTGAACGCTTGCCTGACGGTCGCAAGGAAGAACCGCCCGCCGCTCGACTTGACGGTCGCACAAAGGCAGTTGGGTGGCAAAGTCCAGCTGAAACATCAGGCCTTTCAGCGCGAGATCAGCAAAATGAAGGACGCTGTCGCGATGCAGGCAAGTGCTGCTGCTCAGGCGAAGGCGCCAGCCGGACCTGACGAGCAGCAACACTCGCAAACCACCACTGATCCAATGGAAACTTGCCCGCAAGAGCAGGAGCAACCACAAGAGGAGCAAGAGGAGCATGAGCAGGAGCAAGACCATGAATCGGACGCGGATGAGGAGGAGCGGGAGGCTGTCGAGATGTTGGCCACAAAGTCGATTGTGGTCCAGCGAATGAAGCAGAGTCCGATCCCCGTCGAGTCAGACACAGAGGGCTCGATAACATTCATGTCTAAGAAGGCCAAGGTGAGTTTCTTAGTCTTGCGATTTTTGATTTCATCACATAACTAACCTAAATCTAACCTACTTCAGAAGTTCACGTCGCCCATGAGCGCCGCGACCCCTAAGGTCAATCCGGTCTCATGTGCCCGTTGCATTGAGGGGGACCGCAAGTGCTATAGCAATCCTGCGGGAATGGTTTGCCTCGAATGCAAGCGGCTCAAGGCCGGATGTTCGCTCGTCGCTGGTGAGTTCTCTCTGAATTCATGGTCTGCCGACTTCACCGTTGATTCTTGGAGTGTAGAGAAAGGGAAGACGACGGCGACGGCCACTCCGGCTCCAGCGGCTCCCCAACCTGCGGCGGCTCCTACAGTGCCCAAGACCACCGCGACTCCCAAGCCTCCCATGGCTCCAACGGCACCCACAATCACCGCGGCTCCTAGGCCCAGACCTGCCCCAAAGTCTGCGCCTGCACCCGAGGCTAAGGACAAGGGACATGGCAAGGCCAATGCCAAATGCACGGCCTCGCCAACACCTCAGCCGGTTGCCGGCATCTCACACACAACACCCGAGGCTAAGGACAAGGGAAAGGCCAAGGCCAAATCCACGGCCTCTCCAACACCTCGGCTGATTGCCGGCCCCTCGAACGCAATTGGTCCATGCGTCCACCTGAACAGCAGTCACAAGAGGAAGCAGGCCGATAACGAGGGGGAGGAACATTCAGAGAGCGCTAAAGAGGATGCTTATTTGGCGGGGAGGATTCAAGCGCTGCCTGGCTTGATCTCCATGGTTGAGACGGCCCTTGGTACGCTGAAAAAGGAAGTCGGTGAGATTCACGCATACACGGGCAGAAAGCGCCGCCGCCTCTAATTTCGCGCAATGGATTGATTACAGTACAGTATGTATGTATAGCCAGCGGCACCAGGTAGTTGCTTTTTGAAGTTTGGACTTTTAGGGATGTGGAATGCGAGCGGATGTGTGAAGTGATATATGCAATGGCTTCGTGTGCAGCGTCGCCAAGCTTAGACGGATTTGAGGAGAGGCCGTCGAGCTCCATTACAATCGGCACCGGAACTGGCAGTTGGCCGATGGGGAAGATAAGATAATGTTAATGTTAATGTTAATATCTCAGCTATGTTTCAGGTAACGGCCTATGAGACGGCTTTCTATGAGGGCCGCTGTAATAAAAGTGCTCCTTGGTCGTTGACTACTTAATGCTGTGAGACAGCTCCCAATGGGGAACCGCATCTGGCGAGCACACCACCTATCATGCACAGGCCACCCGTCTGTAAGACGGCACCCATCGGCATAGGCGCGGGCCACGTTAGTGTGACTGTGCAGCGTCATCGGTTCACAGAATTTGGACTTGGCACAATTTCTGGAACGTGGCACGTGATCTGGGATTAATTGTTTGCCAAATCGGGTGTGTGAACTTGTGAAGTGTATGAATGAGGCCACAAATGTGGCCGCACGGCCGGAGAGTTGCTGTTCACTATAATTTACCTTCACTTCTTCATCGATCTTCTTTTCCCTTCTTTCATCATCACATTATCATGTCTTCTGACAACGCCGATAACGATATCGTTGCTCTGCCTCCTGCTGAGGAGCAGCAGCAGCAAGACCAAGAGCCGGACGCGGATCAGGAGGAGGTTGTCGAGATGTCAGCCACAAAATCGATTGTAGTCCAGCAAAAGAAGCAGAGTCTGATCCCCGTTGAGTCGGACACAGCAGGCTCGACAACCTCCATCCCTAAGAAGGCCGAGCCGAAGGTCAAGGTGAGTTTCTTAGTGTTGCGATTGTTGATTTCCTCACATAACTAACATACTTCAGAAGTTCACGCCGCGCATGAGCGCCCAGCGCCCTACCAACCGGGTCTCATGTACACGTTGCATTGCGAGGGATCACAAATGCTACAAAAACCCCTTCGGAATGGTTTGCCTCGACTGCAAGCAGCTCAAGGCCAGATGTTCGCTCGTCGCTGGTGAGTTTTGTCAGTTCATTGTCTACCGACTTCGCCATTATTCATTTCTGGAGTGTAGAGAAAGCCAAGGCGAAGGGAACGCCTACGCCGGCCCCAGCGGCTCCTACGGTTCCCAAGCCTTCCGCGGCTCCTAGGCCCAGACCTGCTCCGAACTCTGCGCATGCAGCCGTGGCCAAGGACAAGGGCAAAGGCAAGGCCAACACCAAGTCCACGGTCTCGCCAACACCTCAGCCGGTGGCCGGCCCCTCAAACACAACTGGCGCATACGCCCTCTTGAACAGCAGTCACAAGAGGAAGCTGGCCGAAATCGAGGGGGAGGAAGACTCAGAGAGCTATCAAGAGGATGCCTACTTGGCTGGGAGGATTCAAGCGCTGCCTGGCTTGATATCCATTGTTGAGACGGCCCTTGGTATGCTGAAAAAGGAAGTCAGCGAGATTAACGCGTACATGGGCAGAAAGCGCCGCCGCCTGTAGATAGATTGCCTGGCTGTCGTTTCTACCTTATGAATAGAAATACATACGTCGCATAAGCGCTTTACATACGATATGCAAGGGCTTCTTGGGTTGTTGAGTACTTAATCCCGTGCTCAGACGTGAGTATTGATTTAATGAGTGGCACTCTTTGTGAGTGCTGTGTGGATCACAATGACCATTCAAATCACTATGTTGGCTGTGAGACGGCTCCCGTTGGGGACCCGCACTGTCCTATGTACGGTGTGACTCAATATGCGCCCGTCAGACGGCCTACCATTCAAATGCTCGGAGAACCGGTCCCCAAAGGGAGCCGTCTCAGAGGCAGAGTACTAATCTCAAAGATGTGTGGTGACATACACAACTCCATTGCCAGCCGTCTCATGACAAAATCTTAGGTCGTTGTTCAATCACCTTCAATCACCCAGCCGTGAGACTACGGCTCCCATTGGGGCCCGCCGCATCTGTCAAGACCGGATGTCAAGCACCTGCCTACAATGCGGCTCCCATCGAGAACCACGCCGGGCAAGCACACGCACCTGTGAAGCGGCTCCCATTGGTGACCGCACCTATCAAACACACTGGTCAAGCACCAACCAACTAACCAGTGGGACGGCGCACCTACACGGACGGCTCACAAAGGAAGTCAAGATCACTGACAGGCGCGGTCCCCCATGGGAGCCGTCTCACAGGTGGGTGCTTGACAATTGTCCACCACAGAAGCGGTCCCCATTGGAAGCCGTCTCACAGGTCGGTTGCTTGACATCCGTTCTTGACAGATGCGGTCCCCAATGGGAGCCGCAGTCTCATATATTGGCGCGCGCGACAAGTCTGCTTGACACATGCGGTCCCCAATGGAAGCCGCCGCCTCACAGGTGCATGTGCATGTATGTCCGAAGCTCATGATAGGGTGCGGTCCCCAATTGGGGCCGTCTCACAGGTGGGTGCTTACACCTCACACACTTGTCGCGCGCTCCAATATATGAGACTGCGGCTCCCATTGGGGACCGCATCTGTCAAGAACGGATGTCAAGCAACCGACTTGCGAGACGGCTACCAATGGGGACCGCTTCTGTGGTGGACAATTGTCAAGCACCCACCTGTGAGACGGCTCCCATTGGGGACCGCACCTATCAATCCGGACGGCTCCCAAAGGAAGTCAAGATCACTGACAGGCGCGGTCCCCCATGGGAGCCGTCTCACAGGTGGGTGCTTACACCTCACACACAGCGGCCGCGTCTGTCAAGCACATTTTCAAACCAACCGACCATCATATTTGAGACGGCTCCTGTTATGGATTGCATTAATCAAGACCACGAGCATATGATATATGTGCACCTTCCTATGTCGTGGATAACACGTGAGCCGCCTCACAGCCCGACGCGATCAAGCAGTCCACTTGACATCCGCGGCACCCAATGGGAGCCGCCTAAGATGCAGGTGGTTCGAATGGTGTGCTTGACACACGCGGTCCCACATGGAACCCGCATGACAGCTGAGTGATCCAGTAATTGACTTAACAGACACGGTCCCCGATGGGAGCCGTCTCACAGATGCGTGCTTGGCTGACACAATGCCTATTGGCGGCCGCCTGATACGTACGTGCTTGACATGTGTCCTTGACACCCGCGGTCCCCCAGGGGGGTCGTCTCTATCTCTATCATGCGCTCTGTTTGTCTAAGGGGTATTGAAGCCAACCACTAACCAACCAACCAATTTATATACATCTACCAATCAACCAACCAACCAACCAACCAACCAACCAACCACCAACCACCAACCACCAACTAACTACATATCTTCCTCTGACCCTGACTCCTCTTCCTCCTCACGCAGCAAGATCCTGTCCGGGATCGGTGCAATCCCATTCACCCATTCTCGACGGTTCACCTCAGGCTCATCCATCTCCTCTTCCTCAGCAGCCTCCTCTTCCTCCCCTTCAGCATCTCCCCCAGGCACACGCTCCGGCTCCCATCTTGGAGCATTTGACGATGGGCTCACAATCACTTGTGGGGCTTGACCCCCATAATTGGCCGGAAGAATCCTGAAGTCGTTGTTTGCCGTGTATTTCCACAGCCGGTCCTTGTGTGGCTTAGGAACCCACAACAACTGCTTGAACAATCTCCAGTACCTGGTTCTGATTGTATCAGCAGATTGGGGCGGCAATCTCTGTTTCATTTGGAACCATTCCTCCCAATACTTCATGGTCGGAAAGTTTTGTGGCTGCAGTCGGAGCGGTGCATTCCGAGGCGGAAAGAAAATGTCGAAAGCATCCGCCCATTCCTGTCCAGTTACTTTCTTCCACTGAACCCGGTTGAAGACCATCGCCAGGTTCAAGTCCTTGTAAACCTCGTCAGTCACATGTAGTCGTTCTTCCATCGACAGTCTGCAGTGCGATGCCGCGAATTGCTGGTTCTTCAAGTTTCCACATTTTTGCAGCAAGTCGCTGCAAAACTGATTCCAAAGCTTCGTCAATTGGACCGAACACTCTTCTTCAATATCAGGAGGTAAGTCAGCCCGTTCCTCCCATGGGAGGTCCTCGCCAGCATCCTGTTGCGCACCACCCAAGTCAATATCAAGGCCTACAAAAATTGGTGCCGGTGCCGGATCATCCACTCGGTGCCTCTTGGAGAATCCTTTCTGTGTCCGCACCCGTGTCCGTGGCACCATCGTCCGGGGAATGAAAGCCGGAGGATGGTACTTGCGCTTTAGTGCATCGTAATCCATGCCAAACACAAACTTGAATGTTGACTGACGCATCATGGGGCCTCGCTGCAGACGGGGAACATCTGTTGTTGGCGGCCAGACAATATCTCGGAAAAAATATGCTCCAAACGCGCTGAATGGCAACATATCACCGTGCTGAATGTTGGCATCCCTGGGACGGATTTGCAACATGTCATTTTGATAATCCCGTGTCAAAGGCAGCACGGTGCACATGACATCACGTGCTGCGGAACCATCATCTGGCCGGGAGTGCAACCCATTGGTCATCCAGTGAATCCCTGCAGTCAGGGCGAGGGCATCAGGTCCTATCCGAAGTGCACCACCAGTTTGATTTTGCAAAGCCAAGGTCCGCGAAAATGCCGTCACACGAATAATTCGCCATTGCCTGCAAAGAAGGAATATTGCATCAGCCCAATGCAATGCATACAGTCAGGCGATGGCTCCCATTGTGGAATGCAACCAATCACACCAACCAGCCACCCAACCAAAAACACTGCTCACTCACCACCAATCCTTGCTCTCGAATGCCAATATGCTGTTCCGTATCAACTCCTCTGTAAATCGAAGACCCCTGCTGGCGGCATACTTGACTGGAAGTCTGAGCTCGAGACGAGCAGCACAGCTGTGGTTCTCCTTTGCATCGTAGTACACGTCGAAGATCTTCTGCATATATGGAGGTGGACACCCTTCCAAGAGCTGTTTCCCACTTATCGCCAATCCATGTCTTCCTCCGTCCAATTGTTGAATGAGTGCTTTATCCGTGGTGTAAGCTTGCAAATATACTGGGTTATCGTCACCCAATGCAAATGTGCCGCGGAATCCAGAGACATGCAATAAACCTGCACATATATCTCTGTTGTAGTCGCGTGAGGGACCGTTGACATAGTTGGCAGCCCGGTTGTCATTCAGGCACGTGAAGTGGTTGATGATGTGGGTATGAGAGTCCGTACGCCACTGATACGAGAAGCCCGGTTCGGATATTTCCAGTCCTACATCAATCCAGCAGTTAGTTTCCTCGCGCAAACCAGGATCCAGGTCATCCATCATTTCGAATAGCGCCTCCAATGCGTCATATTGAGACTCCGGAATATGTTGGTTTGCCTCCTTGACACCCTGGACCTGTGTCATGAACAGCATGTCTCTTGCCCACGGATGCTTTTCAGACAAAAACCTAGGCAGTTCATATCCCAGATTGGGCACCATGGCAGAAGGGAAAGGACGAGTTCCATATTGATACTGATTGTTGCGTTTCTGTGCACGGATCAGGGCAGTGGCATAGCTGGTTGGCCAATTGGTTACAGTCTCTGGATTGAGGTGCTTGAGTGTGGGCAACAGACCATCCTCATAGATCGCGGTTTTCTGCTCGAGAGTAAGCTCGACAGAGGTTTTGCCCTGTTCATACAATGCTGGGAAGAAAATTCGCAACCTGGTGCGAACATTTGCAACACCCAAGCATATGTTGGGAATCTGGTGTGGATATACTGGCACTTCAGGCTGTTACAAGTGGCTATGAGTGGCACTGCATATATGAAAGGGTGCAGAGAGATTTACCCGTAGCGCATGAATCTTCATTGGAACCTTGACGTGAACATGGGAGGTAAGAGTGTCGACAGGATTAGAAAGAGGATAGATATAGATGTCTCGGACGATAGGGATCCAATGAGTGAAGCTGATGAGGCTGTCATAATCTCTGACTACAGTGACTTCTCTGTCACGAGTGATTCTGTTACGTGTGGGTTCTATGGAATACTGGATACCAGTGGCAGGATCCTTGCCAGTGAGTGCGAGATTGAGGGCTCTGTAGTATATAGCATGATCCACAGGCTCGTGTGGCTCATTAGCAAACAAAAGGGGGACACATTGATTGTTGAATGTGGCAAGGGAGCACCCTTGAATATTCTCGTGGTTAGGTGCGTTGACTGGCATGTCAAAGATGATAACAGTCGCAAGGATGGAAGATACCCCCAGTACAGGATGTTGTTGTGGGAGGCGGGGGAAAAGAATTTCATTCTTAATATCATGGAGTTGGAGTTTATATAGGACATTGTGACGTAATGTCACAGTCAGGGTCAAGAATTAAAGTTTGACAGATGGGATAATGATTGTGACGTCACAGTCAGGGTCCATGACATAAGTTTAATAGATGAGGTAATGATTGTGACATGATTTACATAATGAATCTTCAGTTCATCTGTGTCAAGACCGTGTTCAACGGGTCGGACCGGAGGGGCTTAGCTTCAGCTCTTGCGCTGCGCTCTTTACCCGAGTACGTGCCCCTAATTTACAGGGGGCAGATATCGTCGGCCGAGGGGTACGGACGGGCCGGACGAAAGAGGGAAGACTACCCGATGGTAGAGGCAGAGGTATTTAGCCTTAGGGATATAATCCCGAGGCTTGGAGGATCGGACTAGGATAATAATCCTAAGAGCCGAGAGAATACGAGGATTGAACAGAGTCTAAGTTAATATTCGAACTGAGGAAATACTACAGGTTACAAAGGGTTTATATACTGTAGTGTATCCGACGGGTATCCGGCCGAAGCCCAGTCTTCGGATCAGAGGGCTATGTAGAAAGTGTACTAACGGATATGAACTGCTGCGGACGATCGAGAATGGAGCCGGAGATTAAATGAAACAGGGGGGACAAGTTAAATGAAAGGGAAATGAATAGACTAACGGACAGATCAGAATGAACCCGGATATTAACTGTCAGAAGGATCCGGGCGTATAGGGGCATCAAGAAGCATATACAAATGGGGACACGGGGAAATTAATTCTAGAACGGACCGGACGAGAAGCCTCAGGTACGGAATATGACAGTTTTAGGTTGAATTGCTATTTGGTGCACCATAACAGGCAATAAAATTTACAATCATATCATAAGACTATGATGGTATGAGCCAAAGTTGGATGTTACAGTCAGCGCACCATACATTATACATGCCCCCCCCAATGGGAGCCATCCCTCCAAGCAGTACAGTTATCAATCGGCATTTGGGACACGAAATTGAAAAATGAAGTACCGTGCTTTTACAACACTGTATAAAAACTCAGTTGTATTGTTCCTAGCAAGTATTGTATGTCAAAATTGCATATTTAAAGTTTCAGAGAAAAATATACAACCGTTCATGCACGACACTCAAAACAGTGAGGGGACCTCTTTTTTGCTCATTAACACTCTGTGAGACACGTGACTCATTACTAACTTCCCTTATCAAAAGTTTCGAAACATTAGCAAAATTATTATCAGTTACACATAGCAGTCACCAGTTTTCTTCACCACACACTTAATTCTTGATGTCAAACAGCTTGAATATATGGTATGGATAGTTTGAATGTTTGTTAATATAGTTATTGTAGTTTTTTGTGTTATTATACTGTTGAATATTGAACACAATAGAATTTAAATTTTCAAAGAGCTAAAACTAAGACTATATACAGTACAAACACACTTCTCAAGCAAAATTTCATAGATGAAGTTTGGGCAAAATTTGATGCCATGTAAGAGGCAAGGTCAACAAAGCTTATGGAAGTATTATTGAGGCCATAAAGTGAGTTGTGGATGTGTGAGATGCATTTTGTATCATGGAGTGATAGTGTCTCACGGACCGATTGATAACTGTACATGCGGCACTCAATGGGAGCCGTCTGTACTAGCAATGCATGCATGGGGCACTCAATGGGAGCCGTCCTTCGCAGCAATACATGCGGCACTCAATGGGAGCCGTTCCTCCATGCAATACATGCTGCACTCAATGGGAGCCGTCTGTACTAGTTATGCATGCATGCGGCACTCAATGGGAGCCGTCCTTCGCAACAACACATGCGGCACCCAATGGGAGCCGTTCCTCCATGCAATACATGCTGCACTCAATGGGAGCCGTCTGTACTAGTTATGCATGCATGCGGCACTCAATGGGAGCCGTCTGTACTAGTTATGCATGCATGCGGCACTCAATGGGAGCCGTCTGTACTAGTTATGCATGCATGCGGCACTCAATGGGAGCCGTCCTTCGCAGCAATACATGCGGCACTCAATGGGAGCCGTCCTTCGCAACAAGACATGCGGCACCCAATGGGAGCCGTTCCTCCATGCAATACATGCTGCACTCAATGGGAGCCGTCTGTACTAGTTATGCATGCATGCGGCACTCAATGGGAGCCGTCCTTCGCAGCAATACATGCGGCACTCAATGGGAGCCGTCCTTCGCAACAAGACATGCGGCACCCAATGGGAGCCGTTCCTCCATGCAATACATGCTGCACTCAATGGGAGCCGTCTGTACTAGTTATGCATGCATGCGGCACTCAATGGGAGCCGTCCTTCGCAGCAATACATGCGGCACTCAATGGGAGCCGTCCTTCGCAACAAGACATGCGGCACCCAATGGGAGCCGTCCCTCCATGCAATACATGCGGCACTCCATGGGAGCCGTCTGTACTAGCAATGCATGCATGCGGCACCCAATGGGAGCCGTCCCTCCAAGCAGTACATCCGGCACCTAATGGGAGCCGTCCCTCCAAGCAGTACATCCGGCACCTAATGGGAGCCGTCCCTCCATACAATACATGCGGCACTCAATGGGAGCCGTCTGTACTAGCAATGCATGCATGCGGCACTCAATGGGAGCCGTCTGTACTAGCAATGCATGCATGCGGCACCCAATGGGAGCCGTCCCTCCAAGCAGTACATCTGGCACCTAATGGGAGCCGTCCCTCCAAGCTTTTGATATGTCTGGGTGTCTGCAGCTCGACCAAATATTATCATCCGTTTCTAATGTTGTCGATATTTCTTTTATAGCGCGTCTAGTGATGTCTAGATTCATGAGTGTAGTTCTTTTGTATTCTATGTGAGTCTTTTCTTGTATTCCTTGGTGTGCTAATACTTGTGTTATCATTGCTAATTTTGCTCCTTGTAGGTCAAAATCTGCTGGTATATCTAGGTTTAGCAGGTCTGTTTTATTTTTTTGGGCTCCTTGATTTGCTAGTACATCGGCTGCTTCGTTTCCTTCATTTGTTATGCTGAAAGCGTAGACTCAGGTAAGAGCTCTGTACTAAGTCTCAGAGGAGACGAAGATAAGGCAGAGGTTCGTTTATCGTTATCTGTTTTATTTATCAATTTTTGTCAGTATGCTGATGGTGTGTATGTTACATATGTTCTTATTTATGTTTTGGTTACTGTTTTGCTGTGTTATGTGTCTTTGGGGCTCATGTTTTCAACGGTAGGCTATTATGTGTTTCATTTACTTTTTTGGAGATACGTTGGAGTGCTCGTTTTCATTCTTGATTCTTTAGCTAGTGTGTGTCTGATGAGCAGTTTTACACTCGTCCTTGCCAGCTTTTCTTCACATGCGCGACCTTCTGCACTCTTCCACAGCACGCACAGCACTTGCACATCCTTCCGCATACCAGCGCTTTACTCAGCATATCCTCCCATATTGCCTAGTTGTGCATTGAGTGCTAATATCATCACTGCTATTGTCTATCATCTCTCTAGTTGTATTAGGACTTGTCTATTAGCCTTCTGGAGTATCCTTATTGTCAGCCACCATCCAATTCCTACTTTGCGCATATTGCGTGTCCATGTCATATCCTGTTCCTAAACCTTCTCATCTGGTCCGGTCCATCCAGTTCCTTGGGTCCAGTCTAGAACTCATTTTCCCTGAGTCCCCATTTGTATATGCTTCTTGCTGCCCCTATATGCCTGGATCCTTCTGACAGTTAATGTCTGGGTTCATTCTGATCCTTCTGTTAGTCTATTCATTTCCTTTTCATTGAACTCATTCCCTTTGTTCCATTTAATATCCAGCTCCATTCTCGATTGTCCGCAGAAGTTTCATGTCTGTTAGTACATTTTCTACATAGCCCTATGTTCCGAAGACTGCACTTTGGCCGGATACCCGATGGGTACACTACAGTATATAAACTCCCTGTAACCCGTGGTATTTCCTTAGTTTGAATATCATCTTAGACTCAGTTCATTCCTCGTGTTCTCTTGGTCCTTAGGATTGTCATCCTAGTCCGACCCTCCGAGCCTCAGGATTATATCCCTATGGCTAAATCCCTCCGCCTCTACCTTCAGGTAGTCCATATCTTGTTAGTTTCTACCTGGACATAGTCTCGGGTAGTCTTACCTCTCTCGTCCAGCCTAACCAACCAACCAACCATACTGCCTCAGCCAATGATATCCATCCTCCATAAATTAGGGGCACATACTCAGGTAAAGGGTGCAGTGCATGAGCTGAAGCCACGCCCCTCCGGTCCAACCTGTTGAATATGGTTTTAACAGTCCACCACATCAGCATCACACATCTTCACGTGCCTTCACATATCTTTGGCTTCAGCTATTCTCTTGATCCCTCTCATTATTTAGAGAGATTGTCTCAGTAGCATCCCTTAAGGGACAATTCTACTAGCTCACCTCTTGAGGTAGATATCCTTGTGACTCCCCAGAGTTGACATTCCTATTTCCTTACCCACACCACTATACAGACTCCATAGCCCTATAGCTTGTATAGCCAAGTGCCTGATTCTGCAGGCTTACACACCGGTGTATAGTACTATATAGCTCTATTAAAGTTGCTATAGCTAGGTGAATATACCACAACTATTATAGCTCTTATAGCTCAAAACACAAAGCAAAAAGCAAAAATTTATCTTAATAGCAGGCAAGAGAACTAGAAGGAAGAATCAGAGAGGAAATATGAATACAAAAAAAGAAAGATTTGCCAAATAGTGAAAATTGCGAAAATTCTTGAGGAAAGAGGAGGGAAGAGAGCTAGAAGGAGAGGATCAGACAGGAGGAAGTGAGAGTCAAAGAAAAAGACTTGCCAAATGGTCAAAAATGTGAACATAGTTGGGGGGAGGAGGAGTAGGAGGGAAGAGAGCTAGAAGGAGAGTGTTAGAAAAAAGATTAGTCAAAATAGTCCAAAATGCGAAAATTATGGGGGGGAATTACCCAAGTTCAAAGCACCATCACCAGTACCAGCACCAACAACATCAACACCAAGAGAAGGATAGAGAAGAAAGAAGAAGAGAAGAGAGGCCACAACTCGAAAATTGTCAGAGAAATATGGAAGATAATCTAATGAGGGGGCAGTGGGAGGGAAGGAAAGAATGAGAAAAGAAAAGTGCAAGGTATGCAAAAATATCAGACATACAGATGATGATTGTTGGCACAAGTCCAAGAAATGTGCTAACTGCAAGAAGACGGGACACTAGCAGAAAGATCGTTGGGCTACAGGCAGTGGTAAAGCGGGCGAAGGGCTGTCCGCCAAGAAGCGCTGTGGGTGAGGAAATAGAGATGTGAACTCAGGGGAGTCACAAGGATGTCTACCTCGAGAGGTGAGCTTAGTAGATTCGTCCCTTAAGGGATGCTACTGAGACAATCTCTCTAAATAATAGTGGTATTCGGAGTTCGGAACGAACAACACAAAGTAAAGGATAAATCCAACCACTGCACCTTATTAAAACTCCGAATTATATCTCCGCCTTGCTTACACATTCTACACTAGACTGATAAGATTAGTCCACCCATGCCTCACCTATCGCTGCGCAAACAGCAGCTTCAAACCCTGAAAAATACCATAATCTTGTATTAGCTCGCTATGTAGAGCTCATCAGCCACATGATGGATGAGCTCCTCGAGGAACTTGACTCCTAAATGAGAGTGAAACTGGCAGCTTATCGAGTGATGACAGATCCATCAGCATGTCCGTCTCTTCGATATCGTCAGATGCATCATGGAGCTCTCTCATGTCAGGTAGTACTATCGCGAGTAGCACTTACTCACTCGGGACATCCCATTTCCCATCTGATGGGCCAGAGATGGCCACTCCAGCTTTCATGGAGTTTATAAATGCAGTCCGCAATTTGCATGATGAAGCATCGAAGAGTTGTGTTCTTGATGCCAGACCCAAGCTTAGCTGTGCCCCGCAGCTGCATCTGCTGCCGGAGTGGGAAATACATGCTCCTGAAAAGTTCCGCCGAAAGCTGCGTGTCCTGCCTGTCGTGTTTGATAATCTCGTCAACTGTCTCGAGCAACATCCAATTTTCTACAACAATTCAAATAATCCACAGCTCCCTATCCCAATCCAACTCGCAATTTTTCTCAATGGGATAGGCCACTACGGTAATGCTGCAACGACAGAGGATTTAGCAGAATGGGCAGGAGTGTCAATTGGAACTGTGTACAATTGCTTTAAACAAGTCATGATCACTATCTTAAAGCACCATGACGACACGATCCACTTCGATCCGCTCGATCGAGAAGACTGGGAGGAATGAAAAAGGTCGCAGGAGTGGGTTGAGGGGAAAACATGCAGGGAATGGCACAGCGGCTTCCTATGTGTCGATGGTACCTCGTTCAATTTGTATCAGAAGCCTGGGTGGCATGGGGAAGGATTTTTCGACAAAAATTCAAACTACTCACTCACGGCGCAGGTATGTCGACCTTCAGTTTCGTTAACGGCATGCTAATACTTTCAAGGTTGTTATCTTACCTCACAATCTTCGTATCATCGATCATGTGATTAGCGTACCCGGCAGCCTTCACGATTCAAATGTTTTTGGGCACACAAGAGTTGCACAGAAGCCAGATGAATTTTTTGGTGCGGGCCAGTGGCTATGGGCAGACTCTGCATATGCAGCGCAAATGTGGTGTGTCACACCATTCAAACGGCCACTGGGGGGAAGTTTGACGAGAGATCAGAAGACCTTCAACTACAACCTTTCAAAAGTAAGCATATGCGATGCAAATTAAAACATGGCTTACCTACTTATAGGTCCATGTTGGCTCTGAACATTTTTTCGGCTCACTCAAGGGCAGGTTCCAGAGCCTGCGGGAGCTTCGATTCTTGATCCAGGGCAAGACAGAACTGGATTATGCTAACATGTGGATTCGCTGCTGCCTAATCTTACACAATATGATCATCAAGATCGAGGAGAGCCTTGGTATTGCAGGTTCTGGTCAAGACTTTTACAAGGAACTGACTGGGCAAGACATGAACAAGGGCATGGGCGATGATGGTGCAGATGAAGAAGATGGATGCAGTGATGAGAGTTATATTGGCACAGCGGGACAAGATTTTTGTAATACTTTGATGGTGTGCTTGCTTCGGGTCCTAGCTCAGTAGACATCCATAGCGAAAATCATGTATACACGATCTACTTAAACAACAGCTATACATCAATGACAGAATGACGAAGAGAACACGTGAAGTAACAAAGATGATGTGATAGTACTCAAGTTGATGGATCCATGCCCCGCTCCATTGTGATCTGCTGGATCCTTGCTTCCTCCTCATCTCGATGTGCGCAGGCAAGCTCCAGCTCCAGCTTTGTCTGCTCCAGTTGGTGGCCCATGAGGTCATGTTTGTGCATGAAGTCTTGCTCGGTGAGACGCATGCTGTGCTCACACTCACTGTGAGCATTGCACACTTTAACGTCCCTGGACCAAATGTTGTAGTCTATCTTCATTCGCTTGAGGCAGTCATTCTCAGCACAATCACCACGTTTTTCACTGATCGACTGGATCAGCACTTGTGCTGTATCGGAGAGCTGCTCGGTGGCAATGGAAGTCTGATTGTTGTTGGTGCATTTGCGTGAAGGGGGACAAGTGACTGGGGGTGATTGAGGTGACCCACTACGAGTAGATGGCCCAGAGAGCTTCATGACTTGAAATGCTGAACGTCCTCGAACAGCAGAACTTGATTTATGAGACTGAACACGGAGGCCCTGCATTGCATGACGAGCACTGATATCAGAATCATCAGAGTCCTGTAGTGTGGCATCACAGCTAGAAGCAGATTGTGGGAGATTGGCGAAAAATGATGGGTATTTATCATACTGAATATCACTGTCTTCAGGCGCCGGAGATTCGGGAGAGTTCAGTGATATCACATTTTCGTGAGAAGGGCGTGTCGAGATTGGAGTGACGGGAGGGCAAAGATGTTGGAAGGAAGGGAATGCAAAAGGGGTAGACATATGAGTTGAACTAGGAGCTGCTGATGAAGAGCGGGAGGATGATGGTTGGTTGTTATGCACGGAAGAACTGATCTGCTGGTGTTGTTATATTGGCCACAGCAACATCACCGACAGGGCCAACACAATCTTGACCAATATTAATGTTGTCCACATCCATGGGTTCCCTGTCTTCGAGAGCGTTGTCCTCTCCATCAAGCTCATCTTCACCAGGGACCTGTACATCCTTGCCACCAGACCCGTTGAAGTATTGGAGTGCGTCAGATTCGAAGTCTTGCCCAGGGTCCACAGAGGATGACACAGTGTTATATGCAGGGTTGTTTCTCCACCAACCGTGAAGGTCTGGCCACCACGGGAACTTCGCCAAGTGTGAATCTGCAGGAGAAAAAATAAAATGATTGGCTGATCAGGATCATGAATTGAAACCCATCAAGTAGTGTTTTCATCACTGGGTCCGTCTGGAGGTCTTCAAATATCATTCCAGCGCCCGACTGCTTGAGGGACTTATTGACCTCATTGTATTTCTTCTTGAGTCTAAAACATCTGATCAGTAACAGATAGCATGAATAGGCGAACAGGGGATAATATTTTTCAGGGGTACTCATTTTCCAAACCGTGTCTGGACAGGCTTGATGAAAACCTGGGGGTTGGGGGTTCTGCTCGAAAAGAAGTCTTGTCTCAGGATCCTCGTCATTTTTGAATACTGCGCGTGCAAGCTGCAGGTAGTAAGTTTCCCTAGGTGCACCACCCTGTTTCTTCTTTCTGCCCTGCTCCTTCACATCCTTCACAGAGTCCGAGAAGAGTTTGATTTGTGTGTCTTCATTAGCTTTGCACCAGGCAATGAGCCAAGAGGTACGAGTGCTGTAAGCTTTCTCACATTGAACTGGCTTTCTTGCAGTGTTCAAAGCAGGAGATGTTATACTGCCAGAGATCTGTGGGTTGCTGTCTTCATCTGCTTGTGTCGTTGCGCTACTAGCAGCAGGAACTTTCCCCTTTGCATCATGTCTAGATTGTATACCGCGAGTTCCCCGACCTCTAGTGCGCGCCATATGGTTCCAGAGGGTTCTTAAGGATTGGGAGAGTGATGATCAGAGTGGTGATCAGGGATCGGCCCGTAGCAGCAGTGAGGTCAACAATGACAATAACACCGATGACGGCCAGGCAGGGCGGGGTTTGAACAATGCCATGATGCCAGCGGCTGGTTCTAAAATAAAATTCTCAGGTGCGAACTTTGAATACCACTAATGAGAGGGATCAAGAGAAAGGCTTAAGTCGGATGAATGTGAAGACGCATGGGAACATGCAGGGCCGATGCGATGAGTGTGTGGAACGTGCGAGTTGTGCAGAAGAGTCAGAATGTGCGTGGTATGCGCAGAGTAGAGGAACAACGACGGAAGATAATAGGAACTCTCCTTGAACTGAAAGACAAGTCTTCACAAGACTAGGAAGATGATGGACAAATGCAGTGATGATATTAGCGCTCTATGCACAACTGAGCGGAAAACAGATCGAGAGTCCAAGTAAGGGAAAAGTAAGTAAGTCCGAAATCCTCTGAGTCTTCTAGATATGTAGGTCACTACACACGCTCTCAGGGTAATGAAACATAAGGGAAGCAGATAGGCTGCGCAAAAGTGTATAGGGAGCGGACAAGTATGTAACACTATGTAAAAGACCCTGGATGTGGTCAGAGACAGAGATGACAGTGAGAGTATGCACCAATGGTACCGGACAGACAGGACAGGACATGGGAGGATATGCCGATCATAGCGCCAGGCTGCAGAAGGGTGCAGAATGTTGCTGATGTGTCGTGTGCTCTGTGGAAAAGTGCGGAAGGTCGCGTGTCTCTATGGAACTGCGCATACATGAGGATAGGGATGAGGTTGATGTACAAATGGGGGGATACGAGCCTGTAGAGATATCACTCTCTACAACGCTTCCAAAAGGACAAAGCAAAAATGGTCCAAGAAGCACCGATGGAACAGGACAAAGACATTGAAGATGTTGCCTATATGGCTAATATGTCAAAGCTTGTTGAGGATGTAGTCTATATGACAGATGAAATTATAAATGTAGGTGAGGATAAATCTGAGCGACTTTCCTAGTATGATTGGTGTTCCGACTCAGAAGCATCATCCCACTTAATGAAAATTTGATTGGCATTGACTGATTATATACCACTATATAGACACTGAGTGAACGGTATTGTGAATGGATCCCTTGGGGCACTCGGATGTAGTGCTATAGAACTCATTAGTAAAATAGGCAATCAATTGATCAGATCAAAGTTCTGGAATGTCCCATATGTCCCACATGCTTCTAACGATCTCATATCAATTAGTAAACTTGATAGAGAAGATGGAGGCGCACAAATGAAGGATAGTTCAGTCACTGTTCACATCAGAGGGGGATGAACTATTGTCAAAGGAAAATTGATTAATGGATTGTACAAGTTAGATACACAAGCTCAACTATACCTTAAGACTTGCGTACAAACTGTACGAGAAAATGCGCAAAAAGACTGGTTGGTTGGTTGGTTGGTTAGCGTGGCATAAGAGGTACGGACATATCTTGTATAGTGGGCTTAGTTAGGTTAATTTTCAATTAAATGTGCAGCTTTATAAAATCCTTGATAGAACCGAATAAAATAGTAGGAATTGAGATAACTAGAGATCAGCCTAAAAGATTGATCCTGATATCTCATCCTAAATACACAGAGTCTATCCTACAAAAACACAGTCTCCAAAAGTCAAACACTGTAGGTATGCCCTTAGATCCAAAAATAATGCTATAAAAAGAAGACAATGGTCAGGCGGGCAACCGAAATAACAGTTACACATCACTGATTGGATCTTTAATGTACCTAGCAGGAGCAACACATCCAGATATAGCTTATTCTATCCAAAGACTAAGCTCATTTACCTCGAATCCTGGGCTAGCACATTGGACCACGGCTAAACAAGCACTTAGATACTTGTTTGGAACACGTAGCTTAGGGATCAAACATATAGGCTTTACTTACAATAATGAAGTCTGAATTGTTGGTCGATCTGATTCCAATTATGCCAATGATCTAAGGGACTGGATATCAATTTCCGGATATGTTTTCAAATTAGCAAATTGGGTGATTACCTGGAGTTCAAAAAGACAGAATGCAGTATCATTATCCTCAACAGAGGCTGAGTATGCTACAATGGCTCACGCAGCACATAAAGCTATCTGATTCCAGGAAATAAATTTTATTCAAAATGCACCCACAACCTTATACAGAGACAATACTGTGGCATTAGCAATAGCCAAAGATCGACAATATTATGCTAAGTCCAAACATTTTGACATGAAAAACCATTATATTCGTGAGAAAATTCATGAGAACTATGGTCCTACCAAGGAGATGATAGTGGATATACTAACTAAAGCACTACCTAAGCCGGATCACTCATTGGGTGCCGGATGTATTGCTAGTACAGATGGCTCCCATGGGGTGCCGCATGCATGCATTGCTAGTACAGACGGCTCCCATTGAGTGCCGGATGTATTGTATGGAGGGACGGCTCCCATTGGGTGCCGCATGTGTTGTTGCGAAGGACGGCTCCCATTGAGTGCCGCATGTATTGCATGGAGGGACGGCTCCCATTGGGTGCCCCATGCATGCATTGCTAGTACAGACGGCTCCCATTGAGTGCCGCATGTATTGTATGGAGGGACGGCTCCCATTGGGTGCCGCATGTGTTGTTGCGAAGGACGGCTCCCATTGAGTGCCGCATGTATTGCATGGAGGGACGGCTCCCATTGGGTGCCCCATGCATGCATTGCTAGTACAGACGGCTCCCATTGAGTGCCGCATGTATTGTATGGAGGGACGGCTCCCATTGGGTGCCGCATGTGTTGTTGCGAAGGACGGCTCCCATTGAGTGCCGCATGTATTGCATGGAGGGACGGCTCCCATTGGGTGCCCCATGCATGCATTGCTAGTACAGACGGCTCCCATTGAGTGCCGCATGTATTGTATGGAGGGACGGCTCCCATTGGGTGCCGGATGTTTTGCTTGGAGGGACGGCTCCCATTAGGTGCCGGATGTACTGCTTGGAGGGACGGCTCCCATTGAGTGCCGCATGTATTGTATGGAGGGACGGCTCCCATTGGGTGCCGCATGTGTTGTTGCGAAGGGCGGCTCCCATTGAGTGCCACATGCATGCATAACTAGTACAGACGGCTCCCATTGAGTGCCGCATATATTGCATGGAGGAACGGCTCCCATTGAGTGCCGCATGTATTGCTGCGAGGGACGGCTCCCATTGAGTGCCCCATGCATGTCCATAGCGCCGTTGTAAATTGAACTACCTAACTATATACACTGGTTGGTTGGTTGGTTGTGATAGCAATCACGCGAACGGTGCTCCCAATGGGGACCGTCCGTCTGCATCACAGACAGAGCTTGCATATATACGCTTGCAATGTGAGATGGCTCCCATTGGGGACCGCATCCGTGTAGAACACTTATCACCCACCCACCTGTAAGATGTCCCTTTTATTGTTCATTTGAATAGTATTTAGCATAGGGGCAGACAGTTGAGCGCTGGATTAAGCAGTCAACAAGAACCCCTTTATATTTCTCACATGCGGGCATTGGTATTTCCTAACCCACGAAGCTATCGGCCGGGGCATCTATCGTTGAGAGTCTCCGATGGACTGTCATACTGCCAGTTCCGGTTTCGGTTGTAACGGAGCTCGACGGCCTCTCCTCAGATCCGTATAAGCTTGGCGAAGCTGCACAAGAAGCCATTGCATACATCACTTCACACATCCGCTCGCATTCCACATCCCTAAAGTTCAAACTTCGAAATGCAACTACCTGGTGCTGCTAAGTGTACATAAATACTGTACTGTAATCAACACGGTGCGCCAAATTAGAGGCGGCGGCGGTTTCTGCCCATGTACGTGTTAATCTCGCTGACTTCCTTTTTCAGCGTACCAAGGGCCGTCTCAACAATGGAGATCAAGCCAGGCAGCGCTTGAATCCTCCCAGCCAAGTAGGCATCCTCTTGATAGCTCTCTGAGTCTTCCTCCCCCTCGATTTCGGCCAGCTTCCTCTTGCGACTGCTGTTCAAGAGGGCGTATGCGCCAGTTGTGTTTGAGGGGCCGGCCACCGGCTGAGGTGTTGGCGAGACCGTGGACTTGGCGTTGGCCTTGCCTTTTCCCTTGTCCTTGGCCACGGCTGCATGCGCAGACTTCGGAGCAGGTCTGGGCCTAGGATCCGCGGTGGGTTTGGGCGCCGTAGGAGCAGCGGCAGGCTTGGGAACCATAGGAGCCGCTGGAGCCGGCGTAGGCGTTCCCTTCGCCTTGGCTTTCTCTACACTCCAGGAATGAATAATGGCGAAGTCGGCAGACAATGAACTGACAGAACTCACCAGCGACGAGCGAACATCTGGCCTTGAGCTGCTTGCAGTCGAGGCAAACCATTCCGAAGGGGTTTTTATAGCACTTGTGACCTCTCGCAATGCAACGGGCACATGAGACCCGGTTGGTAGGGCGCTGGGCGCTCATGCGCGGCGTGAACTTCTGAAGTATGTTAGTTATGTGAGGAAATCAACAATCGCAGCACTAAGAAACTCACCTTGACCTTCGGCTCGGCCTTCTTAGGGATGGAGGTTGTCGAGCCTGCTGTGTACGACTCAACGGGGATCAGACTCTGCTTTTTTTGCTGGACTACAATCGACTTTGTGGCCGACATCTCGACAACCTCCTCCGCGTCCGGCTCTTGGGCTTGCTGCTGCTGCTCCTCAGCAGGAGGCGGAGCAAAGATATTGATATCGGCGTTGTCAGAAGACATGATAATGTGATAATGATGAAAGAAGGGAAAAGAAGATCGATGAAGAAGTGAAGGTAATTTATAGTGAACAGCAACTCTGAGACCGGCCGTGCGGCACACATTTGTGGCCTAATTCATACATTTCACAAGTTCACACACCCGATTTGGCAAACAATTAATCCCAGATCACGTGCCACGTTCCATAAATTGTGCCAAGTCCAAATTCTGTGAACCGATGACGCTGTACAGTCACACTAATGTGGACCGCGCCTATGCCGATGGGTGCCGTCGTACAGACAGGTGGCCTGTGCGTGATAGGTTATGTTCTTCAAAGATGCGGCACCCAATGTGAGCCGTGCCGCACACGGTGCTTTATTGATTTGTGGTCATGACAGACGCAGACCAATGGGGACCGCTGCTCCGATGAACGATTGTCAAGCACCCCACCTGTTAGACGGCTCCCAATGGGGACCGCGTCTGTCTAGTCAAGCACTCGCGTGTGGCACGGCTCAAATAACATTCGGCTCGGCCGTACCAGCTCACCAGATATTGTGGAACCGTTGGCAACACTAATGTCACTTATCACGCACTGGCCTCTTTGACGGCTCTCAATGTGCACCATCCCTATGATCTGAGCAAAACCATCATTGCCCCAAATCAAAATAAGCCCCACCTGACAAGCAACAGAGATGTGCAAAGGAATGTTGTGCAGAATGACATGACTGTAAGATTGTATACATTGGAGTGTAGGAATGGCATATTTATCCACCCCATCCTTGAGATTACTGACAAAGGATCAAAGGATCAAATGGAAGTATCTAGCTGTAACACATGCATCTTCGTTGGGTGATACCTCAGGACGAGCTGAGGTCAAGCAAAAGTCGGGTGACCAAGGGCAATGTAAGTGTGAGAAAGAGCAGAATTGTACTAGGTGTGGGAGCTTTACTTAACAGAATTAGTTTATGGACAAGGTGAGGTAATAAAAAAATATTATATTTATTGAGCAATTGATGGTTTCCAAAGCACCCAATATCTCCTTATGGACTAATTGCTTGCAGGTCCCTTATAATAGGGCCTCTGAGATGGTTTTGCCTCACTTCCTCTTTCCTTACTATGACAGCAGCAAACTCTCATCACACTATCGTTTTTGGGGAGTCAACCACCTCAGCCAACCCGACAGAAACCACACCTGTGGGTCCACTGGTGACTGCATTGGCAGCCACCCTCATCATAGGGACATCCCACACATTTGCTAGCAATGATGTATGGAGTTTTGATAGTTGCATCACTCCTGGGCCTCAGAAGACCATTGGATCTGGTGACCACATCATTGTTTATCGTCACTGTTTCAAGTCCTTTGTGGACCCTCTGCCACCACCTGTGTTCTCAGCTGTGTTATCACACATTGCAGCATGGGGAAATGACCATGTAGAGTTTGCAATCAAGGATATAAATACCAGCAAACACCACTCAAGGACCATCAAACTGCCCCTCACTGTTGTTCGGCTTTCCTTACTCCAACATCTGCGTCAATTTATTTTCCCCTTTCCTCGGTCCTCTACTCCTCCATCACCCATCAACCAGTACATCTCAGCCCCGAAACCACTGGCAGGTGCTAGAGCTATAGGTGATAGAGTCCCCAGGGATAGTGATGATCTGCCTATTTGGGATACCCAAAAATGACATGCCTAGGTAGATTCCCATGCATTCACTTCTCATGTGACCTAATTCAGAAGATTGTCAGACACCCCAGCTCATCCATCAGCAGAGTGATACCTTACTTAGATTCCACATTCCTTTACATCAGCTGATGCATGTCATTCCCAACTTGGCTTGGCCCAACTGCCCATCTCAGCTTGCTCTTATTCCCCAACCTATTGTTATGTTCTGCTGTGTAGTCTTCTCAAACACTGGCTCCTGCTTATATTTGTCATTTGAAGTTTAGTAATGTGTCTTCTCTCATCATTATGTAATCCATTCAAGACATTTTGTCAAGAAAAGTGATATCACATGAGTGATGGCTCACTGGCAAACATGCAGACGGCTCCCATTTGGTGCCACATGCACTGCTTAGATACATTGCTCCCAATAGAAGGCACACATACTGCTCAGAAAGATGGCCCCCAATGGGAGCCATACCCAATGCTCATACAACAACACAGCTCCCAACACAGCTCCCGATGGAGCTCGGACACACGGCTCCCAATTGGAGCCACACATACACACACTGCTAAGAAATATGAGTGCTTGAAAAGTGATCTGCACAGCTGCAGCCCCCAATGGGTGCCGTCACACAGGTGTGTGCTTGAGCAGTGTGCTTGGTAGGTGCAGTCCCCAAAGGGCGCCACTTCATGTGTGCATGTGCTTGCCAGGCACCGTCCTCGAAGGTGCATGACAGAACAGTTCCCAATAGGAGCCGCTTCACAGATATGTGTGCTTTCCAAGAGCAGTTCTTAATTGCATCATGGAAGTTTTTCAATTGAATCCAGATCTTACACTAGATTTGAGTGTGTTCAAAAGGAAGGGGACAATTAGGATCATGATGAGCTCAACGCCTGCCACCAACAGGGAAGTCATTGTGTATCTCAATATGATCCAGATAATTGAATATTGCAGGGCAAAGATCAGGAAACAAGAAGTGGTCGGCAGCTTTATCGACAGTCATCTTTGTGAGGGTGGGTTTATATCCAAGATTGTAAGCTGCTACAGAAGTTGAGAATGTGTAACTTGTAGGGATGAGGTGCCTCAGGATAATCACCAGCAATGAGTTGACGGAAAAATAGTCCTTGATGGAACATCAAACTGTCTTGCTATCAATGTCTTCATTGTTGCTTTCATCATCCATATCAATGGCACGATCTTCCTGTTCATGTATGTGAAGTACAAGATCAAAGTGATCTACTTTATTGCGACAATCAAGATAACAACGCACTTGCACATCGTAGTTGTAGTTATTTCCAGCTCTTGCAGGCACCTTAACGACAGCGATATGGGCGTGTTCAGTCAGATCTGCAGACCACTGCATGAGTGTGCCATGCAACTGGATACTTGGCACTACCCTTTGCAGCAACTCTAACTTTGGAATCACCTATGATTTGACCCCACCACCCTTCCCTCTCCGGGCACCTGCATCAATAACACTCTGTTTATATTTATGGAAGAGTTGAAGACAGTGATCTAACAAATCTTTGTTGTTGGAAATTCTGTAGGAACTATTTGGTACTTCCATTGAGGCAGGGATGGCAGCATTCCAGCATATCCTCAGAGCTCTCTTGAAGAGTGAAATGAAAGTGGTAGTTTTCTGGTCTAATTTCACCAAAGTTCAGACACTCTTCCATGCAACACAAATGGGATCACAAATTCAAGCTTGAGATACTCATTAATATCTGCCATGCTGAGGTCCGATCAAAGGAGGAATCCACCATCTCCCGGTCTGGTGTGCTAGCGAATGGAAAATACGGATTGCTCGCCCTCTCCTCAGCATACTTGTTGGACTCAAATTGCTTTATGAATGTGGTTCCTCTACCCTTGGTCTTTGCCCCACCAAAATATAACACCACTTTCTCCCCATCATCAGCTTTTACAACAGTACCCTGATGCTCTGGCCCAGGACCGGTCATCCATCATGTACATGTCATGGAAATTTGTTTCGTCTTCTGGTAGTGAGACTTGAGGTTCCACTGGCAGGGGTTGTACTGGCGGGCCTGAGAAGTGAACCAATTTGTTGTTCCAATAGAAGCATTGCAAGGTAGGTTGATTTATATGTTGTAGAACACCTCTGTCATTCTGAAAGTGCTTTCCATAGGAAGGGCACTGCATACCAGTGTGGTATTGATTAGAAAGGTATCACAAGTATGTTCAGCAATTTCCAGAGCAAACTTCAATAATACTACAATGTCCTCGTCAAACCAATTGCATATTTCTCTGTCTCTCACTATCAATTGAAATTCTCCTTCCCCTACAAACAATTTCTCATCTTTTACTTGGACATATGAAAGTAGTTGTGTGTGCCCTGATGGTGAGGAATAGTTTTACATACTCAGAGTGTTCATTTTGTTCTTCTTCCTGGTATGTTGTTAGTTTGGAGAAGATCTATCAAAACAATCAATGTCCGTGCTAGGAAAAGCTGGAACACAAGTCGAGTTCAGGAAGATGCAAGGAAAGCTGACCTAGCCACCAGACAGCATCCACGAAAACACCCAACAATATCTGCTACCACAAAGGCAGAAACTCCAAGAAACTTCATTGAAAAAATTGAAGTGAATTGAGATGGCAGGGTGGTGATGGTCCTGAAGAGGTCGGAAGATAATGGCAGAAAACAGCTTGAGTCAGTCAGTGGAGGTCCACATTTTATGCCAATAATGAGTTGCAAGTCTTATCTCAACACGTGTTCTGCTTACTGGGTCTATAGCTAGACAATTTCGGCCAGCAATGGTTGGGTGATGTATTTAATCTGTGGACAAAGATTGAAGTTTCATCATCACATTTTGTCATGGGTGTAAACTTTAAATTTTCAGAGGCATCCAAATGGCGCACACAACTTGAAATATTAGCAATCGCTGTGAGCTTGATCTTGAATCATACCTGACATCAGTCCATGGATATGTGTATTACACTACAAATAAAACATACAAGAAGGCTCAAGGCAGAAGGTTGTTGACATATATGTATATGCTGTAGTGGTAATACCACCCTCAAGGACAATGTTCTCTTTGTCAGTAATGTCAAGGATGGGGTGGATAAATATGCCATTCCTACACCCCATCACATACAATCTTGCAGACATGTCATTCTGCACAACATTCCTTTGCACATCTCTGTTGCTTGTCAGGCGGGGCTTATTTTGATTTGGGGAGTGACATTAGTGTTGCCAATGGTTCCGCAATATCTGGTGAGCTGGCACGGCCGAGCCGAATGTTAGCTGAGCCGTGCTATACGCGAGTGCTCGATTAGACAGACGCGGTCCCCTATGGGTGCCGTCTCACACTTGACAATTGTTCATCGGAACAGCGGTCCCCATTGAACTGCGTCTGTCATGACCATGAATCAATCAAGCACCCGTGCGCGGCACGGCTCTCATTGGGTGCCGCATCTGTGAAGAACACTAAGAACACCTGTCAATGACCCACCTGTTCGACGGCTCCCAATGGGGACCGCATCTGTCGAGCACACCACCTATCACGCACAAGCCACCCATCGGCATAGGCGCGGTCCACGTTAGTGTGACTGAACAGCGTCATCGGTTCCCAAAATTCGGACTTGGCACAATTTCTGGAACGTGGCACGTGATTTGCCAAATCGGGTTTGTGAACTGTGAAGTGTAAGAATTAGGCCACAAATGTGGCCGCACGGCCGGAGAGTTGCTGTTCACCATAAGTTCACCCCGCAACTTAATCCATATCTTTCTCTCTCGTATTTCATCATCCGTATCGCATCATGTCATCTACATCCAACCTCACCGATATGGACATCGTCGCTCTTAAAAGCAAAATTCAAGAGCACTGCGACGGCATGCGAAGGCTCATCGACACAGCTCCGGCCGAGCGCTATGACGCGCTGTATGAAGAAGAAGAAGACTGGTGCCGGCGCTGGACGGAACTTTTTGTACGTTACTACACACACTTTTTCTGTTCTTTTCTCTTCATTCTCGTCAACTAACACAAGCTAACAATGACCATAGAGCGCGCTCATAGGTTGCCTCAACCTCGCGAGGAAGACAACCCTCCCGCTCGACTTGACCGTCGGGGAAAGGGGGTTATGTGCGCAAGCCATGCACAAACACCAGGCGTTTCAGCGTAAAATCCGCGAAATCACGAACGCGGCGGCGAGGCAGGCAGATGCAGATGCAGCTGCCCTGCCACCACAGGAGGAGGTTGTCGAGCCGGCTGATACAAGATGTATCATTGTCCAGCGCAAGAAGGAGATTCCGATCCCCGTTGACTCGGTCACGGACGGCTCCACGACCTCCGTTCCTAAGACGGTGAGGAAAGTTAAGCTGATTGTAAAGGTGCGGATGATATATCTCACTTAATTTCATGAAGAAACTGACCACCGATCCCAACATACATCAGGAGGTCAAACCCGGTCCATGCGACCGTTGTGCCAAGGCGGATCGCCCATGCGAGCCCAACACTGCAGGCATTGCTTGCGCCGCCTGCAAGCGGCTCAAGGCCAGATGTTCTCTCGTCGTCGGTGAGTCCTGTCATTTGCGTTTCTGCTGACTTAGCCGCTGATCCCTTGAGTGAAGAGAATATCAAGGCAAAGGCGACGCCCACGCCGGCTCCAGCGGCTCCAACGGCTGCCGGTCACTCACGCAAGCTGATCCCATATGTTCTGCTCCCAAGCAGTCGCAGCCTCTTTAACAACGGTCGCAAGAGAAAGATGGCCGAAATCGAGGAGGAGGAAGAATCGGAAAGTGAAGAAGAGGATGCCTTCTTGGCGGGAAGAATTCAAGCATTGCCCGGCTACATCTCCATTGTTGAGACGGCCCTCGCTGCATTAAAAAAAGAAGTCAGCGAGATTGACGCTTACAAGGCCAGACAACGCCGCCGCCTCTAGATATCTTGGCTCGCTTTCCTTGCGACCTTAATCTTACAATCTTACAAATACAATACTTACGTCGCATAAGCGCTTTACATACGAAATACAAGGGCTTCTTGGTTGGTTGGTTGGTTGGTTGGTTGGTTTGTGTATGTCACCACACATCCCTGAGATTAGTACTATGCCTGTGAGACGGCTCCCTTTGGGGACCGGTCCTCTGAAGATCATTTTTCAATCACCTTCAATCACCCAGCCGTGAGACTGCGGCTCCCATTGGGGACCGCCGCATCTGTCGAGAACGGATGTCAAGTACCTGCCTACGATGCGGCTCCCGTCGAGGACCGCTCCGGGCAAGTACACGCACCTGTGAAGCGGCTCCCATTGGGGACCGCACCTATCAAGCACACTGGTCAAGCACCCACCAGTTGGACGGCGCACCTACACGGACAGCTCGCAAAGGAAGTCAAGATCACTGACAGGCGCGGTCCCCCATGGGAGCCGTCTCACAGGTGGGTGCTCAACAATTGTCCATCACAGAAGCGGTCCCCATTGGGAGCCGTGAGACTGCGGCTCCCATTGGGGACCGCCGCATCTGTCGAGAACGGATGTCAAGCACATGCCTACAATGCGGCTCCCATTGAGGACCGCTCCGGGCAAGCACACGCACCTGTGAAGCGGCTCCCATTGGGGACCGCACCTATCAAGCACACTGGTCAAGCACCCACCAGTGGGACGGCGCACCACACACCAATTGTTCACTACACAGACGGCTCCCAAAGGAAGTCAAGATCACTGACAGGCGCGGTCCCCCATGGGAGCCGTCTCATAGGTGGGTGCTTGACAATTGTCCACCACAGAAGCAGTCCCCATTGGGAGCCGTCTCACAGGTCGATTGCTTGACCTCCGTTCTTGACAGATGCGGTCCCCCATGGAAGCCGCCGCCTCACAGGTGCATGTGCATGTATGTCCGAAGCTCATGATAGGGTGCGGTCCCCAATTGGGGCCGTCTCACAGGTGGGTGCTTACACCTCACACACTTGTCGCGCGCTCCAATATATGAGACTGCGGCTCCCATTGGGGACCGCATCTGTCAAGAACGGATGTCAATCAACCGACTTGCAAGACGGCTACCAATGGGGACCGCTTCTGTGGTGGACAATTGTCAAGCACCCACCTGTGAGACGGCTCCCATTGGGGACCGCACCTATCAATCCGGATGGCTCCCAAAGGAAGTCAAGATCACTGACAGGCGCGGTCCCCCAGGAAGCCGCCGCCTCACAGGTGCATGTGCATGTATGTCCGAAGCTCATGATAGGGCGCGGTCCCCAATTGGAGCCGTCTCACAGCCTCTGGTGCTCTTGAAGTCTGATCTTCCACAAGCAGGACATGTACGTTCCGGATCATGGACAGTCTGCTGAAGAGCTCTGCGTAGAGATGCCATGTTCAAGTTGTAGCTTGGTAGATGAGGCAAATAAGTTTTAGATTATATTACAACGCCCAAAAACAACTTACCTCTGAGTGGTTGCGTAGTACTAGTTGGGCTGCAGGGTTATGATAAGATATGTTCCAAGCAGGCCTGGGAATCTGTGCAGCGGCCTGCAGAATTTCACATGCAATTCTTTCACTGTAGACTAGTACAAGGTTATAAGAAGCGCAGGCCACTAAGTACAGCTAGCAATATAAAAGTGTATGAGTATCCATACAGATATGTATTGATCCAATAGAGTAATGCAGCAAACATATGAGTGTCGCCTTTGTCCAGACCGACCAGAAGCCACTTTCAATATGCCTTGAAAGTTCATAGATGCTGCGTCCGAGGTCATTGGCTGTGTCTTCAATTTGACTCCTGATGAGGCAGCCCGACAGGCCTCTGGTTTTGTCACAGGCTCCTCCACCTTTATGGATCTCATCAATGAACATCGAGTGGACACCTGCCTCACTTTAGATTGGATTATCACTACAGCAAAGTACATAGCTTGGAATTACCCTGAGTTTCATCTTACCATGTGTCCAGAGCAAAAAAACTACCAGCTAGTACTGCTGCGGTTTAGTGAGGCTTGTGATATTTTGTTTTTGAAGCCTGGTGAAGCCCCACTGGATCATTACTGACGTATCTGGTCAGTCATGGTGCTTGAGAAGCTTGGTAAGCTCCATTTAAATTCCCCGTGCATATCTTGAATTTATTTCAATAAAACAGAACAATTCAGCTATACAACCAAGTCTGTCCAGTGGTGGAAGCTACTCAATGTTGTATACTAGAACAAGTTTCAATTTGAACTCTGATGGTATTCATCTGGTTGGTTGGTTGGTTGGTTGGCCCAGACTTCAACTATCACACCCTCAGCGCTCAACATCTGAAGCTACTCGTTGTGCCTTACATCAAGTGCAGGGCAACACAGTATTATGATGCCGAACTGAAGACAGAAGCTACTAATCTACTTGAACTTCAGCGTAAGCAAGGACACAGTGATAAGACTCTTGATGATATCATTGGTTGGTTGGATGTCACTGTGTCCAAGATTGATATTGTTCCTTGGCCGCAAGGTACTTATTGGCTGTGTTCATTTTCATATCTAATGCTGTTGCTTCAGATCACATTGACCAATGTGAAAATGATGACCCTAAGATGTTCGATATTCCTTTGGTCACCAGTACTTCCCACATTGTGCTCTGCAAATTAGCACACTCCGAGAAATTCAAATACTCTGTCCCAAAAACATTGCTGGAACAGTACAAGAAAGCAACATCAACAACATCAACAACATCAACATCAACCAACCAACCAACCAGTGGTTCAAATGTTGGCCCCCCTTCTGGAGAAAGGCAGCATGAAAATACTACTTGTGATTCCCAGCCTCAACAACAGACTCACCGTGCTGCTCGTAGATTTTCTGTTGTTCACGAGGACCACCACAGCAACAATGATCCATCCCGTACAGATCACCACCCAGTGGTGCTTCAGCCGCAGAGGATGCAGCCTCGCAAGCGACTGCATGTAGAGGATTATGGTAAGTCCATGAATCACTTGCAGATACTGTTCTAATTGAGTGTCTGACAGATCAAACATTTGAATCTGAGGCTGCTAGCTTGAATGCACCAGACTCATGCATCAGGAAAAAGTTGAAGGTAAGCTGAAAACTGACATCTTCTATTGCTATTTTCATTCAAGTTGGTTTCCAGGTTGTACGTTATGATGGTGCTCCGTGCATTGTCCCAGCTCATCCTCATCCTCAACCTTGACATCGACCTCATGCACACACCCCTGGCTATGAGCCACCTCAACACTGGCATAATGAGGTACAGCAGATGTCTCCACATCATGTTCAAGCTTATGGGCATTATGTGGCCCATTCTTGCCATGATTTTTCGGCTGCAGGCCCTTCAAGAGTGGTTGCAAGGGAACATGAGAAATATGCTTATGGCTAGAACACTCTGTCTCCTGATTATGGTGGCCATTCATATGATCGTGATTTTGATTACCATGACTAGTGTTTCATATGCTTTGAATGATTTTTGTATGTAGTTGTGTATCATAGCTTGAATATACATCTGTCTTGTGGTTCCAAACTGTGCTGCATGATTTTCACTCAAAAAACAATATCAGCATCTATGAGTTTTATTATATGTAAAGTAGAGTCACCATGGCTATCCCAAGTAGTATGTAAGGAATGTATATATTTGTGGTGGGTCAGCCCAGTGTCTATGTAATGATGGCCCAGTGATTATGAAAGTCGTGATGGGCTATCCTGCTGTATAGTGGACTGTCCCCATGACTAATGAGCTAGTATTGGGCTAGCCCATATGATGCATGTCAGAGAGCTGGGCAAGAAGGAATAGCACAGTACTAACACTAGTGATTCTGGATGAAATAATAGGTTTGGGTCTAGACAGGGGATCCATGAGGAGTAGTGCCAGTGGTTGGTTGAAGCTGAATGAGAGCTATGGTATTGGCAGTTGTACGATCAAGATAATTAAGGTAGACTTCATGGAGAACAATAATGGTGACAAGGACGGTAAAGACAATTAGAATCCAGAGATTCATGAAGTCGGTGGTTAGGAAAGCAAGAGATCGTCGGTGTGTCACAGAATGGACTGCTTGGCTAGTCTCAGATTTGCAGGAGCAAGCCACCACTAGAAATGTTGAATACAAAACAAGATCAGTTAAAGTATAGAATCTTAGCGGCAAGCAGCTACCCAGATAAGCAGCCCAGTGAAGTAGTATAGAAAGGAGAGTGAACATTGCAGGACTGATTGAGAAAGGTTGAGAAAGGTTGCTGCACAATAGAATGTAGGAGAAAGAAAGAAGAAAAGCAGTGCAGAATATTATAGAATGTGGATAAAAAAAACAAAGACAAACAAGTGATAATATTTGGACTGGGCTGTCCCAGTGACTGTATACGTATGAGGTGGCCGCCAATATGCATTGTGTCAGCCAAGCACACATCTGTGAGACGGCTCCCACTGGGGACCGCATCTGCATAGAACACTGATCAATGACTCAGCTGGGAGACGGCTCCCATCGGAGACCGTGTCTGTTAAGCCCATTACTGGATCACTCAGCTGTCATGCGGGTTCCATGTGGGACCGCGTGTGTCAAGCACACCATTCGAACACCTGCATCTTGGGCGGCTCCCATTGGTTGCCGTGGATGTCAAGTGGAATGCTGGATCACGTCCGGCTGTGAGGTGGCTCACATTTTATCCACAACATAGGAAGGTGCATCATATGCTCTTGGTCTTGATAAATGCAATCCCTAACAGGAGCCGTCTCAAATATGATGGTCGGTTGGTTTGAAAATGTGCTTGACAGACGCGGCCCCAAATGGGAGCCGTCGGACGGGCGCATATTGATTATATTTGCAACTGAATTTTGGAAATCAAGCTAACATCAATAGAATTTGATCCTTATGCCCATCTGTGATGTCATTCGGAAACTGTCCATGCATCCGCATAACAAACAAATAGGTTAGGTTGAAATATGCAGCGTGTCTCTGAGGATATGCATCACATCTGTTTACAGAGCTGTTCCGGCTGTGTGTGAGGTGTAAGCACCCACCTGTGAGACGGCCCAAATAGGGGACCGCGCCCTGTCATGAGCTTCGGACATACATGCACATGCACCTGTGAGGCGGCTCCCATTGGGGACCGCATCTCTGAAGCACCCATATATGAGGCGGCTCTCAACGGGGACCACATGTGTCAAGCAGACTAGTCGCGCGCTCCAATATATGAGACTGAGGCTCCCATTGGGGACCGCATCTGTCAGGAACGGATGTCAAGCAACCGGCCTGTGAGACGGCTCCCAATGGGGACCGCTTCTGTGATGGACAATTGTGTTAAGCACCCACCTGTGAGACGGCTCCCATGGGGGACCGCGCCTGTCAGTGATCTTGACTTCCTTTGGGAGCCGTCTGTGTAAGTGCGCCGTCCCACTGGTGGGGTGCTTGACCAGTGTGCATGATAGGTGCGGTCCCCAATGGGAGCCGCTTCACAGGTGCGTGTGCTGGCCCGGGGCGGTCGTCAATGGGAGCCGCCTCGTAGGCAGGTACTTGACATCCGTTCTTGACAGATGCGGTCCTCAATGGGAGCCGTCTCACAGATCGGTGCTGCACAATCGGTTCTCGTCGGATACGGTCCCCGATGGGAGCCGCCGTCTCACGGCTGCGTGATTGAACAGCAACCTTCAGAGGAGCAGTCCCCAACGGGAGCCGTCTCACAGGCAATGTAGTAATCTCAAAGATGTGTGGTGACAGACACAGTTCCATTGCGAACCGTCTCATAGCAAAGTTGGCATTTGAATGGTATTTAGGTTAGATGCGGTCCCCATGTGGAGCCGTCTGAGTGCAGGGAGGCAACCAACCAACCAACCAACCAACCAACCATGGCGATGGCGGTTGAGCCCCCGGTTCCGGTTTAACGAAAGGCAGTGGCACATGAGGGAAGGATGGAACCGGATGTTCTGGCCACGAATGTTCTTAAATGAAATGACGTGGTGTGATGTAGGGTACGGGCGGTTCCTATTGTGAGCCTCACATGCGCATATTGCATCACCTGGTACATAGACAGAGCCGGTCACCAATGGGAGCCGGCATGCTCATCGCCCACTGTCGTCTGATCACGGGATTAACCTAAACCAACCAACCAACCGTTGTATAATGTATGTAAATCACTGATGTCACGTATGTATTGTATTTGGATCTAAAGGCGGCGGCGCTTTTTGGACATATATCCATTAATTGCACTGACTTCTTCTTTCAATGCGTTGAGGGCGGTATCAACCACGGAGATGTAGCTGGGCAGAGCTTCAATCCTCCCTGCCATGTAAGCGGCCTCTTCGTCGCTCTCGGAGTCTACCTCGTCTTCGATTTCGGCCTCCTTCCTCTTGCGACTGCTGTTGAGGACGCTAGCTGTGCTGGAGGGGCCGGCAGCCGGCTGAGGATGTTGCGAGGCCGTGGACTTGGCTTTGGACTTGCCCTTGTCCTTCGGTGCATGCACATGCCTTGGTGCAGGTCTGTGCCTAGGAGCCGCGCTGGGCTTTGGAGCCATATGAGCCAGGACGGCTGTGGGAGCAGCATTTGCCTTGCCTTTCTCTACAGTCCAAGAGTGAATCAATGGTGAACTCTTCAGATGATCAACACCACACAGAACTCACCGACAACAAGAGAACATCTGGCCTTGAGCCGCTTGCAGTTCAGGCAAACCATGCCAGCACTATTGCTATAGCATGGTCGACCCATGTTGGCGCAACGGGTGCATGAGACAGGATTGACCTTATCGGTCGCGACGCTCATCCGGGTGTCTGCGTCTGAAGCAGCTTGATAGGTCGGCGAGTTATATTATAAAATGAGAGCAGAAACACACCTTGACCTTCTCGACCGTCTCCTCCATCTCTTGGGCAGCCGGATCCGCCTGGCTCGCCGAGGCGGTCTTCATTTTGCGGATGTCGCGCTGAAACGCGTCGTGTAAGAGCGTCGCTTGCCCGCCTAACTCCCTTGCTGCGACGGACAATTCAAGCGGCAAGTGCTTGTCCTTCGCATGATTGAGGCAGGCGATCAGAGAACTCTGGTGCGGTATGATGAGAATGACATAAAAAGAGTTTGTAGTGACTTACAAAAAGTTGCGTCCAGCGCAGGCACCAATCTTCCTTTTCGACATATGGCGCACGGTCCTTGTCGGCAGGCACTGCGTCGATCAGTGTTTGTATCGCATCGCAGAGTGCTTGAATCTCGCATGTGAGCGCGGCAGTGTCGTTGTCATCCAGAACGACAGAAGGACTAGCAACAACGTTAATGTCGGTGTTGCTGGTTTCAGACGACATGACAAGATCGGAAGGATGGAAGATGAGAAGACAAGTGATTAATGAAGTTGAGGAGGGGAATTTGTAGGGAACAGCGACTCCTCAGCCATGCGCCCACATTTGTGGCTTAATGTATTCATTCCACCGTCCACTCGCCCGATTTGGTCAACACTGTGTCTCAACGGGCCACACACAATATTAGATCACGTGCTGCGTACCAGAAATGTTGCTAAGTCTGAAGTCTGTAGACCGGTGATGCTGGACAATCAGTCATATATGGTAGACCGGACGCATAATCACCAGTGTATACAGACGGCTCCCATTAGGGAGACCGTGAGTGTGGTGGAGTCCAAGTCGGATGAGTATCAAACTGTAAGACGGCTCCCGAACGGGACCGCATCTATCTTACATATCATTCGACTGAAAAACATGGATTTGCGACGGTTTCAAATGCCGCCGTGTCTGCAACCACAGATATTAGGGACTAATACTGGAAATATCAGACGGCTCTCGGTGTGGACTACTTATGTTAAGGAGACGTGTCATAGGATACAATATGTCCCTGCCTGTCATGTAGGATGACGGCTCCCCCATCGAGAGCCGGCTTACAAACGGCCGCGTGATATGTCTCCTCTCACATCCTCCTCATAACTCATGGGGTTGATCAGGGTGAGGGTGGAGTAGATGGAATCCTGCGGCGGAGGCGACAGATGTGTCACAAAGTGGAAGGACATGAAGTTCTTTGAGGAGGACAGTCCCACTGGCAGAGAGTGAACCAAATGGTGTATAAGTATGCACCAGTCCTCGTTGGGAGCCCTCTAACGGCTCATCTTCATTCACGGTCCTGAGGAAAGAGCCGGTACCCGTTGGGAGCCGTCAGGCAGGCGCTCATTACACTGTGAGATTTGAGCGCGGAGTGGCATGATGAGGCAGCCAACACACTACTACTAGCACATACTGGTATATTTTAGGTGCTGCGAGAATGCCACATATGTGCTGATATACTGAGTGTCTAGCGTCATCGGTTTACAAGCTTCAGACTTAGCAAAATTCCTGGTACGTGGCACGTGATCTGGCATTGCTTCCGAGTGCATGCCAAATCGGGTTAGTGGATCGTAAAGTTTCTGAATTACGCCACAAATGTTGGTACATGTTACCTATAAATTGGCTTCAAACCCTCACTCATCCCTTTTCCCAACATCTTCCATCATCCTAACCTCATAATGTCGTCTGACCGCGCCGATATCGACATCTTTGCTTTGACCGCTGATGTTCCCGATGACGAGGAAACCGTCACTCTGAGACGCAAGGTTCGCGAGCTCTGCGATGAGATGCAAACTCTAGTGGATTCAGCTCCTGCTGAAAAGGATCCCGCGCTGTATGTAGAGAAAGAAGCGTGGTGTCGGAGCTGGACGCGCCTCCTCGTACGTGACCGCGAACACTTTGTTTAGTTGCTCAGACTCATCGCGCGACACTCCAGAGCGCGCTGAACACTTGCATTAAGCTCGCGAAGGACAAAAGCCTGCCGGTTGACCTGTCCATCGCGGAAAGGGAGTTAGGAAGACAAGCCGCCGGAAAATACGTGGCGTTTGAGCTCGAAATCAGCAAAATGAAGGCCGCCGCGGCGAGGCAGGCAGATGCAGATGGCCAGGTGCCTGACCTGATGCAGCACCTACAAATCGATGAGGGCCGGGAGGAACCTCGCCTTCAACCGCAACCGCAACCGCAACCGCAACCGCAACCGCAACCGCAAGAAGGGCAGGGGCAACAGCAACAGGAGGAGGAGGATGAAGCGGAGCAGCAGAAGCAGGTGCAGGCGCAGCTCGACGAGCCGCAGGATGAGGAAGAGCAATATCGAGGTCAAGAATCGAACACAGCGGACGATGACGTTGTCGATCCGGTGACCACTACCAACACAATTCCTGTTCAGCGCAAGCGGAGGTATCCACGTCCCATTGCTTCAAGCCCAGACGTCTCGCCGACATCCATGCCTAAGACGGCCCAGGCGATGCCCAAGGTGCGTAACTCATTTGTTTTGATTTCATCATATCATTCAACCTCCTTCAGAAGAGCACCCTGCCCACGAGCGTCGCGAACGATAAGGTCAATAAAGTCCCATGCAACAATTGTGCGCATGTGGGTCACAAATGCAATAGCAATCCTGCTGGCCAGGCTTGCCTCGACTGCAAGCGGCTCAAGATCGCATGTTCACTCGTTGGTGAGTTCTATGCATCCATTATCTGGCGACTTGACCCTTGACTTCTGGAGTTTAGAGAAAGGCAAGGCAAAGGCGTTGCCTACGCCGGTTTTCCTGCCTGCCGCACCTCCCACCTCTCCCAAGCCCACCGCGGCTTCCAGGCCCAAACCTGCGCCTGCACCCAAGGCTAAGGCCAAGGCCAAGTCTACGGTCATGCCAACACCTCAGCCCGCTGCCGGTCCCTCAAACACGAAGGATAAGGCCAAGGCCAAGTCCACGGTCAAGCCAACAACTCAGCCCGTTGCAGGTCCCTCAAACACCAATGCCGCATACATCCTCCTCGATAGCAGTCGCAGCATCCTAAACAACAGCAACAACAATCGCAAGAGGAAGCTCGCCCAAGTCCAGGAGCAGGATCATTCAGAGAGCGATGAAGAGGGTGCATACGAGGCAGGGAGGATTGAAGCGCTTCCCGGCTTGATCTCAATTGTTGAGACGGCCGTCGACGCGCTGAAAAAGGAAGTCAGCGCGATTAACGGGTACATGGCCACAAAGCGTCGCCGCCTCTAATTTCCCTCACCGCGTTAATTACAGCACAGTATTTATGTACAGATGTGGAATGCGATCGGATGTGTGAAGTGATGTGTGCAATGGTTTCTTGTGTAGCTTCGCCAAGCTTAGAAGGATTTGAGGAGAGGCCGTCGAGCTCCGTTACAAGACCCGGAACTGGCAGTACTACGGTCCATCGGAGACTCTCAAAGATGGATGCGATGGCTGATAGGGCAGATAAGATTATGTTAAGATAATCTTAATGTTAATGGTAGTATCTCAGCTATGTATCAGGTAACGGCCTATGAAATCCCGGTGCCCGTCAGACGGCCTACCATTCGAGTGCTCAGAGGACCGGTCCCCAAAGGGAGCCGTCTCAGAGGCAGAGTACTCATCTCAAAGATGTGTGATGACATACACAACTCCATTGCCAGCTGTCTCATGCCAAAATGTTAGGTCGTTGTTCAATTACCTTCAATCACCCAGCCGTGAGACTGCGGCTCCCTTTGGGGACCGCATCTGTCAAGAACGGATGTCAAGCACCTGCCTACGAGGCGGCTCCCATCAAAGACCACTCCGGGCAAGCACACACACCTGTGAAGTGGCTCCCATTGGGGACCGCACCTATCAAACACACTGGTCAAGCACCCACAAGTGGGACGGCGCACCCGCACAGACGGCTCCCAAAGGAAGTCAAGATCACTGACAGGCGCGGTCCCCCAAGGGAGCCGTCTTCACAGGTGGGTGCTTAACACAATTGTCCATCACAGAAGCGGTCCCCATTGGGAGCCGTCTCACAGGTCGGTTGCTCTACATCCGTTCTTGACAGATGCGGTCCCCAAATGGAGCCGCAGTCTCATATATTGGGGCGCGCGACTAGTTTGCTTGACACATGCGGTCCCCGCTGAGAGCCGCCTCATATATGGGTGCTTCAGAGATGAGGTCCCCAATGGGAGCCGCCTCACAGGTGCATGTGCATGTATGTCCGAAGCTCATGACAGGGCGCGGTCCCCAATTGGGGCCGTCTCACAGGTGGGTGCTTACACCTTGCACACAGCCGGAAAAGCTCTGTAAACAGATGTGATGCATACATTGCATATTAGCTTGATTTCCAAAATTCAGTTACAAATATAATCAATATGCGCCCGTCCGACGGCTCCCATTTACTGAGCTACCTAATTATATACACCGGTTGCAATGGGGACCGTCCATCTGTATCACAGACAGAGCTTCCATATATACGCTTGCAATGTGAGCCGGCTCCCGTTGGGGACCTCATCCGTGTAGAACACTTATCACCCACCACTGCAACTGGAGAGGTTCGAGGGCGGTCTACGAATAATTAGTGTTATGCAAAATAGACAGACGCGGGACCAATAGATATCACATGACTATTCCAGGACCCTATAAAGGGTTCTGGTTTCTGGATGTTGACACCTGAGACACGGCCAAATAAGAGTTTGCGACAGATCCCATTCAAATCGAGGAACAAATTGTTGATATTTAAAAGGATATGGTTTGCCTCAGGATCCATGATCAAAGCTTGGAAATGTCCAGAATCCGTGTTGACCCCAGATTTATAATCAAATGAGGAATACGCAAGCACAAAAAATGCTGAATTTTTCGGTATCGATGTGCCTTATTGGTATATTTATAATCAGATAATAAAAATGATTGGTATGTGTTGACTACACAAATTCAGATACAAATTATAGACGTGCCACATGATCAAATATGTGATAAATTTAAACTATGTATTAGATCGGGCGAGGGAACAGAGTGCGGCTATGTTGGGCGGACAGAGGGCGGAAAAATTATGAATATGTACATGAATATGTACATGAATATGCCTAAGAGTGGGGGTGGGCAACCTGGATGTAGCTACCGTGACGCTTACATAATGCACATACTTCAGAATCATCGACTCTTGGGTGACCCGCCGCCGTTGTGCAAAAACGCAACAGCAAATCAATTAACGGCGTGTTCGAGGATGTATATTATATGCTGTAGAATACCTCTACAAAATTTTGTAGCATCATTTTTTAACTTCGTGGTGATAATGCAAATATTGAGTAAGACAATGTTGAAGGAACAACAACAAGCATGCGCAGCAGCAAAAAATCAACGAGAACGTGTGGAATCATACTACTCATCATCAAAGTCCATATCATCTTCCTCCCCATACGACTCAATAAGCTCATCTCCGTGGGTATCTGTGGTGTCCTCCAGGTTTTGAGGCAAAACTGGCTCCACTGGAGTTTGCAACAGCATGTTGAAGTAAGATGCGAGTGCCGTCATGAGAGATTGGAGTTTGACAGCCCATACACCACGCCGAGACTTTGGCTTGATGTCTGGGACACCGAGAGCCTTCAGCTTGTCGAGTTGTGCATCAAGTGTCCGAACATTCATTTTTTCGATAACGACCCAATCAAAGACAATCTGTGTAGCGTTGAGTGTCTCTTCGATGTGTGCCTTCTTTGATGCCCTCTCAACGGCCTTCTGCTTCTTCTTTCTTGCGACTGCTCATGCATGGGCAACAAGAATCTTCCATTTCTTCTTCGCCAATCCACTCTTCTCCTTCTTCCATGCTAGAAGCATCGTGTATTTATGGTCATCGGTTGTAAAGTGTGCGTTCATGAAGGCCTGCGTGTTATTGCGATTGAACATCAGCTGATCATAAAAAAGATCATCAGAGCCCTTCACATTACAACGAGCTTCCAAACGCCAAGAGCCCAGTGCACCTAGGACAGTTCCTAATAAGCAAACAACTTTTGATTAAGTTTCTATACCTTTGTTAGCATCATTCGTGGCAGGCATGTGAGCGGCATCCCTTTCGGCTTGTGTTGATGTTGCAACCAGACCACCAGGCGCAAACTCGAGTGTAAATCGTTCATAGGTTTGAGTTCGCCCTTGAAAAATGCACAAAGAAGCTCTTTTGCAAGGTCCTGCTGCTCCAAGGTAAGGCTGTCGTAAAGATCGAGACAGGCAGTGATGGTGGTCGGATCTTCCCAAGGCTCCCCCCAGAGTGCACCAAGCTCGTGACTGGATTCGCATGACAAGAGAAGGTCAAGATTATCAACAAGAGCTTGGAGATGTATTTTAACATCATCGTGGAGAGGTCCGAGATCCAGAATGTTGAGATTGGCAGTCCCTGGCCCATGAACACGTCGAGCATATGGCCGTGAAATCGCTTGGTCATTGAGGGCAAAACAAAAACATTCCAAGCGAGTTCTCCAGCAATGAAGGCCAGCATAAAGATTCTTCTCCATATGGTTGGTTGAATGTCTCGTTCTCCTTGGAAATACGTGCGAGCTCGAGTAGTTCGATGTACTGGGGCCAAAATTTGATGATATGACATGCAGCTGCACCATATGTTTGGTACCTGGTGTTGCTGGTGTCGGGGAATGAAGAACAAGCACCGTCAGTCAACTCTTCCATCATGAGATGGTGAAAGTCCTGAAGTCCCTTCTTGTCGTCCTTGTGATTCAGTATATTACCCGCGATCTCGATCAGCTTGGCTGCTCCATGTTTCGTTAGCTTGAGTGCACGCTCAACTGCAGCCGATGAACCATCTGATAATGATGACAGGCGAATTGTCGCATCGTTGTCCTTGTTTGCGAGAAGAACGGGCCTATCAGAACTCTCTTTTGAATCCCAGACTGCCATCATGGCAGTGTTACCACCCTTCACAGCATTGAGTCCAAAAAAGAAGAGGTCGTGCTCTCGCTGAATTTCTGCAGGAAGCTGGTCAAAGCACTCTGTACCTAACCGCAATGCAAGCATGTCCATGATCTGACTCCAGTGCTGCTGATGGTCTTCAGCCGATAACGAAATCCAGGAGTCATGACCACCAAGCTCGGCAACCTTTGAACTTTCGGCATCATCAAGAAGTGGCTTTAAGTCTTCAGATGACATTTCGATGATAGCTTCATGTCCAAGGGAAATACGAATGCTCTCGTGCTTCCACTGCTCGATGAGATGCCTGGTTTTCTTGACATCACTGGCATGGTCGCCATTCATGCCCTTGAGTTTGTGGAGAAAGCCTGCGAGGTCGAGTATCTCGTGTGAATGGTGGGCAAGAGGACTATTGTTGAAGACAGTAGAGATGTCTGAGATGGTCTCTGTCCAACCCTCGACCTGGGTTTCACTGGTGTGACTCGCTGAGGAGGTAACTCCGAGGAAGCGGATTTTAACTGACGAGCCCGAGTCCGTACCATTGGCATAATCAGAGGCCTGAATCGCCATAGTGCGGGAGGTGTAGTCAATCCGTCAATGAGATGTTGAGTCACTGGCAATTGTAAGACCTGTCAAAATAATCTCATCAGGTAAACGACCCGAAAATGATAAATCATTAGAAGGCTTTATCTGATCTAAAATATGCACAATAAGCTTTGAATACTTGGACTTAGTTGGATAGAAACCGTCAAATGCACAACCGTGACAGCTTAGTCACAATTACTTGCCAGCTTGTCACCGAAATTGCACATATTGCAACACCCATCAGACGTGGCAATATAATATTAAGTTGTTGAGACCAACCGCCGTTGCCTACTCGAGAACCAGCTGCAATATACTATAATTCTGCCCTACCTTGGTGGTGGCATGTAGCCTTTGACTGCTTTTACTTCCTCCGCAATCTCTGAACTAATGACAGTGTCAGATAATCTTTTATATGGTTGGACTGTGTTGGACCATAACTGCCAATGGTCCAACGGTGCCAAGTGTATTCAACGCAGTATCGAGCTCTGCCGACGAGGTTGCCTTATGCAAGCAGAGCTTGTCATTGTACTCTCGACAAGAACCCCCTCGGTGTCGACCTTAGGTATGCGGTTGCAATTCCTGCTTGCGTTGCTCCGACCTACCAAGTGCACAATCTGGGCGACAAATGGCAGTGGATTACCATCTTCCCCAACCTCGATGAGGTCCGATAAGTGTATGCACGATGAGATTTGAATTTTATACTCCCCAACATATAAATTAATGACAGTGTGAGTTAAACTATTATATGGTTGGATTGTGTTGGACTATAACGGACGATAGTCCAACGGTGCCGGGTGTATCCAATGCAGTATCGAGCTCTGCCGACGTGGTTGCCTTATGCAGGCAGAGCTTGTCATTGTATTCTCAACAAGAAACCCCTTGGCGTCGACCTTAGGTATGTGGTTGTGATCCCTGATTGAGATACGACAAACGTACACGAAAATAGTTCCTTGTTGCATGTTCCCCATTCTCTCTCTAAATGCTGCAATCTTCCAAAGCCAGACATTTTTGGATGGGGACCTCTTTTATTCCCATGGTGTGGAGACATGGCAGCGTAGTGCTATCCGTCGGATAGCCGCTGAGCTGTGGTCATCATATGCAATGCCATCGAGTCTATTTTTCTCCGCAAACACACTCTAAAGGGTGTTTCTAGATAAAATCTTACAACATGTTGCATTGTGCCGGTGTGTTTATATTGGTCAGGCGATTTCTTCCGTCGGCATTTCGTGGAAGAATGGTCCTTATTGACACAAAGCAAAAGCAGATCATCATTAGATTGCAATACTATTTACTACAGACAGATGAGTATATTAATCTATGAAGAGATATTATGGAGGTTTGTAGCTTGTCTGAGGGCCATTCGTTTTTGTCGTATCTTGGATAAGGCGCTGTTGGCGCTGATAGGTCTCTTGGCAGCAGAGGATGTAGGAAAAACTTGGCTGAAGAAGCGATAATGTATCAGCCTTGGCAACGTGGTGAAGGATGTTAAACATATCGATTCCACCAAGTAAGCAGCTCGTCAACTTCCTTAGATTCCTCAGGGTCTTCTAAGAGGTCAAGGAGGCTATGGTAGAAAGTCTCAGAGTCCGTGGTCGTGTCGGTTCGCGAGAACACTGAAGATGAGCTTAAGGCGAATCGCACCTTCACTCGTACGTCAACACTACAGCCACAAAAGTATCATCATCAACGAACCTGAGTTGCGATATAGGCTATGGAGGCCATGGTGACACAATTCATGCCGTGGAGGCGAGCATTGCTGGATCGCGTGGCTTTGGGCTCTCTGTCGACTGAGCTTGGAGAGGTGAAAACGTGCTTGTAGGCCTGTTGGAACACGATGAAGTAAACGAGCGAGGTGATCTCACAAGTGCGCACTCACACATACTAGCAAGCGGCTCCTAAGAAGACCGGACCATGGGTCCTCATGATCATAAACATAGTGGGCATACAAAAATATGGGCCATTGATCCCCACAGACCTGACATTTCACCACTGCGAAGATCCTCTTTAATCCTGTTAAATAAGAATGAGTGCAATATTCAAGGGCAGCAAACCGGAGCATACTGAGGATCACTCCAATCCAGCCCAGCAGGACAGAGGAGAGATCCAGTGAGCTTGTGGTTGAATCCGCGGTCAATTTTGGAGTTTCTGTGTAAAGGAGGCTGTATCGCTTCTCCTTTCGGGGAAATCCAATCTAACACCGCAGACTTCAACGTTTTTGTGTCGTCGCCTCTGGCACCTGCGGCTCCCTTACCAATCTGCAAATTATGAGCGCAAAATCTGGCCACATAGGTAATGATGTACCAGCTCCCCAACGTGAAGGATTTCCTCATCGGATCCATCCTTCAATCGGTCCAGAAGGCCGGGGTAGGAGTCCAAGAGTTGCTCAAAAACGCGATGTTCTCGCCGCTCTCTATCAAGTACGTCAGCCAACAAGCGAATACAAATTGCGTATGTCTCTTACTCGGCAGAGAAGTCTTCCAACGGGGTATCTTCCATTTGCTCCAGTCTTAATATACCATTGGTGAGCAAGGAAGGATAGTTGCAGAGCGCGAACACCGTTCGACCAAAGTGGCGCCCGTGGGATACGAGCGGATCGGATAGGGAGCTGGTGGACAGGATGAGCGTACAAAAATTGTGGTCAATATAGACAACTTACGCTCTTTTGCGAGGCCCCATTTGGAGGGCGGACGAGCCGCGTTTGGCCGGAATACTGGAAGTGGTGTCGTGGGTGGTCATGGAAGTTGGGAAGAAAGGGTAGCACCGGCGTCGCAGATACTGTAAGTCGCTTTTATCCCTAGCATTACGCTATATGATATCTCAGGGAAACTTGGTAGCCAGAGTGGGCACTGAACTTAACTGGTGGGCAGGGCAGTAGGCATGGTACGTAACCGGTGGCCAGAGCCGTGGGTCAAACGGTGGCCAAGGTGAATATCCGTCGACCTTGAGCCGAAGGCGAGCTACAATTCGATGGCTAGATTAAAGTGTGACATAAGTACCCACCGTAGGCATATAGCTCCACTGACCTTGCATCGTCTTGTGGCAGCTCGCCATTTTACATCTGCCTAGGTCCAATATGCCGTGTCCCTCATGTCAGGCCTTCGAGCTACAAGGACGTAGTATCAACTTAAACCTGCGGTAAACCTATCGCACCTACCCGGAGGCGGGACACGCTGATGCCTTTGCTTAGGATCGAGTTAGTGGGCCACGCTGATGAAGGTGACCAGGAACTCACCAGGTAAAATCAGTCAATATTATCAATCGTTCTTGAAGTTTATTATAGGTTAGCGAGGATGTTGAAGATAACAAATCAGCAAGGAACGATAAGGCTTCCCTTCTACTTCTGCCAACACAAAAACACGAAGATGGCGAGGTGGACTCCATTGTCAGGCTGAAAGAGCGCCTGCAGATGGCAGAGATGGGCTGCGAAACGCTGCGAAATCTGTACCAAATTTACAGACTTCGCTGGTTAGAGGAAAATTACCGGGCAAGGATGATGGAGAAATACGTACCGAGTGGAATCAGTACTTGTTCTCCTCATCAGATTGCATGGGACGCCCCTTCTCCAACTCAAAGTATGTCGGACGCGGGTGGCCTTGGGGATAAACTGACTGTATCACCCAGGCGAATACGAACTTGAGGTTGATGGCTGAGAGTATACTGTAAATGTATGTATCAATGTGATGGAATTGATGATGAACCTATTTTCTCACGGTCTACCGTTGGATGATGCAGGTTTAGCATTGCGAGCTCTAAGGTTTCAAGAAGGCCATGATCGCGTATGGGCGTCGAGATACATGTGGTCGAGAATATATATCAAACATATAGCAGCTGGAATACAGAAACACGACACGAATTAATCAAGAAATGATTGAGATGTGCGAACTCGCTGTGGAGTAATAACATCGAGGAAGAAAATACTAAGGGGTGTCATATTGCCTAGGGAATTGGGTATGCTTAATAGGTATTACTAGCTAGCTAGTAAGATGCATGTGCGGAAATGTGATCCGCGGCAGCGATACGAATTTGATTTTCAAGCTTTGCCACTCTTAGAAACTGGAGTGAACGCAAAGTCTATTGTGATTACACCAAAATAACACTGTTCTACATGATCGATACAGTAGCTAGTAATGTTCGATACAAAGGCAATAAATCAAGAAGGTTAGGGTCCAGCGGGATGGCCAAAAATATTGTCATGCACTAAAGATGTTGATCTCAGCCTGGTCTAACTCATGGCACCCAAACGTCGATATCATCATAGTCTTCGCTGCCCGAGCCATCACTGTCGTCATCCTCGTCTTCATCGTCCTCGTGATCCTGGATAAGGTCTACTTCCTCAGGTAGACATCGTGGAACAATCGGATCTGGGGACGTTGAGAAACCTACAAGGACGTCAACGATTGAAGGGAGCACAATCAGCCTATGCTTACTATTGTCACAGAAGCTGCACACATGAGAATTTTCAAAGGCCATCATGTAGAGCTCCATCTCAGCTTGGGCGCGGCATAGCTTTGCCCGCAAGATGAGCAAATCCAGACCAAGGTTACGCAGATGAGCGTTGTTACGCCTAGTGGCAAGGGATGTCACCATCAACTCCGCCTGCATGGTCAGTTCTGCTTGGAACGCCTGGAAAAATTTTTCTTGGACATCGGAAGTGACCCATGTACTTGACAGGGAAAATGGGGAGCCAATACACTGTAGAAAGGCAGTGAGAGCAGCCGAGTGGACTATCACAGTACTGACCTTCAAACTGACGGATATTGGTCTTCCTGCGTGCGAGGCCGATTGACCAAAGACTGAAAAGGTAGAGCCGTCCGAACTTGAACGTAACGTTTTCTCAATCAAAGGTTCTGAACATGGAATGAGGCAGTGGGTATTGTTCCTCCTTAGCCAAGCTACACACGTCTCTCGTGTTGCTATTAAACAGGCTAAAGGCGCGCAAGGTAAAGGTATGTAGTTTGCAGGTGTAACTGTTTCCATCGTGCTTGGCCTGATGGGATGCTTGGTTCGAGCTCCAAATCGTGCTACAAATAGCAAGTGGGTTCAGACCACACAGCCGCACTTAAATTTGAATAAGCTCACACATCCAGTGTTGTTCCAAGAGCTCGATCGCCTGACTATACAAAGACACCTCCATTTGACACCGTCTCCTCCTCTCGTCTATGAGAACTCGCTCTACATGGGCGTGCCTTCCACCAGCCCCACCAGTACAGATATGCTGGTGCCTGCGCAACGTTTCTTCTTGCCTGGCCTCTATACTGCGCTCACCAATTATTTCCCAAAGATCGCCAGGATAGACTCGATCTTTGAGCAAAAATGACAGAACATATAATTCAGTTTGAAGCTACGTGGCAAGAAAACGATCAGTATGCACAAAGATGTGATATTACCAAACTGACCTTCTGACTTGCTATCAGTCCTATATAGGCATCCAGCATTTCAGAGCCCAGAGAATTCGAGAGTTGAAAAATGCTCGCGCGAGCACTTGAGTAATCAAACAGATCCGAAGAAAGACAGGTTGGCATATTGAATGAATGGCCGCACATGAGGTAGTGCGATATGTTGTAATAAGCGGTATTTATATGTATACAGCGGTGGTTCAATATCGAATTGTTGAGTGCCTACAGCCTTCGCGGAGTTGAGATCGTGGGGCCTGGGTGGGCAAGCTGGTAGGCATCAAAAAGATATAAATAACTCACCCCTGCCGCCTTGGTATCACCCCTTCCAAGCGATGTGGGGGGGGGGAGGGGGGGCGGTGCTGAGGAAATCTTCGGTCGCACATCTCTCGTAGGTCACTGTATGTGCTAGTGTGTCCTGCCCGCGAAGGATTTGGTGTGCAGGGTGTCAATGCTGGCAGGGATGAAGTTGTCCTTCTAGACTCTATCTTTCTTGTCGGCCTAATGTGGCAGTTACGGTTGAAAGTGCGGTATCTCGTTTCCTTACATGTCCCACTGAGTGTCTGAATGTAAATCACTTGGAATACGACGTTACGCGTAAACGATTATTCAAGTGATATGGTAGGTAGGCTAGAGTACCAATCGCAGTGTGCACACATAGGTAATTAGAAAATATAAGCTAGTGGCGTGACTCGATTAAAGCGTGCCGTGACCGTGGTTCACGCTTTGTCACACCTGAACAGATATGACGGCTCATCGTTGGCCTTGCTCCTACCCGCATGCATTTTTTGCAGCGTCTAAACAGAATTCGGAACTCCTTTGCAGGAATCCCATTACCAATAGAAGAGTTGAGTCTTTTCAACAGTTCTGTTTGCTCCCTGTGGGTCCATTCAAGTCGAATAGCCTTAGGCAAGACTTCCTGTTCTTTATCGTCCGTCATGAACCTGCAGTGCTACAACGAAGCAAACATACCTCTTTGAGGGTACCGGAAGGCGGCTGAGGATGGTAGACGGAAGTATTTGTCTATTTTCACTAGGTGATATTGAGTCTGAGATCTTCTTGAGTATGAAGAATACTGAACCTTGATATCCGCATCTATTGGTTGTACACCTTGCGGTCCAATCAGTCTTTTTGGTACCCTCATCCCACCAAGAATACACGGCAGACTCTACATACGCTCCTCTTCCACCGCCGTCAGCGCATAAGCAGCATGGGAATCTATAATCATATCCATCGCGGTGCATCTCTAGATGGGATGGCGGAATTTTTTTCCCATCACAACCGATAGGCCTGCGTTTTTGTGGAGCGGTATCAGCTCAACATTGGCATAGGATCCGATGCCATCTCACCAATACCATTCGATCATGGACTCCGAGGCACTGTCGTAGTGCATGAGGGCGAAGTCGCATGTCATAGCCTCCGCAATCATTCTGGCTAACCGTCGAGCAGCTTTATGGAAGTCAGGGGGGGCAGTAATGGTTGAAGAAGGTGAAGATGGTGGAACCAGCACCGATGAATGCCATTATCATGGCGGCTCTAGACCATATGTACGAGCACCCACACATCTATCCAACGTGCTCGGAGGCCGTGAGGAGTCTCCCCTTCATAATGTAAATTTCATATGTGCACTGTTTTACCTAGCTCATCATGATCTACATTTAGGAGTTCTAATGTTCTTCAGATCGCTGCAAAGTCGCGACTTGCGAAAAGCACTATCTCTGACACTACTGGTGACAGGTGAATGGTCCTGGAAGATGTTCGGCCTATCGTTGTTCAGCCAATCCCCTCTGATCAGTTTGGCGCGCTTCCCAATAGCAACGGCTTTAGTTCCCCGAAGTCTCTGAGAGTCGCGTGGGACTTGCCCATGTCATCATTCTCGCGCAAGTAAATAGGACGTACGGCGCCGCTTTCTTCGTATGCCATCTTGTACTAAATCCATGTATAACAATCTTTGGAGCTATCCTGTATGCCCAGAAAGCCGCAATCCCATGCATTTTGGCTTGTCTTCTGGAAACAAGTTTAAATGTTTATTGGCCGACTATGAAGCTTGAAGAGCACACATTGCACAGAGCTCGAAATTGGCAGCGCAGTCAAACACTGCATGGTATTGAGATACGATCACAAGAGGTTCAAATTCGCATCATGCCATGGGTGAGTGCGCTCCAGCACTTAAACAATATTTATTTAGCTAACTACGTCACTGATTGGCGGAACAGTACGGCCCAAAGTACGGCTGGCTGGTATTCCCGTCCGGCAAACCTCGGCAAACAGTCAGATACATTCGGAGTTAGAAATTAACCTGGGCAGAATTGAAGTTCCGCTTATAGACAATTGATCACCCGCCTTACCCACACCAATACACGACAACTACCATTTGCATTACTTACGTCAAATAGCCCCTGTCGAACTGTCAAACCCCGCATTGTAACATATCATAACACAGATGTCCCGCACAAACCACGTGGCCTGTAGAGGATCGCTGCCACTGAAAGGCAGGAAAGTTTTGGTAAGTAACGACTGTAATCAGCGACAGTAACTAACGATTTCTATCAGACGCAAGTTGATCTGTGGTTCGATGCAGTGAGTCTGTCAGGAACTTCTCACCGATGGCTTACCCGAGATATACAGCGTCCCGTTCAATCGGTCGCCGTCCTGCCCATGCGCCGTCCGGTCCTGACGTTAAAGATAATGTTCATCCATGCTGGGAATAAAGCGAGAGCAATGCTTCGGGTACATCACATGAATTTCATTAGCACAACCATGATTCACACACGCCATCTATGTACATAGCTATAATGATTCGGACTCGGGGATGATTGTCACACCTTAGGCGTTTACGCATATAGCAGGGCCTGACACATCCCATATATCCATCATCCATCATGAGATATCCAGCTTGTAGCATAGATCTTCAAATCCCCCCACATTTCAGCGCTACAACAATTGTACAGTAATTTAGCACATATCAGATTCCACGCAAGATCACAATTGGTCTGATTTTTCCATAGGCCTGCATACATAATAGCACAGTACCATAATGATCTTGCTATATGTCACCTACTATATCCTATATCCCTCATGATCACTCCAACTGCCTTCGCTAATTATATCCCTGGACCCTGGTTTCAGGGTTGTTCCGAGCGGAGGTATTATGATCAGAATTGTGCGTGGCGTGAAATATAAAAATATCAATACCTCACTATCATCGTGTGAATGTTGAACGAACGATGGCCACGACGGTGATGGTACGTACTTTGTTCAACCACGAGCTCTAAAGCTATTTGTCTAGCGAGACCCCAGCTAAAAGAATCGTTTGATAGATGTCGCAGCTGCTCAATTGCAGTATTCCTATCTGGCCTACACAACTCAGGCGGTACACCGAAATGGCATGGTCACCGTGAGTGTCGTCAATATTACAGGACAATTCTGGATGTCAGCTGCTTTGTTGAGAACATCAGGTGCGCCAGGTTTCAATTCAGTGGTAATCGATGATTTATCAGCCGCTCGCAAACTGCAGAAGTGAGGGCACTGGGATATCATTTTTGCATCTGCATATAATTGGAGATGGGTTCCTTCGCTACCTCTACACTAACCATCATCTGCTACCTACACTTATACATTTACCATCGTCTCCACTTATTATCACTACCTACCTCTACACTTACTCTCCACTTACCATCATCCATCATCTCCCGTCTACCTCTACACTTACCATCATCTCCACCACTTACCATCATCTCCCGTCTGCGCTACAAAGAATGCCGAAGCCTACAGAGAAATCAATCTGGAGTATGGACGCCGATTCGGACGTCGTAACCGTTTGTGCAGTTTCTCTTTGCCGTATACTAATGTAATATTGTTCGCAGAATATACCACTAAAGCCGGAGGGATCAGACGGATGTGTGGACATTGAGGACGTTGGTATGGACGTCGACGCGGACATTGAGCACGTTGAGGACGTTGGTATGGAAGTCGACGCAAACATTGATGCGGACATTGGTATGGACGTCGACGCGGACGTTGAGCACGTTGATATGGACGTCGACGCAAAAGTTGATGCGGACGTCGTAATGGTATCCTTCATCTATACCCTTGTAATCTGATCTGATTGAATATCGTTTGTTTCAGGAAATACTCGAGTCGCCGGAGGAGGGATCAGATGGATGGATGGATGTTGATGCGAACATTGATGTGGACATGGTATGTATCCCTCACTCTACTCTTATGATTTAGTTGAATATCATTTGCTACAGGAAATGCTTGAGCCGGAGGACGAAACAGACTGGTGTATGGACATCGATGTGCACATCGCCTCGGTAAGCGCATCTTACTCTACTCCCCTTCGATTTCTTACTCTTTTTTATTCTTGGCAGGATAACATGCTTATTGACCAGGCAGCGTAACAACAAAGGCAGATGCAGATTTGAACTGTGAGTCTCACATATATCATAAAACTGATGTCTAATTGCACCATAGTCCCCTATTCTAGTTGGTTTTACACTTGTCCTGGCGTCCTGACTTGTCTATACGGATACATACCACACCCCACTCTTATATTTGCCCAGTCAGTTTCCATATTACACCCCACTCATTATTTAATCTCCCTCATGCTAATCAACGCTTTGCAAAAATTTTGACTCTTGGTGGGGGAAGCAGTCCACCTGTTGAATTGAGGGAACCTTCATTGCTCATCAACCGAGTGAAGGTGATTTACAGCGTCAGTCATCATCTGATGTGTCTTCGTGTATTTCTGCTGAACGCTCCCTTGCAGCCCTAGAGATGTCATTCAGCGTGTGTCGGCTCTCAACCCGCCCGTCTTCAGTCCTGTCTTCTAACCACTGTGGCTAGTAGATGCCATGAACTTCGGTGCATAATGCACTGAACACCATTTCTTCAGTGGATTTGACCACTGAACTTGAGAATCGGGCATACTTTAAATTCATGAAATCAGTCGATTGCATCACAAGTCATGGCATCCAAATTACCTTCTTGCAAGATCAGCACTGTCAAAACACGATAAGCACCACTCCTTGTGACAGACGCAGACAATCATATATTTACTGAGTACACTACAAGTACCGGACGTGCAGGTTCAGACGTGCGGAAGAGCACATGGTATACAATACTTGTGGGAGGCCGATCCTGTAGAGTACGTCCGTGCTAGTGTCATTTCTACAAGTTGGTGTCGTTCTTGTGCTGATATATTCTGCTTAGAACTTGAACAATCACTGCCATGCTGTGGCGTTGGCCCTGGATGATCGCAAACTCCCCGTACATGTGCAGGCCAAGTCAAGGACGCTGTCTCTCCGCAAGTCGGCAAGGTCGTGCAAGGTGCGTCTCATGTCCAAACCCACTGACACCCTCATTGATTTCGACAGTGGTTGTTTCAGATCTTCTTAGACTCTCCGATGAGACAGATCTCAACATCCTCAATCACAGCATGAAAGCTATGGTCGACTGTTAAGACCGTGTTCAACGGGTCGGACCGGAGGGGCTTAGCTTCAGCTCGTGCGCTGCCCTCTTTACCCGAGTACGTGCCCCTAATTTACAGGGGGTAGATATCGTCGGCCGAGGTATATGGATGGGCCGGACGAAAGAGGGATGACTACTCGAGACTTTGTCCGGGTAGAAACTAACAGGGTACGGGCTACCCGAAGGTAGAAGTGGAGGGATTTAGCCTTAGGGATATAATCCCGAGGCTCGGAGGGTCGGACTAGGATGACAATCCTAAGAGCCGAGGGAAACGAGGAATGAACTGAGTCTAAGATGATATTCGAACTAAGGATATACTACGGGTTACAAGGGGTTTATATACTATAAGGTATCCGACGGACGTCCGGCCGAAGCGCAGTCCTCGGAACATAAAGCTATGTAGAAAACATACTAGTGAGTAAAACATAACTGCGGACGATCGAAAGTGGGGCCGGATATGAAATAGAACAAAGGGGACGAGTTAAATGAAAGGGAAATGAATAGACTAACGGACGGATCAGAATGGACCCGGACATTAACTGTCAGAAGGATCCGGACACATAGGGGCAGAAAGAAGCATATACAAATGGGGACTCAGGGAAATGAATTCTAGAACGGACCCGAGGAATCGGGTGGACCGGACCGGACGAGAAGCCTCATGTATGGGATATGACATCGACCCTCCATTATAGATAAATTATACTGTGCACCGTATAGTAATGATGCTCGTATCATGTATTTTGGATCTGGACTGCGGTACACAACTGGAATCCACTGATTTCCCACCATCCAACGGAAAATGACTTGGGAGCCCTATACCCTAGGACCTTGCACAATCCTTTGATTTACAAGCCAACAACAATAAACAAACAGCGCACGCTGGTGCCTGTTTGTCATTATTTGTGATCTCAAGATCACCGATCATCGATAATCACAAATCTACTTACGGTCAGCCCCTTTCTGTCAGAAATCTAGTCAATCCTGTTATAACGATATACAATAAAACATTAGATGTCTCGAGTAACACAAACGGCTAGCAGGGGACCATTGCCAATGAAAGGCAGGAAAGTTTTGGTAAGTAACACGTCATAATTGGTGTCGTATAGATAACAATTGAACTTCTCAGACACAAGTGGATATGTGGTTGGTTGAATGCAGTGAGATCGTAAACAGTTTTGTTGCAGGCGGCTTACCCCAGTTGTTCAGCAACCCGGCCAATCAGTTGCTAGTGCACCGCTGTCCCGTCGTCGGGTTGCGATCAAGCCCCAAGTCCTCGCCATCGCACAAAACATCAAAAACAAAGTGAAAAATGTACTTCAGGCGAGTGCTTTCGTTTTATCGTAACACCAATCCCTTACAAATACATTTGTAGCTATAACATTTCGTCTTCCATCCATCGTCTGTGAGTTTTACCATATATCATCACACCATATATCATCACACCATATATCATCACACCATATATCATCACACCATATATCATCACACCATCCACTCAATAGCATTACCGAACATTCCATATTTGCATACTCGGAATTCATCACAAGTACATACAATTCAGAACTACTGCTAATGACATACCTGGTCGTCCTGTCTTACACTGTACTGCCATACCATATCTTTTGATCATCCAACTCACTAAAAATAGGTCTAAGGGTTTTCATCCATCACAGCGGATGTATGAGCATAATCATATCCATCATGATCACCGTGTGAACACCACATCACTTGTTGAACCATGGCCACAATGGTATGTGCAATCACAAGTTGTGTTGAAGCTTCATACTCACGCTCTCATGCAAGACCCAAGCTGGGAGCGTCAATCAGCAGATGGACCTGCTCAAGTTCAGTGTCCCTATGTGGCCGACGCAACTTCGGCAGTATACCGAGATACCACTGCCGTGAGTATCTATCGCTCAAACTCACATAAGTACTTACTGACTTCATTTGTCGATAGGGACCCTCAATGTTGCGATTATAATGTCGAAACGATGAAGATTGATCCCGCTCAGTTTGTGGCAGTCGTTTGGAACTTGGCCGATCTAACTGTGATATTGATAGGCTCGATGTTCATGGAGATTGGAGTGAATTTATTCACCCGTCAGGGGCAACATATCACTACAATGCGAGAACAGTGAGTGCCTGCTGGTATTTCATGCTACATGCTCACTTTATAGGAATAAAGAAAACATACACGGAAATGAATATCAAGGCTTGCTCAGATCAACAGCTACAGCGGTTGGAATCCTGGATCAACGCGTCGAGAGCTAAACTTGACGGGAAACAATGGCTACTTGTCGTTGACCCAATCTCCGTGGGAGGGACAGAAATATACCCATATTACTATGTCATCCCGGAAAATCGCATTATCGCATGGATAGAACCATTGGATGGTTACCTTCTATTCCAAGAGTGTGAGACGGCGTGGAACTGGAACCACAAAAGTAAGTTACTTTTGCGTGCCTTCATTCTTGAACTCAATCGCACAGGACTTGAGCTGGAGGCCCAGTATTGGTGAGTGATTGACGTCATCCCAAACCAGAACGATACTCACCTCTTGACTAGGAAACATGTCGAGTATTTTCCACACAGGATGGAAATATGTCTTTCTGAAGTCAGAGCTTTGCGGGTTCAGTTGAACTGGTATCGTGTAGGCGAGTACTTCGACATTCCAGCTCCTGATCAGAATAACCTTAGTGAAACATAGAAGTGTTAGCGATAGAACAATCAACAGCAGCCTCACTGTTCTGGACTCTTGAACAAATGAAGGAAATGGCCGTGGAGCTGGCCACCACCGGTACGTATCCTCATCTCAACTTCCTGTGCAAGTCCATGACCGAAACAGAGGAATTTGCCGGACCTACTGGGATCAAGGAGGAACCTGGTATCGCAATCTGTGGTGCGTGAGCTGTTGAAAGGTCACAAATGCGAACTTATCATGCACAGGAAAAATATTGTACATGCTTCGTACGATGTCGCATTCCCATACCCGACGTCGTTGATTTATTGATAAAAAATAGGACATCATGAATACCTTAACCACCACGGCCAGCCCGAAGCTCGCTTAATGCGAACGCACTCGCTGGCAAAGAGACGCAAAGACCCAGGAAATTCACCTTTCATGGCTAGCGCTGGAATAGCGATGCTTTGGACTCCAATAGTGGTGCTAAAGCAGCTTAGGGATATTTATGTTGATGGGATCGTAAACGGGATCGACATCAGGGGATTTATGGATGACTTCAACGCCCAGTCCAAAGCTCAAACTACTGTGGTGAGTCTTATGTTGCGGACCTAGATGTGAGAACACTTACCTCTGATAGGCAAGCGTCATCTTGGCGGTCAATGCCAGCATCCTTGCGATCCCAGGTTTAGGCTCACAACCCGCTACAAAAACGCTGTGCTCTATCTTGTTCGTCCTAAGTGTCTACTGCATTATTGGGTGCACAATGGCACAGCACTTTGGCTACAGGCTGAGATCCCTCGATTTCACAGTTCGATTCCCGTCATCCTTTTGGAAGAAAATATTGGCCTGACGTTACCAACTCAACAGGCGTATTACTTACAGGGGAAGATGGCGAGTCTTGCAGTCCTTGCAAGCATACCTAGTTTTCTGTATCTCACAAGGTAACCAAAGCTTTGGTTGCAATCACTGATTACTCACAGGACTTCTACAGTCTGGTGTTTTCAATTTTCGGGTTTCTCGCAGGAATCTTCGCAGGTGAATTTGGGCTACCGTTATCTGCAAGAATCAGATGTGGGCTGGCCCTTGTCATTGGGACCGGTCTCACGATTCCGTTAATGATGGCCAGTTTTGGTCCTGGGCCGATTCGGTGATGACGGTCAGTCTTTCTTGGACTGATTCAATGGACGGCACATCCTTTGCATAGAAAATCTTCAACACATGTTGTTGATACGGTACAAGGTCAAAATGCATTGTTTGGCAAAAGTTGTTCGACATCTCATTCTGCAAGCGATGGCTTCGTTCCTCCCGTTGCCATGGTCATTTCTGAGCAAGAAATACCCGATGATGGGTTTTCTGTCATGTCGACGTGCATTTTACGCAAGTTTTTCGGGTATTTCGGGATCACTCGAGTTCGTTTGCGTTTTTTGAATCAGTTTCCATCAGGGGATTTTTTGCCTGTCACTGTTCCAAGTGTCGGTCATCTCATTGATCACTTTTGTATGTTTACTCGTGAGCAATATATTGAAATTGCGCGAGCTCATTCCGTTCCTTTCAAATCTGTTGACCGCAAGGATTACATTCGTGATCTCTTACATGTACACATATGTAATCGAGATTGTGCACTTAATTTAATTGTTTTTAAGCATTTGGCTGTCGTCAGATGCGATTTTTCACGCTCTATATTGCCCGTTCCTTTTGCTATTGATCATCGTGCTGAGCGTAGTGCTGCTCAACGGATCAAGCGGGCTTGTTTAGATGAAGCCTCGAATCCTCGATATGTTGATCACCTCCTTCCTTCTCCTTTAGGTTTAGCTGACCCTGAATTTCCGACTGTTCAAATGTTTGAAGCAAAGATTGATATAATTAAGCGATGGCAACATGAAATGAGTGCGACGGCTCTATGCAGGGGCGCGTGTGCAGTTTGCGCGCACAATGTCTGTGCACGTGAGCTCAAATCTGTTGATGCTCATAAGGTTCCGCTGCATTTATTGCGAAACGACTGTTTACCGGAGCATACATTGCCTTCAAATTATGATATTGAAATGTATGGACGTGCTATTCTGTATTCTAAGGGTTTAAATGATTTTTGTTCTTTTTCTAATTTGTTGATGTGTTGATATTGTTATTCTTCTCTCGTTTGTAAATGCCCGCGTCAACCGGTCAATTCGTTGGCCAATTTTCAATACTATGGATTTGAGAGACTGCCGAAGGATGTTCACGATGTGTTTGCACGTGCGTCTGTTTACGACTTGATGCTGATTTCGTGTGCGCGTGCGTCGCAGATTACACATTTTTATTTGTATAAACCATCTGGGCGGTATAACTGGCAGGGGGAAGAAGGATCTCAGCGCTATAATCAGGGCAATGTTGCCATTCGACCGCAAGATTCCACTGAGTTACAATCTTTGTTGCCACCTAGTTGCGATGAATTGCGTGATGCGATGTGTGTTATATTTTCTGGTCATTCGCAGAAGCCGACGCGGGACACTGTTAAGCAGATGCAGCCAATATTAGTGACTAAATCGACTGTCAAAGTTCTCATTGACTTCTTACTTATGAACAATCCTTGGTATCAACAATGTGGAGTGGAATTTAGCCAGAAAAACATGGACGATTTGTTTGAAGACGTTGACGGCGATGTAGATACCAGCGTTCCAGATGTGGCCTTTCGCGACTTATATTGTGAGTGACAAATCGTCTTTGGGAATAGGGTCTCTTTGCTCACCTTACTCTTCACAACACTATGACGAAGACAAAAATCGACACTGTCCCTGACCACAAAGCCAATTCCAAGACACGGTCCAGCAAAAGAGCAAAACTGTCCAACATAGGTATGTATTGTGTTTTGCTGGACTTTCGCGGGGTTTATTGTCTCTTTATACCAAAATACACGATAGGAGATGATGGAACAAGCACAGAATGTATGAAGGAGAGCAACAACAGTCAGCATCAAGCCGCTAACAACGAGTAAGCACGGTCACAATCAACATAGAAATCATCTTAACTTTAAACAGAGCGAATAAAACGACACTCAACCGCGAGGGAGAATCAGCGATGACTACTACCCCTGATGCCAAACAAGGATCTGGTGCAACTCAGCCTACTCTGAGTGTTCGATCTGTACTCCCTAACCCTACAAAGTGTTTAATTGAAGATTCAGAGGTCGAAGAATATGATGACATATTGATCGTGTATGTTTTAATTCTTCGACCATATGTTTTATATTGATGCACACTGACAGCCGACTTCACAAACTTTCTGAATATACAAACACACACGCCAATATATATGCGTTAGGAAAGCTGTTGCCGACCGCAACATGGGGGCAATATAGACCAATTAATGATGGTATATCAGAAGTGGAATGAATCCCATACAATAAGCTAGCAAGAGGCGCCTGATGAATTACATTCCAAAATTGTAACATAATAAATAGAAATCTTGTTTTCAACCAAGTTTAACGCATACTCCGGAGGATTTCACTGAGCATGCGAAAGGCTGAAACGAGCAAACTAATAAGAACAATGATAACAAATCGATTCCGTCGGAAAATACAAACCATGACAAAATAGCATCGATGAGGCCAGTCTCATAACTACCAATAGACTGATAGGTCTTGAGATTCTGACCGCAATGCTTCACAACAAGGACATTGCCGAACCATTGGGAAGCGTAGATGTTTGAAGGATTAGTGTAGATGGCATGGTTAATGGGAAGAACGAGATAAGGATGATAAAATATAACACTGTAAGCATCAGAGAATCTACTGATAGGAGATTCAGGAAATCCGAAAATAGAGATGATGCGAGTCGACAAGCGTGTCCGTAGTGAATAAAGACCAGACCCAACAAATATGTGCGCACGGACAATTCCATCCACATCTTGAGGGACAAGGGCACGATGATAAGTTCGCCCGCACTGAAAACAACATGGTAAATGGAGAGGAAATGATGAAAGAAAAAGATATACTCACCGGCTCATGAGAGAACATATCATTCTCGATTGCATAGACATCGAGAGCAGTTAATGGATTGCGAAATGTCATGACAGCGCGAAGATCAAGCAAGCAGCCAGTATTATATAACGAGCTGTGCACATTGACAAACACCGCCACAAACAAGCTCCAGAAACATCCGTTAGAATGGATGTCTCACAAGACGGAAGCAGAAGGAGAATCATCTGTCAGCCGAAATAAATAGCAGGCTCCTAAGACTTATGAGAACAAAAATGATTTAAAAAGAAAAGATAATACAACATCAATCACACACAAAATGGATACACGAACAATCACAGCATGCTTAGTCTCAAACTCGCCTGCCAATGGGTTTGTGGATGTCATCATCAGAGAACCCTTCGATCAGCAAAACCTGCTTATCCGCTCCAAGAAATTCTTTCACATTGACGCCAACATCAAAGAATGCAGAATCACGTTGTCGCACACTGAAGAACAGAATGATCAATTCCAACTTATGATCTTATACGATCACGAATTACACAGAAAGCACAATTGCCCTTACCTCGCGTACAAATTCATCGATAAATCCAATGTTGATGATCTCGGAAGGGAAGACTATATGGTGGTGATGAAAGCAATAGACATGTGTGTAATGTTGTAGAACCTGTGAATCGTATCTGACATAGATCCTTAATCATAAGAATGAAATGTAAAATACCACCCACTGATCAAATTGTCCAGAGCGAAAAAGACATATGGGACAAGGACAGTTTGAGCCTGTTCCCCGTATCAGCGCCATTACACATCTATAAACGATACAGTATCAGTGACAATATGAAGGGAAGGAAATATATATTACTGTTCTTCGTAGTCAGCTAAGCAACTCGAGCTTGGGAGCTAATCGGAAGCTGCTGTCCTTCCATTGGAAGCAGCCAAAAATTACACTGGGTCCTTGGAAGTACCAATAATAGTCTATGTTCTATGGAGTGGTCTTGGATTACGGCTGCATTGTCCTTGGAAGATGCCAAAATGGTGACGCAAGAGAGAAGCCTTCCAAGGCACATTTATATTTTTCCGACAACTCCTTATGGATCCCCTGTCTAGACCCAAACCTATTATTTCATCTAGAATCACTAGTGTTAGTACTGTGCTATTCCTTCTTGCCCAGCTCTCCTTTTGGGTGGAAGAAGTCCATTTGAGAGGCATGGTAGAGGGAGCTTGATAAATTCTTGACTCAAGGCAGAGAACTATGGACACGAATGTCGACAGCAAGGAGTATGAAGAACACAAAGTCCTTTTCAGCAGCGAAGAAGACATGAAGTCTCACGAACAGCGAATGCAAGTAAACACTAGTGAGAGAGCAAGTTAGAACAATAGAAAATCGTGATGGAGAAATTCTAGCCTACCTGGCTTTTCAACCCCAGGACGAGAAGCAAAATATTGCAGTGAAAGTGACTTTGGATGGCTTCCCAGATGGCAGAGATGACACATGGACCACATTTGGGACAGGCGAGGTCATCAAACAGAAACCACAGACTGAGCCAGATTGTCGGTTGGGACCACAAATAAGTGCATCATCATCTGTTTGAACTTGGTGTGGCGGCCAGAGCAGCGCATAGAGTAGAGTACCTAAAGTGATTATGAGTGCCAGTAATGTCTAGTTTGATTGATAGTTGTTGGAAGAGATCTATCAGAAACAATCAACAGCCGTGCTAGGGAAAGCTGGAACACAAGTCGAGTTCAGGAAGATGCAAGGAAAGCTGACCTAGCCACCAGACAGCATCCACGAAAACACCCAACAATATCTGCTACCACAAAGGCAGAAACTCCAAGAAACTGCATTGAAAAAATTGAAGTGAATTGAGATGGCAGGGTGGTAATGGTCCTGAAGAAGTCGGAAGATAATGGCAGAAAACAGCTTGAGTCGGTCAGTGGAGGTCCACATTTTATGCCAATAATGAGTTGCAAGTCTTATCTCAACACGTGTTCTGCTTACTGGGTCTATAGCTAGACAATTTCGGCCAGCAATGGTTGGGTGATGTATTTAATCTGTGGACAAAGATTGAAGTTTCATCATCACATTTTGTCATGGGTGTAAACTTTAGATTTCCAGAGGCATCCAAATGGCGCACACAACTTGAAATATTAGCAATCGCTGTGAGCTTGATCTTGAATCATACCTGACATCAGTCCATGGATATGTGTATTACACTACAAATAAAACATACAAGAAGGCTCAAGGCAGAAGGTTGTTGACATATATGTATATGCTGTAGTGGTAATACCACCCTCAAGGACAATGTTCTCTTTGTCAGTAATGTCAAGGATGGGGTGGATAAATATGCCATTCCTACACCCCATCACATACAATCTTGCAGACATGTCATTCTGCACAACATTCCTTTGCACATCTCTGTTGCTTGTCAGGCGGGGCTTATTTTGATTTGGGGAGTGACATTAGTGTTGCCAATGGTTCCGCAATATCTGGTGAGCTGGCACGGCCGAGCCGAATGTTAGCTGAGCCGTGCTATACGCGAGTGCTCGATTAGACAGACGCGGTCCCCTATGGGTGCCGTCTCACACTTGACAATTGTTCATCGGAACAGCGGTCCCCATTGAACTGCGTCTGTCATGACCATGAATCAATCAAGCACCCGTGCGCGGCACGGCTCTCATTGGGTGCCGCATCTGTGAAGAACACTAAGAACACCTGTCAATGACCCACCTGTTCGACGGCTCCCAATGGGGACCGCATCTGTCGAGCACACCACCTATCACGCACAAGCCACCCATCGGCATAGGCGCGGTCCACGTTAGTGTGACTGAACAGCGTCATCGGTTCCCAAAATTCGGACTTGGCACAATTTCTGGAACATGGCACGTGATTTGCCAAATCGGGTTTGTGAACTGTGAAGTGTAAGAATTAGGCCACAAATGTGGCCGCACGGCCGGAGAGTTGCTGTTCACCATAAGTTCACCCCGCAACTTAATCCATATCTTTCTCTCTCGTATTTCATCATCCGTATCGCATCATGTCATCTACATCCAACCTCACCGATATGGACATCGTCGCTCTTAAAAGCAAAATTCAAGAGCACTGCGACGGCATGCGAAGGCTCATCGACACAGCTCCGGCCGAGCGCTATGACGCGCTGTATGAAGAAGAAGAAGACTGGTGCCGGCGCTGGACGGAACTTTTTGTACGTTACTACACACACTTTTTCTGTTCTTTTCTCTTCATTCTCGTCAACTAACACAAGCTAACAATGACCATAGAGCGCGCTCATAGGTTGCCTCAACCTCGCGAGGAAGACAACCCTCCCGCTCGACTTGACCGTCGGGGAAAGGGGGTTATGTGCGCAAGCCATGCACAAACACCAGGCGTTTCAGCGTAAAATCCGCGAAATCACGAACGCGGCGGCGAGGCAGGCAGATGCAGATGCAGCTGCCCTGCCACCACAGGAGGAGGTTGTCGAGCCGGCTGATACAAGATGTATCATTGTCCAGCGCAAGAAGGAGATTCCGATCCCCGTTGACTCGGTCACGGACGGCTCCACGACCTCCGTTCCTAAGACGGTGAGGAAAGTTAAGCTGATTGTAAAGGTGCGGATGATATATCTCACTTAATTTCATGAAGAAACTGACCACCGATCCCAACATACATCAGGAGGTCAAACCCGGTCCATGCGACCGTTGTGCCAAGGCGGATCGCCCATGCGAGCCCAACACTGCAGGCATTGCTTGCGCCGCCTGCAAGCGGCTCAAGGCCAGATGTTCTCTCGTCGTCGGTGAGTCCTGTCATTTGCGTTTCTGCTGACTTAGCCGCTGATCCCTTGAGTGAAGAGAATATCAAGGCAAAGGCGACGCCCACGCCGGCTCCAGCGGCTCCAACGGCTGCCGGTCACTCACGCAAGCTGATCCCATATGTTCTGCTCCCAAGCAGTCGCAGCCTCTTTAACAACGGTCGCAAGAGAAAGATGGCCGAAATCGAGGAGGAGGAAGTATCGGAAAGTGAAGAAGAGGATGCCTTCTTGGCGGGAAGAATTCAAGCATTGCCCGGCTACATCTCCATTGTTGAGACGGCCCTCGCTGCATTAAAAAAAGAAGTCAGCGAGATTGACGCTTACAAGGCCAGACAACGCCGCCGCCTCTAGATATCTTGGCTCGCTTTCCTTGCGACCTTAATCTTACAATCTTACAAATACAATACTTACGTCGCATAAGCGCTTTACATACGAAATACAAGGGCTTCTTGGTTGGTTGGTTGGTTGGTTTGTGTATGTCACCACACATCCCTGAGATTAGTACTATGCCTGTGAGACGGCTCACTTTGGGGACCGGTCCTCTGAAGATCATTTTTCAATCACCTTCAATCACCCAGCCGTGAGACTGCGGCTCCCATTGGGGACCGCCGCATCTGTCGAGAACGGATGTCAAGCACATGCCTACAATGCGGCTCCCATTGAGGACCGCTCCGGGCAAGCACACGCACCTGTGAAGCGGCTCCCATTGGGGACCGCACCTATCAAGCACACTGGTCAAGCACCCACCAGTGGGACGGCGCACCACACACCAATTGTTCACTACACAGACGGCTCCCAAAGGAAGTCAAGATCACTGACAGGCGCGGTCCCCCATGGGAGCCGTCTCATAGGTGGGTGCTTGACAATTGTCCACCACAGAAGCAGTCCCCATTGGGAGCCGTCTCACAGGTCGATTGCTTGACCTCCGTTCTTGACAGATGCGGTCCCCAATGGAAGCCGCCGCCTCACAGGTGCATGTGCATGTATGTCCGAAGCTCATGATAGGGTGCGGTCCCCAATTGGGGCCGTCTCACAGGTGGGTGCTTACACCTCACACACTTGTCGCGCGCTCCAATATATGAGACTGCGGCTCCCATTGGGGACCGCATCTGTCAAGAACGGATGTCAAGCAACCGACTTGCGAGACGGCTACCAATGGGGACCGCTTCTGTGGTGGACAATTGTCAAGCACCCACCTGTGAGACGGCTCCCATTGGGGACCGCACCTATCAATCCGGACGGCTCCCAAAGGAAGTCAAGATCACTGACAGGCGCGGTCCCCCATGGGAGCCGTCTCACAGGTGGGTGCTTACACCTCACACACAGCGGCCGCGTCTGTCAAGCACATTTTCAAACCAACCGACCATCATATTTGAGACGGCTCCTGTTATGGATTGCATTAATCAAGACCACGAGCATATGATATATGTGCACCTTCCTATGTCGTGGATAACACGTGAGCCGCCTCACAGCCCGACGCGATCAAGCAGTCCACTTGACATCCGCGGCACCCAATGGGAGCCGCCTAAGATGCAGGTGGTTCGAATGGTGTGCTTGACACACGCGGTCCCACATGGAACCCGCATGACAGCTGAGTGATCCAGTAATTGACTTAACAGACACGGTCCCCGATGGGAGCCGTCTCACAGATGCGTGCTTGGCTGACACAATGCCTATTGGCGGCCGCCTGATACGTACGTGCTTGACATGTGTCCTTGACACCCGCGGTCCCCCAGGGGGGTCGTCTCTATCTCTATCATGCGCTCTGTTTGTCTAAGGGGTATTGAAGCCAACCACTAACCAACCAACCAATTTATATACATCTACCAATCAACCAACCAACCAACCAACCAACCAACCAACCAACCAACCAACCAACCAACCAACCAACCAACCAACCAACCAACCACCAACCACCAACTAACTACATATCTTCCTCTGACCCTGACTCCTCTTCCTCCTCACGCAGCAAGATCCTGTCCGGGATCGGTGCAATCCCATTCACCCATTCTCGACGGTTCACCTCAGGCTCATCCATCTCCTCTTCCTCAGCAGCCTCCTCTTCCTCCCCTTCAGCATCTCCCCCAGGCACACGCTCCGGCTCCCATCTTGGAGCATTTGACGATGGGCTCACAATCACTTGTGGGGCTTGACCCCCATAATTGGCCGGAAGAATCCTGAAGTCGTTGTTTGCCGTGTATTTCCACAGCCGGTCCTTGTGTGGCTTAGGAACCCACAACAACTGCTTGAACAATCTCCAGTACCTGGTTCTGATTGTATCAGCAGATTGGGGCGGCAATCTCTGTTTCATTTGGAACCATTCCTCCCAATACTTCATGGTCGGAAAGTTTTGTGGCTGCAGTCGGAGCGGTGCATTCCGAGGCGGAAAGAAAATGTCGAAAGCATCCGCCCATTCCTGTCCAGTTACTTTCTTCCACTGAACCCGGTTGAAGACCATCGCCAGGTTCAAGTCCTTGTAAACCTCGTCAGTCACATGTAGTCGTTCTTCCATCGACAGTCTGCAGTGCGATGCCGCGAATTGCTGGTTCTTCAAGTTTCCACATTTTTGCAGCAAGTCGCTGCAAAACTGATTCCAAAGCTTCGTCAATTGGACCGAACACTCTTCTTCAATATCAGGAGGTAAGTCAGCCCGTTCCTCCCATGGGAGGTCCTCGCCAGCATCCTGTTGCGCACCACCCAAGTCAATATCAAGGCCTACAAAAATTGGTGCCGGTGCCGGATCATCCACTCGGTGCCTCTTGGAGAATCCTTTCTGTGTCCGCACCCGTGTCCGTGGCACCATCGTCCGGGGAATGAAAGCCGGAGGATGGTACTTGCGCTTTAGTGCATCGTAATCCATGCCAAACACAAACTTGAATGTTGACTGACGCATCATGGGGCCTCGCTGCAGACGGGGAACATCTGTTGTTGGCGGCCAGACAATATCTCGGAAAAAATATGCTCCAAACGCGCTGAATGGCAACATATCACCGTGCTGAATGTTGGCATCCCTGGGACGGATTTGCAACATGTCATTTTGATAATCCCGTGTCAAAGGCAGCACGGTGCACATGACATCACGTGCTGCGGAACCATCATCTGGCCGGGAGTGCAACCCATTGGTCATCCAGTGAATCCCTGCAGTCAGGGCGAGGGCATCAGGTCCTATCCGAAGTGCACCACCAGTTTGATTTTGCAAAGCCAAGGTCCGCGAAAATGCCGTCACACGAATAATTCGCCATTGCCTGCAAAGAAGGAATATTGCATCAGCCCAATGCAATGCATACAGTCAGGCGATGGCTCCCATTGTGGAATGCAACCAATCACACCAACCAGCCACCCAACCAAAAAACACTGCTCACTCACCACCAATCCTTGCTCTCGAATGCCAATATGCTGTTCCGTATCAACTCCTCTGGAAATCGAAGACCCCTGCTGGCGGCATACTTGACTGGAAGTCTGAGCTCGAGACGAGCAGCACAGCTGTGGTTCTCCTTTGCATCGTAGTACACGTCGAAGATCTTCTGCATATATGGAGGTGGACACCCTTCCAAGAGCTGTTTCCCACTTATCGCCAATCCATGTCTTCCTCCGTCCAATTGTTGAATGAGTGCTTTATCCGTGGTGTAAGCTTGCAAATATACTGGGTTATCGTCACCCAATGCAAATGTGCCGCGGAATCCAGAGACATGCAATAAACCTGCACATATATCTCTGTTGTAGTCGCGTGAGGGACCGTTGACATAGTTGGCAGCCCGGTTGTCATTCAGGCACGTGAAGTGGTTGATGATGTGGGTATGAGAGTCCGTACGCCACTGATACGAGAAGCCCGGTTCGGATATTTCCAGTCCTACATCAATCCAGCAGTTAGTTTCCTCGCGCAAACCAGGATCCAGGTCATCCATCATTTCGAATAGCGCCTCCAATGCGTCATATTGAGACTCCGGAATATGTTGGTTTGCCTCCTTGACACCCTGGACCTGTGTCATGAACAGCATGTCTCTTGCCCACGGATGCTTTTCAGACAAAAACCTAGGCAGTTCATATCCCAGATTGGGCACCATGGCAGAAGGGAAAGGACGAGTTCCATATTGATACTGATTGTTGCGTTTCTGTGCACGGATCAGGGCAGTGGCATAGCTGGTTGGCCAATTGGTTACAGTCTCTGGATTGAGGTGCTTGAGTGTGGGCAACAGACCATCCTCATAGATCGCGGTTTTCTGCTCGAGAGTAAGCTCGACAGAGGTTTTGCCCTGTTCATACAATGCTGGGAAGAAAATTCGCAACCTGGTGCGAACATTTGCAACACCCAAGCATATGTTGGGAATCTGGTGTGGATATACTGGCACTTCAGGCTGTTACAAGTGGCTATGAGTGGCACTGCATATATGAAAGGGTGCAGAGAGATTTACCCGTAGCGCATGAATCTTCATTGGAACCTTGACGTGAACATGGGAGGTAAGAGTGTCGACAGGATTAGAAAGAGGATAGATATAGATGTCTCGGACGATAGGGATCCAATGAGTGAAGCTGATGAGGCTGTCATAATCTCTGACTACAGTGACTTCTCTGTCACGAGTGATTCTGTTACGTGTGGGTTCTATGGAATACTGGATACCAGTGGCAGGATCCTTGCCAGTGAGTGCGAGATTGAGGGCTCTGTAGTATATAGCATGATCCACAGGCTCGTGTGGCTCATTAGCAAACAAAAGGGGGACACATTGATTGTTGAATGTGGCAAGGGAGCACCCTTGAATATTCTCGTGGTTAGGTGCGTTGACTGGCATGTCAAAGATGATAACAGTCGCAAGGATGGAAGATACCCCCAGTACAGGATGTTGTTGTGGGAGGCGGGGGAAAAGAATTTCATTCTTAATATCATGGAGTTGGAGTTTATATAGGACATTGTGACGTAATGTCACAGTCAGGGTCAAGAATTAAAGTTTGACAGATGGGATAATGATTGTGACGTCACAGTCAGGGTCCATGACATAAGTTTAATAGATGAGGTAATGATTGTGACATGATTTACATAATGAATCTTCAGTTCATCTGTGTCAAGACCGTGTTCAACGGGTCGGACCGGAGGGGCTTAGCTTCAGCTCTTGCGCTGCGCTCTTTACCCGAGTACGTGCCCCTAATTTACAGGGGGCAGATATCGTCGGCCGAGGGGTACGGACGGGCCGGACGAAAGAGGGAAGACTACCCGATGGTAGAGGCAGAGGTATTTAGCCTTAGGGATATAATCCCGAGGCTTGGAGGATCGGACTAGGATAATAATCCTAAGAGCCGAGAGAATACGAGGATTGAACAGAGTCTAAGTTAATATTCGAACTGAGGAAATACTACAGGTTACAAAGGGTTTATATACTGTAGTGTATCCGACGGGTATCCGGCCGAAGCCCAGTCTTCGGATCAGAGGGCTATGTAGAAAGTGTACTAACGGATATGAACTGCTGCGGACGATCGAGAATGGAGCCGGAGATTAAATGAAACAGGGGGGACAAGTTAAATGAAAGGGAAATGAATAGACTAACGGACAGATCAGAATGAACCCGGATATTAACTGTCAGAAGGATCCGGGCGTATAGGGGCATCAAGAAGCATATACAAATGGGGACACGGGGAAATTAATTCTAGAACGGACCGGACGAGAAGCCTCAGGTACGGAATATGACAGTTTTAGGTTGAATTGCTATTTGGTGCACCATAACAGGCAATAAAATTTACAATCATATCATAAGACTATGATGGTATGAGCCAAAGTTGGATGTTACAGTCAGCGCACCATACATTATACATGCCCCCCCCAATGGGAGCCATCCCTCCAAGCAGTACAGTTATCAATCGGCATTTGGGACACGAAATTGAAAAATGAAGTACCGTGCTTTTACAACACTGTATAAAAACTCAGTTGTATTGTTCCTAGCAAGTATTGTATGTCAAAATTGCATATTTAAAGTTTCAGAGAAAAATATACAACCGTTCATGCACGACACTCAAAACAGTGAGGGGACCTCTTTTTTGCTCATTAACACTCTGTGAGACACGTGACTCATTACTAACTTCCCTTATCAAAAGTTTCGAAACATTAGCAAAATTATTATCAGTTACACATAGCAGTCACCAGTTTTCTTCACCACACACTTAATTCTTGATGTCAAACAGCTTGAATATATGGTATGGATAGTTTGAATGTTTGTTAATATAGTTATTGTAGTTTTTTGTGTTATTATACTGTTGAATATTGAACACAATAGAATTTAAATTTTCAAAGAGCTAAAACTAAGACTATATACAGTACAAACACACTTCTCAAGCAAAATTTCATAGATGAAGTTTGGGCAAAATTTGATGCCATGTAAGAGGCAAGGTCAACAAAGCTTATGGAAGTATTATTGAGGCCATAAAGTGAGTTGTGGATGTGTGAGATGCATTTTGTATCATGGAGTGATAGTGTCTCACGGACCGATTGATAACTGTACATGCGGCACTCAATGGGAGCCGTCTGTACTAGCAATGCATGCATGGGGCACTCAATGGGAGCCGTCCTTCGCAGCAATACATGCGGCACTCAATGGGAGCCGTTCCTCCATGCAATACATGCTGCACTCAATGGGAGCCGTCTGTACTAGTTATGCATGCATGCGGCACTCAATGGGAGCCGTCCTTCGCAACAACACATGCGGCACCCAATGGGAGCCGTTCCTCCATGCAATACATGCTGCACTCAATGGGAGCCGTCTGTACTAGTTATGCATGCATGCGGCACTCAATGGGAGCCGTTCCTCCATGCAATACATGCTGCACTCAATGGGAGCCGTCCCTCCATGCAATACATGCGGCACTCCATGGGAGCCGTCTGTACTAGCAATGCATGCATGCGGCACCCAATGGGAGCCGTCCCTCCAAGCAGTACATCCGGCACCTAATGGGAGCCGTCCCTCCATACAATACATGCGGCACTCAATGGGAGCCGTCTGTACTAGCAATGCATGCATGCGGCACTCAATGGGAGCCGTCTGCACTAGCAATGCATGCATGCGGCACCCAATGGGAGCCGTCCCTCCAAGCAGTACATCTGGCACCTAATGGGAGCCGTCCCTCCAAGCTTTTGATATGTCTGGGTGTCTGCAGCTCGACCAAATATTATCATCCATTTCTAATGTTGTCGATATTTCTTTTATAGCGCATCTAGTGAGTCTAGATTCATGAGTGTAGTTCTTTTGTATTCTATGTGAGTCTTTTCTTGTATTCCTTGGTGTGCTAATACTTGTGTTATCATTGCTAATTTTGCTCCTTGTAGGTCAAAATCTGCTGGTATATCTAGGTTTAGCAGGTCTGTTTTATTTTTTTGGGCTCCTTGATTTGCTAGTACGTCGGCTGCTTCGTTTCCTTCATTTGTTATGCTGAAAGCGTAGACTCAGGTAAGAGCTCTGTACTAAGTCTCAGAGGAGACGAAGATAAGGCAGAGGTTCGTTTATCGTTATCTGTTTTATTTATCAATTTTTGTCAGTATGCTGATGGTGTGTATGTTACATATGTTCTTATTTATGTTTTGGTTACTGTTTTGCAAACTGTGTTATGTGTCTTTGGGGCTCATGTTTTCAACGGTAGGCTATTATGTGTTTCATTTACTTTTTTGGAGATACGTTGGAGTGCTCGTTTTCATTCTTGATTCTTTAGCTAGTGTGTGTCTGATGAGCAGTTTTACACTCGTCCTTGCCAGCTTTTCTTCACATGCGCGACCTTCCGCACTCTTCCACAGCACGCACAGCACTTGCACATCCTTCCGCATACCAGCGCTTTACTCAGCATATCCTCCCATATTGCCTAGTTGTGCATTGAGTGCTAATATCATCACTGCTATTGTCTATCATCTCTCTAGTTGTATTAGGACTTGTCTATTAGCCTTCTGGAGTATCCTTATTGTCAGCCACCATCCAATTCCTACTTTGCGCATATTGCGTGTCCATGTCATATCCTGTTCCTAAACCTTCTCATCTGGTCCGGTCCATCCAGTTCCTTGGGTCCAGTCTAGAACTCATTTTCCCTGAGTCCCCATTTGTATATGCTTCTTGCTGCCCCTATATGCCTGGATCCTTCTGACAGTTAATGTCTGGGTTCATTCTGATCCTTCTGTTAGTCTATTCATTTCCTTTTCATTTAACTCATTCCCTTTGTTCCATTTAATATCCAGCTCCATTCTCGATTGTCCGCAGAAGTTTCATGTCTGTTAGTACATTTTCTACATAGCCCTATGTTCCGAAGACTGCACTTTGGCCGGATACCCGATGGGTACACTACAGTATATAAACTCCCTGTAACCCGTGGTATTTCCTTAGTTTGAATATCATCTTAGACTCAGTTCATTCCTCGTGTTCTCTTGGTCCTTAGGATTGTCATCCTAGTCCGACCCTCCGAGCCTCAGGATTATATCCCTATGGCTAAATCCCTCCGCCTCTACCTTTAGGTAGTCCATATCTTGTTAGTTTCTACCTGGACATAGTCTCCATCAAGAAGCATATACAAATAGGGACACGGGAAATGAATTCTAGAACGGATGGACCAGACCGGACGAGAAGCTTCAGGTACAGAATATGACAATCTGTCGAGAAGCCTATATTATTATAGGTTAGGTTTTAGGTTTAGGTTGAATTGCTATTTGGTGCACCATACTAGATGGTCATGTGGGTGTGTGTGTCTCATGGGTTCATGTTTTCACTCTAGCACCCACAATTTTACACAGAATCCTTCTGTATGTTACATATGGGTTCTCCCCAGCATAATACACATTGTCATATTTTTTTGTGAAAAAAATCCAAGTGGTTCTCGTGCCAGGGCTCAGTTTATGGTGCTGGAGGCTAGTTTTACACATAGAATGCACACTCCAGCAAGCATATCATCAGGGAAAATTCTGAAATGGTACATCGTGATTGTATATGATTAGGCCATGTTAAAATAAATATCTCTGAGACTATGTTCTTGATAGAATGATATGCAGTATAAGAAACACGATCAGATGTGACAATTCATCCAAAGTATGATGTATGAATTGAGATTCCGCTGTGCTGAAATGTGGCACTAAACACATGCTCACTTATGTTGGGTTGCTGGTGTATATGTAGTTGTGCAGGGCATGAAATGGTTTGATGGCAGGGTGTGATATAGTGTGACAAAAATGCAAACCCTTGAGACAATCAGACATTAACCCTCCGCTGGACTCAACTCTTCAAATCTCAAGAAAACAATTAGCAGGCATTGTATTTTCAACATCAAGCTATCCAAGAGTAAAAAAATTTGATTTTGGCCCAGACATTGAGGAGCTATATTGTCATTGCAAGAAGAAACGTGAACTCTGGTGACCATCTAGTAACAGGCAATACAATTTACAATCATATCATAAGACTAAGGTAGACGACATGAAAATCCAACCAACCACATTTTGAGACACCACTTTGCACAACTTATTGCACTGTCCTCATCCACTTTCCAAACATTCTTTTTTGCACCAATCTATTCCTAAGATCTCTCTAGATAGCTTGACAGTCTCAAATTTTCTCAAAACTGAAATTTGAGAGAGTTATTTCCACTTTTTCTATTTGTTGTATTTCATCTCCAAATACATGTCTGATGCTATAGGTGGAAAATAAAATATTTGTCCCTTATATTTGGCCACATCATGTGATACCACATTAACCAACCAACCAACCAACCAACCATATATGGTAGCTTACATAACACCAGGCTGTGCCACAATCAAGTCAGCACTACTAGTGTGTAGTCAGTCATAACCAACCATACTCCTTTGATACTCCTAGTACTTTAAGTGTGGATGTAGGGTATAATAAAAAAGCTTATTGATTGAAAATACCTTTTTTTTGATGTTGTCAAAGTGATTTTTGAGGCAAATAGTGATTTTGGATTTTTCGGATTCTGAGATTTGGCCGTGGGAACAGTCACATGATCACATGGCAGCACTAATTGGATTTCAATGTTGTCTACCTTATGATGGTATGAGCCAAAGTTGAATGTTAGAGCCAGCGCACCATACATTATACATGGCCCCCCAATGGGAGCCGTCCCTCACAGCAATACATGCGACACTCAATGGGAGCCGTCTGTACTAGCAATGCATGCGGCACCCAATGGGAGCTGTCCCTCCAACCAATACATGCGGACTCAATGGGAGCCGTCTGTACTGGCAATACATGTGGCACCCAATGAGTGATCCGGCTTAGGTAGTGCTTTAGTTAGTATATCGTCAAGCACACCATTCGAACACCTGCATCGTAGGCGGCTCCCATTGGGTGCCGCGGATGTCAAGTGGACTGCTAGATCGCGTCCGGCTGTGAGGCGGCTCACATTTTATCCACAACATAGGAAGGTGCACATATATCAGATGCTCGTGGTCTTGATTAATGCAATCCATAACAGGAGCCGTCTCAAATATGATGGTTGGTTGGTTGGTTTGAAAATGTGCCTGATAGACACGGCCGCTGTGTGTGAGGTGTAAGCACCAACCTGTGAGACGGCTCCCAATGGGGACCGCTTCTGTGGTGGACAATTGTCAAGCACCCACCTGTGAGACGGCCCTCATGGGGGACCGCGTCTGTCAGTGATCATGACTTCCTTTGGGAGCCGTCCGTGTAGGTGCACCGTCCCACTGGTGGGTGCTTGACCAGTGTGATTGATAGGTGCGGTCCCCAATGGGAGCCGTCTCACAGGTGGGTGCTTGACATCCGTTCTTGACAGATGCGGCGGTCCCCAATGGGAGCCGCGCGCCTGTCTGTTAACTTGACTTCCTTTGGGAACCGTCCGTGTAGGTGCGCCGTACCACTGCTGGGTGCTTGACCAGTGTGTTGATAGGTGCGGTCACCAATGGGAGCCGCTTCACAGGTGCGTGTGCTTGCCAGGAGCGGTCCTCAATGGGAGCCGCCTCGTAGGTGGGTGCTTGACATCCGGTCTTGACAGATGCGGCGGTCCCCAATGGGAGCCGCAGTCTCACGGCTGGGTGATTGAAGGTGATTGAACAACGATCTAAACTTTGGTCATGAGACGGCTGGCAATGGAGTTGTGTATGTCACCACACATCTTTGAGATTAGTACTCTGCCTCTGAGATGGCTCCTTTTGGGGACCGGTCCTCTGAGCATTTGAATGGTAGGCCGTCTGACGGGCGCATATTGAGTTACACCGTACATAGGACATTGCCGGTCCCCAACGGGAGGCGTCTCACAGCCAACATAGTGATTTGAATGGTCATTGTGATCCACACAGCACTCACAAAGAGTGCTACTCATTGAATCAATACTCACGTCTGAGCACGGGATTATGTACTCAACAACCCAAGAAGCCCTTGCATATCGTATGTAAAGCGCTTATGCGACGTATGTATTTCTATTCATAAGGTAGAAACGACAGCCAGGCAATCTATCTACAGGCGGCGGCGCTTTCTGCCCATGTACGCGTTAATCTCGCTGACTTCCTTTTTCAGCATACCAAGGGCCGTCTCAACAATGGATATCAAGCCAGGCAGCGCTTGAATCCTCCCAGCCAAGTAGGCATCCTCTTGATCGCTCTCTGAGTCTTCCTCCCCCTCGATTTCGGCCAGCTTCCTCTTGCGACTGCTGTTCAAGAGGGCGTATGCGCCAGTTGTGTTTGAGGGGCCGGCCATCGGCTGAGGTGTTGGCGAGACCGTGGACTTGGAGTTGGCCTTGCCTTTGCCCTTGTCCTTGGCCACGGCTGCATGCGCAGACTTCGGAGCAGGTCTGGGCCTAGGAGCTGCGGTGGGTTTGGGTGCCGTAGGAGCAGCGGAAGGCTTGGGAACCGTAGGAGCCGCTGGGGCCGGCGTAGGCGTTCCCTTCGCCTTGGCTTTCTCTACACTCCAGAAATGAATAATGGCGAAGTCGGCAGACAATGAACTGACAGAACTCACCAGCGACGAGCGAACATCTGGCCTTGAGCTGCTTGCAGTCGAGGCAAACCATTCCGAAGGGGTTTTTATAGCACTTGTGACCCCTCGCAATGCAACGGGCACATGAGACCCGGTTGGTAGGGCGCTGGGCGCTCATGCGCGGCGTGAACTTCTGAAGTATGTTAGTTATGTGAGGAAATCAACAATCGCAGCACTAAGAAACTCACCTTGACCTTCGGCTCGGCCTTCTTAGGGATGGAGGTTGTCGAGCCTGCTGTGTCCGACTCAACGGGGATCACACTCTGCTTCATTTGCTGGACTACAATCGATTTTGTGGCTGACATCTCGACAACCTCCTCCGCGTCCGGCTCTTGGGCTTGCTGCTGCTGCTCCTCAGCAGGAGGCGGAGCAAAGATATCGATCTCGGTGTTCTCAGAAGACATGATAATGTGATGATGATGAAAGAAGGGAAAAGAAGATCGATGAAGAAGTGAAGGTAATTTATAGTGAACAGCAACTCTCCGGCCATGCGGCCACATTTGTGGCCTAATTCTTACATTTCACAAGTTCACACACCCGATTTGGCAAACAATTAATCCCAGATCACGTGCCACGTTCCAGATATTGTGCCAAGTCCAAAATCTGTGAACCGATGACGCTGTACAGTCACACTAACGTGGACCGCGCCTATGCCGATGGGTGCCGTCTTACAGACGTGTGGCCTGTGCGTGATAGGCGGTGTGCTCGACAGATGCGGTCCCCATTGGGAGCCGTCGAACAAGTGGGTGATTGACAGGTGTTCTTCACAGATGCAGCACCCAATGAGAGCCGTGCCGCTCACGGGTGCTTGATTGATTCGTGGTCATGACAGACGCAGTCCAATGGGGACCGCTGCTCCCATGAACAATTTGCAAGCACCCCACCTGTGAGACGGCTCCCAATGGGGACCGCGTCTGTCTAGTAAGCTCTCGCGTGTGGCACGGCTCAGCTAACATTTGGCTCGGCTGTGCCAGCTCACCAGATATTGCGGAACCGTTGGCAACAGTAATGTCACTTATCACGCACCGGCCTCTTTGACGGCTCTCAATGGGCACCATCCCTATTATCCGAGCATAAGATGTACATCCACCCCTCTTATTGACCGCTTCCATGGAGTACTGCGTCTCACGACAATACCTTTCAATAACCCGCCTGTGAGACGGCTCCAAATTGGGATCATTTCCATCATGAATACTGGCTGAACCATCCCTTGCACCATCTCCGCGAGCTTGATCTTGAATCACACACGGGATCAGTCCAAGGATCTGCGTATTGCACACTAATTACTACTAGTGCAACATACAAAATACAAACAACGCGACACTGCAGAGTGCGAATTTTACAGAGTGTATGGATGCGGATTAAGATTACGATGATGACCGTCGGATCTGTATGTGCCGAAAATATTTTTGTCGGGCCTACATTCACTGACGCAATCCCCCGCGAGCACGTGCGGTGCGGCTAGCTCCTGGCCTTGGCGCATTTGCTGGCACAGCAGTGCGGCACTTCACCGTCAGGCTTGCACCAACACCCACAGAATCAGCATGTGCAGCAGATTCGTGGTCGCGTGCTGAGCCGTCCCCAACCAACAAAATCTTCTTGCGTGGAGGGCGAACACGAGGAGGACTTCTCAACGGTCCAGACGTAGGAGACGCCATGGAGGATGACGATCCCGTGTTTCGACGGCGTTTCCCTCTGCCAGGGTACTCATCTCGAACCCAACCCTGCCATGGAAACGGGTCGACGATATTGTCCACATCAACATAATCTTCGCCGGGCGTCAACCTGAGTTGAGCCATGCCACGATCACCCAACATCCTTTCAACATCCATGCTATCCTAGAGAGCAAGATGCGGATTGAGTCATACTGGGAGGTGCATATGCATTGTCAATGAATGGTACTGACCTGTGTAGATTCCTGAGTGCCGTGTGCCAGGCCGTCGAGCGTGTTGCCATCTAGCTCGAACGCATCGTTGACTGGTTGGAGGTCCAAGTCCTGTAGATTGGAGTCGTCCATGTCCATGGACCAGTATGCATTGTCGTCGTCGGTGTCTACCGCTCGCTGATCTCGCATGGACCCTGACATTCTATCAGCGTGAGTAGAGGATGATGACAGGGTCAAGACTTACATGCAGGATGTGTGGGAGACGATGGATCTTGCATGCCGCCACTTCTGTCATTGTCGTCCGCATCAGGGACAGACGGTTCCCTTTGAGACCCGGCTGGAGCTACGTTATGCTTGGCCTGGTTGTCGTTGTCGTCGGCATGCATGGACGACTCCCTCGAGGACCCGGTAATGGTGAGTTCAAGATCCTTCTCTGCGCCGGTTGTTGACGTTCCTTTCCCGTCGTCGGGAGGGCTGTCTGCATCCAGCTCGATGGGATCACTGGCCAACGACCCAATGTTAGCCTTGGACTTTGGCCCTGGCTTTGGCCTTGTCCTTTGCTTCTTCTTTTCCATTGGCAGCGGCATCATCACGATCACCTGCTGCCTGCCCTTACCCTTTCCGGTCAATGTCTGCTTTCCTTTGGAAGTCGTGGCGTCTTCTTCCTCATCAACGAAATCGTCATCGATGTGGACGGTTGAACTGTCGAAGATTTTTCCGTCGTCGTCACCGGTCAGCTGAATATTCCGGACCTGCTTCTTGCCACCGTAGGTCCGCAACATCGTCCTATCAGGCCTATTTTTGTCTGAAGCGGATGACGCATATGGTCGAGAAGCCGCAGATACAGACTTGCGCAAAGTACGAGGCGGACCGTCTGAGATTTCGATCTCGTCGTCATCTTCAACAGCACTATTGATTTTTGCAGCGGATGACACAGATGCAGACATGCGTGAGGAACCGGCGGCAGATGTGGTTGCAGACTTGGGGGCGCGGGAAGTACGAGGTGGACTGTCTGAGATTTCGATCTCGTCGTCATCTTCATCAGCCCTATTGATTGTTTCAGCGGATGATGCAGATGCAGACTTGCTCGAGGAACCGGCGGCAGATGTGGTAGCAGGCTTGAAGGCGCCGGAAGTCCGAGGTGGACCGTCAGTGGTTTCGATCGGGTCATCATAATGATCAGCCCTATTGCTTTGTGCAGCGGATGACGCAGACGCAGACTTGCTTGAGGAACCGGAGGCAGAAGTGGTAGCAGACTTGGAGGCGCCGGAAGTCCGAGGTGGACCGTCTGTGGTTTCGATCGGGTCATCATCTTCAATGTCGTCGTCATCGTGGTGGTCGTCTCGGATCTTCTCTCCTCTCATGGCGCATTGAATGGTGTTGACGACGGCTTGAGTTCGATGAAGTCGTGGTCAAATATATTAATCTTGAGGATGGATGAGCGTTCGCGTACCTTTATTTTTGTCCAAGAACTGGCCAAGCATCTTGCCTTTGCCTTCGCCGTGGTCGACCATAAGCACGTCGACTGTGCCGACCGCTACCATGTTATAGACCAACACGATGTCCTCTTGACCGAGACGCCACGCCCGACCGATGATTTGATTGACGAGCATCCGCGACCAGCACTGATCCTGCATGCGCGTGAGTCGGTTGGATGCTGTTAGGCTGAATACGGCCGATGGGAACTCACGAAGAGAATGACAATAGTGGCCACCGTCAAATTCAGACCAACGGCGCCGACGGTGGAAAACAGCAGGACGCGGTACTGTGGCATGGTGTTGAACTTGTGAATGATGTCGTTCCGCTCGTCGGCGGTGTTCGTGCCATTCAGCGCGAGCGCGAATATGTTGTGCTTTCGGAGAATCTTGAAGGCAAATATGAGCAAGCATGAGAACGAACGAGTGGCCGCCGCCGCCGCAACACTCACCGAAATCAGCAAGGGTGCCATCATGGGGAACTCAGTGAAAACCAAGATCTTGCGCTTGCCCATGGTCATGAGGCCAGGTAGTTCCTTGTCGATGGAATGTGGGCCGATGACATCCGGGTCTGTCTCTTTGTCATACGCGTTGTCCAGCGCCTCTTGGTCTACTTCCGTGAGCTCCTTATCGAGATCACGGTATACGCCGTTCTCGTCTGAGATAAGATGCCATCTGAGGATGGTCATCAGGATATCCACCTTGGTGGAGCGCTTGTCGTGGTATTCCTGGAGGGTGCGGATGGCAGGATAGACCGGCGAATCATGCCATGGGAAGGCGACCTTTGTGCGACTTTCGAGATAAAATTTCTGCCAAATGCAAGTCAGACACTACACCCAGAGGGGGACCGCATCGATGCTCACCGAGTTGAATGCGTTGCTGTCGTCGAGGTTGCCCAACTTAGCACTGTGGGATCAAAGATATGTGTTAGCCATCATGCGCGAGGTGCTCTCAAGGAGCCTGCAACTCACTCGCCGGCCAGGGACTTCATGCCCTTTTCGATGACCGAAAGCTCCGACTCGTTCATGTGCACGGGAACAATGATCATCTTGTATGGAGGCAAGCTGTCGTTGATCTTCTTGCCGTCGAATCGGCGAGATTCGACCGTGCGTCGAATGACGCGTCCTGCGAAGCCACGCTTGATTTGGGTTATCCAGCTGGCCGTTAGCTGCCGCACACGAATCTTGGACGCCGGCTCATCATGTGTGCTCTTGGAACCAGTGAGTCGCTGAATAGTTTGAGAGGCCGCGAGCTCCTGATCGTCTTTGGTGATGAGGCGCCGCGCGGCAAGCAATTTCTTCCAGTGTATAGTCTCTTGCTCGTCGCCCCCCTTGCCTGTAAAATATGGGATACGAAGGAGACGGCCGATGTTGCACAAGTCCTGCGCAGGCGTAAGATGTGCATCAGCGGAATAGCGGGATCGAGACTGCGAGATCGAAGGCCACATACCTTTGGGCTGGTGAACAATGGAGTGGCGGTCAAGACCATCCGAAGGCCAGAAACTTTCATGACCTCAAGGATGGCATACCACCCGGCGGTTTGATTGCGGTAGTCGTGACCTTCGTCGAGGGCGGAGAGGGCGAAGTTCCTCTTGTGCCAGAGGCAGGTGTGTTCCAGTTGACTGTTCTTCACATGCCGCTTGTCATCGGATGCCTTTTTGAGGTTGTGGCCGGCTTTGCCCTTCCGAAGGTCAAACACTTTGCCCTGTGTAGTGAAGACCTGGCATGACGTATGCAACGACGGTGAGTACGCCGTAGATGCCCTCGCGCAACTGATGAAAAAATGCACGCACCGAATGCGTCACAAGAATAATTCGATTGATGAGGGGCATCGCCGACTTTGCCCAAGGTCCCGTCCAGAAGCCGGCGAATTCCTTCTCGGCCGTCGGATACTCATATATTTCGATTGTCCTCGGGGCGAAAAATATGCGGAGCTCGGACCTCCATTGTCCGAGCAAGGAATTCGGCACAATGATGAGATGGGGGAGATTCGGTATGGATTTCATGCCAGCGAAATACGGACGATTGTCTGTAGTAAGAAATACGTCAGCATGAGGGAACGTCGAGCGGCCACCCATGGTGCGATAGCGCGGCACCCAATCGGAGCCGTTTTGAGTGATGAGACTCACTGAGTATGGGAGCCTGACATATCTGGAGGGGATTTAGATACCGCAAGATACCCTTAGCCTTTTGCAATGTCATGTGAGCTCGCCAGTATGTGTCGATGAGGAAGGCGATGGTGCCCATCACCATTGCAGTCTTTCCAATGCCGACGTCGTCAGCCACGAGCATGCCTGGAACCCCTTCGGGATCATCGTGCTCCAACCACATCTTCTCAACGATCGAGGCGATGCCGACACGCTGGTGCCACAGAAGGCTGAGGGGGACCATGTCTTCGTTCTCCTTCACAAATTCCTCCTCGGCTTCAGCATCCCAGGCACACTTTCTGCGGATGGAGCGCAACGGCGCGAACAGCGGGGGTCGCCCACCCGTAAAGTGTAGTAGGGCGTTAAGGGCGGCGTCAGTGTGATTTCGATATGTCTCCACACCGAGGTCATTTGAGTGGCCCCAGACGGAATCGTCTTCCGCTCCACCAAAATCAACGGCTGGAGGCTCGGGTTCGGTTTGGATCGTACGGAAGAGCTGAACGTAAACCGGCCAAATGAGGTCGACGTCACCGGCTGCGCTCAAAGACACGTTTTTGATCTTGCTTGCGCGGGCGCGCCCCCGTTTCGCTGATGAGGATGAGTACACTCAGCGCAACAAAACGCATGACGACACGGTCTACTCACCTCCTGGCGTGTCCTTGTTGTCAGCGATGTCCGGCGCCAACTTCTCCTTTGATATGCCTTTGGCCTTGGCCACGGCGGTCACGACGACATGTTTCAAAAATTCCTCGAGCTCGGCGATTCCTTGAATTCCTTGGACTTCGTGTGGAAACCACTGAAGCGAATCACTGAGCTTCTTTACGGCCGCCGTTGCTTCACGCAGCATCTGTGGGGTGACCTTCTCCGCGTGCTCGATCGCTGTTGCACGGCTATGGGCATCAAGACAGAGCCAAACACGAGACGGCGGCTTACCTTCGCAAGCCTCTCTCGCTGTGCGTTTCCTGGCAGTAAAAGAAGCCTCCACCCTCCTGAACACCTTCCGGTGACGCTCCCAGTTATGGTGAATGATCGGCGTCAGGGTGTCACGAAAGTCACCCCGCAACGTGGTGGAGAGTGCGTAATCGCCGAAGATGGCGAGCGCGATGTCTTCCTTCGCCGGGTCAGCGTCACGAACGTCCGGGAATCCAGCGGTCGGGGATTCATTGATGAGTTGCAGAGGGGTCAGTTCCAATTTGTGCCACGCCGCGTCGATCCTCACGCCAATCGCGTGATGGACGTCTTGCCTCTTGCACCATATGCGGAGGGCTTCGCGACCGGCACCGTACGACGTTTCGCGCTGACCCTCCAAGATGTCGTACCTCTCTTTGAGGGTTCTCGCTTTTTCCACGGCTGACATCATCGCTTGGATGGATGCCAGTTCGTTTGGCGAGAGGTGGGGGTTCTCGACGTTGAACATCTCGGGTCCGAGGCCATAGATCTCCCGGATCGTGTCCTCGTCTTGAAAAATAAACTTTTTGCCTGCGAGCAGTGCACAGATGACGGCGGTCTGTATTTTTTTGCTCATGGCAATCTGCCGTTGAACACATCGCCAATGAGCACAGTAATACAAAACAGGCCAAAACGAGCTGACTCACACTGTTGTTGGTCGGTCGGTTGGTTGGGTCGGTCGCTCACAGATGATAAGCTTTGTATGTCCTGACGATGTTTTTAAACAAGGTCTTTGCCGTAAATTCTGATTCACGGCCCGGCGCCATCGATGCACGAGGACGATCAGGAGCCGAACAACACGTCAACAGATATGCGATATCACCACGGGCTCAAGCAATGAGGCAGGAGACAGACTCCATCGCGGATTGTTCTTGCCAGACTGGGATTCATGTATCAGCGGGGACCTTGGACATCAGGCCCCACTCTGAATGAGCCCTCTGCCCATGCGGTTCCAAATTTGAGCCGCACCTCCACAAATCATCCGGGACTTTGTCAGACCGTCAGCACGATGCATTTGAGTTTACCCTGCACCCTAGCGGTCCCCCATGAGGAGTGCCCTCAATTTTCTCCGACCCTGCGGTCCCCAATGGGAGCCTCGAAAGACTCTGGCATAAATTCACTGTGTGCAATGCCTATCCCCATTGAGAACTGTGCTAGACTATTACATATATGCATCCTGCACCCTGGCGGTTCCAATTTGGAGCGGTCTAAGACTCTAACCACAACCAACCAACCACAACCACATGCGCGCACCCAACACCCTGTGCCCTGTACCCTGCACCCTGCCGGTGCCCATTGGGAGCCGTTTTGACGTGCTTATACGTCATAAAATTATTAGGAGCACGGTCCTTAATAGGAGCTATCTCACAGGCAGGCGTATATATATCTCCTGTGCTCACACATTGACAAGGCGTCGCATGACCTCCCGTGAGGAATGGTTTGGTTGGGCGGTCCCCAATGGGAACCGTCTTAACAAGCTGATCACAGATCTCAAAGGCGAGTAGTCGATGGAACCCGGTGCTCACAACGGATCCCCTCAGGGGGTCGTCTCAAAGACAGGCGCTTGACATACACGGCCACCAATGGAAGCCGTCTGTATATTAGTGATGGTCCCCAAAGCTGTCTCACCGGTTGGCGCTTGACTAATGTGCTTGATAGGCGCGGTCCCTATTGGGAGCCGTCTCACATCCCGGTTCAGGTATATCTTGTGTTCATGATAGAGGCGGTTGCCATTGGGAGCCGTCTCACACACAAGTGTATTCATAAACTGTGCTCATCACAGGGACGGCTCCAAAAAATTGGGAGCCGTCCCACACACAGGGTACATGAATATTTTGTGCTGTTGATAGGGACGGTCCCCGTTGGGAGCCGTGTCACATTTTGGTGCTCGACATGTGTTCTGGACAGACGCGGTCCCCAATTGGAGCTGCTGCACTCACTGCGGAATCGAGAAAATGTCCATATCTAGGTAGAGTATAGGACTGGCATTTGTGCAACTGAATTTGGTTGGTTGACCATCTCAAGTGAACACTCGTACATACTTATCTCAATCCAGATTTACCATCTTTCATCCAGAATATCAACACTGATGTGGTAGACATTGATCAGCTGGCAGTTTGTGCAGACGCTGGTGTAACAAATGTTATTCTTAACTCTGATATACTCTGCTTCAGGGTTGCTACCTATCTATACCTAAGTCAGAATTGACTTTGGCGAACATCTCTCATGAGCTGGTTTGCCAATTGTCTGTGCACTGGCAAGAGAACTGAAGGATTCAATGGCAGGATGAACATGATCAGCTAGCCACTCCTGAGCCGATGTAATGATCTAGAAGCACCATTCATGTTTTGCGAGATGATAACCAACCATAACCATAGGACCAAAATAGTGCGGCTTACATTGGTGTTTGACGAGGGCTCTATTGCTTATTGAGGAATACTTTAGCAAAGGCCTGGATACTGAATGACAACTGACAACGTTGAAGCTGATGGTAAACCCTGAGACATTGTAGAGTAATTGCAAATTTTGGAGTTGTAGAAGAGCACCTGAGGAGGCCAACTTGCAATAGTGCTATGTTGGTTGGTTGTTTCCTTATGATTTTGTACGATCTCATGAACTGAATGATAATCTATACTATGTAAGACTTATTGATCATAATGAAATGACTTGGAGTACATATCGAGCACATCAATGACTTGCAAATGCTAGATAAGACATCCACATGTGGTTGACTTCATTGGCATATTTTTATTTTCACTCTGATGCGTTATCCCAAGGTCATAATCTGACTTCCTAAGCCTTTGATTTTCCTTGATTTTTTCTTGACTTGTGGCATTGGAATTGTAATGATTTTTCTTGATTCTCCACCATCTGTCATACCTTGATCTGCTGAGGTTGCACCCTCATGTTGGCAAGTTATTGTCAAGACAAAGCTCATAGCCTGCTCATGCTCCTCCAGGTTAAAATAGAGTGTGAGCAAAAGAACATCTCATGTCAAAATACCACATCCATCACATTCAAATTTCAGCCTACAACTCCAAGGCCAATGATATTGTTGAACATTCACATTAAACAATTCATGACTCGCTTGTTAAAGTCTGTCAAGATGATATCACACACATGGAAGTGGTGTACTGGTTGGTTGGTTGGTTGGTTGATGGCTCTCTGCATTTGTGTTATTGTGAGGGCCATGTTTCCAATGAAAATAGGCATCCATGAGCGCTTGTATCTGAGTCCAGGCTGTATGCATATTTGCATTGTGATGATCTGAAACTCTTATGACAATGTTGTTGTTCATAGTTGGACTGGGATAGGTAAACAAAGGAGAACACTCCTGAATTATCAGTCAGTATCGGTTGGCGTTAGTATACCTGGTAGCCTAAGCCATCAGGTTAAGCCATCAGGTTATGACAGGAAGGTAGGTAAGCTTTTAAGGTAAGGAGCCAAAGAGGGGTTTTGTGTTCAATGATTAAGTCTAGGAAAGAGATTGGTTCCAACTCAAAACTCAAAGATACACAGTCTAAGAGAACCAAGAAATATCAACTCTAGGGTTGCCTGTGAGCTGGCTCCCCAAGTTGACTGAGCGCATTTGTTCTAAGTTTCTGTTTGTCGGCTTTCAATGAGGACTATGCCTATGCCCATGGGAGTCATCTACAAGACAGGTGCATCAGCAAAACCGCCCGGAACCAGAAAGGCCCGGCAGCTCCCGGGAGGACTCCCACGCCGCTTCGCTGACGTCGCCAGCCTCACAAGTATGACGCATCGTCGTACACGACATCTGTGACAACCACCACCAACCCCACGTCTCCTCGCTGACCTCATACCCCTCACAAGCCTCGCATACCCATGTTACAAGACACCCGCGAGCCTCCCACGCCCCTTGCAAGGGTGTTTGTCCTCTAACAGCGCGTTGGAGTAGGCATCCGGTCCTTCTTTTTTTACCACCTAGGCGACACGGGCATGGTACGAGAATGCGAACGGTGCTCGCAGCTCTACCCTCCTCACCTAGTAACTGCCTTTGGTGTAACCGGGTGGCAAGCGGTGTAAATAGGTGGAGCTCGCACTGCCTAATCACACCTCGTACTAGCAGCTGGCACCTTCAACTTGAAGTTACTTGGCATCGGGATGGTGAGTACTTTTTTTTACGTCGTTCTGAGTATATAGCCTAACTACTGATCCTCAGCACTATAAATCCGCAAATCCAATGCCCTCAGCCTCGTCATAATCCAGCTCACGTTCTTCGCCGTCTTCTGCCCCAAGATCATCGTCATCCGGTGGTGCATCATCCTCGTCTTCTACGAGAACCTGATCTAGGCCAGTATAACCAACCAACCAACCAACCAACCAACCAACCAACCAAACTCATCCATCTCAACCAACCAACCAAACTCATCCATCTCATCTGCGATATCGTCGTCAATGAGATGTTCTGTAGTGAGTGGATCATCAGTTCCGTCGCCCTCGTCGTCCTGGTCCTCGCCACTGCCAGGCTCGTCCTCGTTCCCATCTTCATCAGCACTGTCCTCAATATCAATCGCATTGTCTTCTTCACTCTCGCCGTCTTCGCTCTCGTCCTCTTCGTTGTCACCTCCCTCAACACTATCTGCCATTTCGTCATCAGAACTTTGAGCCTCACGCTCTTTCTCCATCATGAATGGGAGTTGGTCGAGTGCATCGCGGTCATTAAGCAAGCATCGTGTGGCTTCATGGATAGGTTTGTGGCCAACACCACCACCGCGATATCGCATAAACATATCGCGGTCAACGAACCTATGTAAGTAAGTATACTATCATGTTACTTATCATAGAAACTCACATATTGACATAAAAGTAATTCCAATCATACGCTCCGCCGTCCATCTGACGACCAATCGAATTTGATGGGATCAGCTGAGAGCAGCCATATGCGAAGGCCGGGATTAAATGGACGCCACAGATCACATGAATCGGATCAATGAATCCGAATGCAGATGGATCATCGTCGTTTAGGAATCCGACATGAGGGAGGCGTTTTGCAGCCCAGCCAGAAGGATAAGTCATGTCGCGCCCAAGCCAGCGGACCCAGAGCAAGTCCATGCGCTGTGGTACAGAGCTTCGGGACTCAGGGCCTGTATGTCGAACCATGACATGGAAACTCCAATTATTCGTGCGTACCAATATGGATGTGGGTTCTCGCTCTCATCCTCGTGAGCAAGAACCATCACATCTGCTCGTGTGCGCGGGTTCAGCGAATCTTGAGCTCGACGGAGGTCATAGGTGGTATAGTTCACGCGGAGAACTTTGTGTCGATAGATTCGATTATTAATGATTTGAACTGAGTTACGCTGTGCTGGTGTGAATTCCGTTTCGTCACCTTCATACTGGGTATCAAGCAAGCGTCCTAGGATGTGCATTTTGAGTCGCGGGAGGAAATCCTTTTGAGGCCATATGAGTGATCATTGTAAACTCATAACAAAGACAAGCTCTCACCTGAACGGCAATATCATCACTGTGTCTACTCAGCCAAGCTGAGATATCCCAGTAATATTTCTTTGAGGTTGGTTGAAATCTGATAGCGAGATTCAGGCGAGGAATAAGGAAGGGGGTCTTGATCGACGAAATGGAGAGATGGGCGCTGTCCAGTCGTGTCAGCTGGTGGGTTGTTCTGAGCTGTTTGAACTGCCTCCATGTGCTCATGTTTTTGTCTCAGCTTGCGGAGTATTCGTTCTCGCCGCTGATGCTTAGTGATACCTCGCGTGAATCGATTTTTGTTTGTACGTGCGTAAAACCGTTTAACACGACGATGCTCTAATTCACCCTATTGAATAATCAGCGAGATATCTTTGCAAGCAATAAGAATAGCCTCCGTACGACTTGAGTTGAGTGGTTGTCGGTTGTTCCGTATAGCCAAATTGATCTCACATAGTCACCAAGCGCGTGAAGCTTATAAGTCAACATGTTGAATTTTCGGTGTTTTGAGGCTGCTTGTGGTGTGACATCAGCCTTCCCCTTCCCCTTTGCTGCTTTAGCACCACGACGACGTGTACGAGCAGCAGTCTCTCGTGGAAGATCACGTGTGTCGAATTTTTTGCATGTTGCGCTGCGAAACTTGCGTAAGGCTTTGCCGAGACGAGTTGTACAGTTGTCGAAGTGATGCAGCGTTGTCTCGGTATGCATCCGTAGTTTTCCAAATGCATGCCAAGTCGAGAGTTCAAACAGGAGGTCGAGAATAGTCGAGTTATGATCAGGAATAAGTAGTTCGAACACGGGAATAGAGCACTAGTAGACGAGAAATATAAGTTTTGAGAGATAAACAGAAAAAATTGAATCTTTTACCTGTAGAAGATCTTCGAAGTCATGAGCAGCGAGTTTCGTTAAGTCGGAGACATTACTGCTGAATTTGTGTATCGTGTCTCGGCCAAACGTTGGGACCATTCGATATCTAGAAAATTTGCATGAGTCAGTGGTTAAGAATCGGCTTGGAGGCAACATACCTTTCATTAAATTTCGGAATGAGATCATCTCCACATGCATGGAGAATCCGGATAAGATGTGTCAGAGTTGCCTTCCATGTACCGAGCTCGAATTCATGCATGAAATCGGGGACGAGCATTGAATGGAAGTCGAAGCCGAACTTCAAGAGTTTCTCAGAGAATGCATTCTGATATAATAATTAGTTGCTAATGACTGGATAGACTAAACACCACAGACCCGAGTGGGAACCATTGACATAACACCAATCAAGTTCTCGACGAAAGTACTGACAACACTGCGGCCCAATTTGAAGATGAATTCACGCACACGTTCGATCATGGACTGGCGGTGACGATCGTCAACTCGTATACCTTTTTCCCGCTGCCGTCGGTCTGCTCTGTTGCCCAATCTGTCAATCTTGTCCTTGTTGACGAGACAGCGAGGACAGGGGCATCGCCCAAGAAATTTGACACATGCGAGGAGAATCTTCTCGGGATAGTCTGCTGCGTACGTGAAAAATCGAGGAAAAACTCTGCGTGAAACACCATCGGGGAATTTGATGATGGTGCCATGTTCCCATGCGTCAAGGAACTCGTCATCGAGCAAAAAACACCATATGGTGTGCATAAGTTCCCGCTTGCAATGCGTGAGGACACTCGCTGTAGCACTCCGTCCGAAACATTGGACATAAAAGTCTTGGATTGTGTCAGGCAACTGAAATTATTATTAGCACTGGCAAGCGAAATTTTCTGTACAATCGACATACCTTTGGAATATATGCAAGATGGTGAGCTGCGAAGGATGTCGGCTTCGATCGAATGTATTTTGACTGGTTACCAATAAACAAATAGATTGGCCATAGCGCCGCATTACCGAAACTGGCGAGGTGCGTGGAGTCGGACCATAGCATGATCGCCGCAACGACCGTTTCAAGATGACACCCAGGCTCACGAGTCTGCGAACGTATCCTCTGATGTTCTTCGAGCATTGCGTCAGATGTATAAAGTTCCGTAATGATATGTTCCGGTGGTTTATCCTCGTCAGGTTGCCAGAAATCTTGTAAGGGCTCGTATGAAAGCTTTTTGCACCTTCCTCCATGAATGCGGCTTTGAGAACCTCCAGAGGCTTCCGATAATACAGGCCCTCGACCTCGAACATGGGTGCATCATCTTCCGAGTCAAACCTTTCCTTCTCGCAAGGCAACCGAATGTTGACGGAGGCTTCATGCCATCCATCAGATGAAAAGATAGTGGAGGACGGGTCATTTTCAGCATTGTCTAGGCGCTTCGCTTCACGCGCAGGGTTAAAGTCACGTAAATCTTCTCGGTCAAAGTCTTCTGCCAACATCACGTTGTCAACAAGACGCCTAAGATCCTCGATTGATTTCTGCAGAGATGCGTTGTAGAACCAGTTCATGAGTCGAAAGGTTGTAGCGTTAAGAAAGGGTGCAAAGTAATCCCGATGGACGGCCTCCAATGATGAGCCAAAGCCTGCCCACCATGGACGTTCATGTTCGAAATCTCCATCAACGTGACCGAAGGTTGGAGCATCACAGAGGTTGTCGAAGTAACTTAGGTTCTCGGGGTCGTAGGTGGGGAAGGAATGAGGATATTCGCGGAATAGTTCAAACGCATCACGCTCGGTTTGTACACAGTCCACACGTTGTTGAATATCATCATCCATTAAATTGTCAGCAGCTGGAGCATCGGGCTCGACAGGTGCAGGAAGTACAGGTACGGGAATAGGGTTGGACGGGAGTTCATCACGATAGCGTGCAGGGAGACGCCTCGTCCGCGATGGCAGTCCAGAGGGTCGGTACTCCATGTGAACATCTGTCAAAGCATCATACTTGAACTCGTTAGAAAAATCTTGATATACAAGATGAAACTCACATTTGCTTCGACTTCTGTTTGATTATGGTCCTCACTGGCAGGCTCTAGTGTGTTGTTGCCAACAGTTGGAGGAGTAGCCTGTCGTTCACGGCGCTTCTCGAGAACATGAGCCGTGACCGATCCTCGAGATTTGCACCAGCGAGTAAGGTGAACAGAGAGACCGCGCTCAGAGACTTGGGTGTCACAGTTTGGACACAGAACCATGATTACAAGAAGAAAAAGAAGAAAAACTGCATCTCTATGCAGCATGGGCTGGTACGAGTGAGATAAGCACTTTCGCTGCACAGCGGCAGGACTTAAGACGATCTTCATGTAAATTCATTGTTCCAAAATGGGTTGTTTGGCACTGTAGTGTCTTGTCCCCATTAATGTTCCTTGCTGGAGTTCATCGCCTTGTCCCCTTGCACCTGACCACTATCATGTCGTCTGACTCTGAATCTTTGTCCTTATCACCACCAAGAAAGCACAAGAAGTCACCCTATTCGACTGGATCTTCATCATTATCGGTACCATCTTTCAAGTCACAATCAAGCAAACACAAGAATAGCACGGATGAGTTGCTTCAGGCGGTACAAACCAAGCACAGCAAGAAACTGAAAAAGTAAGTTCATCATCATATTGTATTTACTGGACTCGAAACTGACAATGATACACAGATCGGATGATGTAAAATCAACATCGGATCCTATGGAAATGTATTGAAATGTGGGACGAAAGGTCACCTGTGTGCTTGATCTATTCGGTCTACCATCTGTCGCCTTTCACACCGGTCTCCAGCATGATCGCGGAGGCAAAATCAGTGCCGATCTGTAAGACTCTATTCTCATGTATGATCATCCCTGACTGATAGCTATGAATAGGGCTCAAGATGTTGTAGAACGCCATCTGCACTTGTACAATGGCATCCTGGAGTTTGTTCCAAGTCTTCATAACGAGCTTGACACAATTTCTACTGACAAATTGTCGAAGATCATCTCCACGGTGCGTATATGCGCTCTGTTTACAACTATATGTACTCTCTGTATGCTATATGCATTCTGTATGCGACTATATGCGCACTTACTTGATTCTGACATGATCTGGTTTCGTTCAGATAACGAAGGGGATGAGCGACGCACGCTCAACGGCATTTAGTTCTGTCAAACACAAAGGACTCAAGTATGTACCGTCTAACATGCACAGCAAGAACGACGCACTCGATCCACCAATTCCAGAACTTGAAGATAAATCTATGCGAGGCATTGCACATCCACAGCTCGCCCGCTGGCTCTGCCCACGCAACAAACTTCATATATTTGATAGCAACCCAGAGGAGTAAGTTGCATTGACTTATTACACCTACCAGCTCGCTAATACTAACACATGCTGCTACAGAGGGATGGAGAAACTTCAGTCAGGCAAAATCAAGATGGCCGCCACAAGTTGGCCTACTGGCTTCTACGAAGACGGTGTTTACGACCCACAAGATAAGACCAAGGGCCTTTTCAGAAATCATGTTGTCGCCCGGGTGAGTCACACGCTGCCTTTGCATTCACTGGTTTTTTATTTAATCTTTGCTCTAGTTTTACTCTCACTTGTATATTGGTCCCTCAGCTGCGATGTCAGAGTCTACATCAAGCAAAGCCTCAAAACAAGCAAGGAACCGCGCATTTGGCTTATCATCAGTGACGAAACACATTGTTGCAATAGTTCACATTATTGTAAGTTAGTTTTGTTGCTATATTGACCGCACTTCTGATTCTTTATATTCAGACGTACTTTACACTTAGTAACGCACAGCATTGGACGAATGAAATCGGAACAATGAATCTCGAGGAGCTGTTTTGGGCTATCATCGACATGCTCGATGATGACGAGGACCCGTGGGTTAAGGACACCATGTCGTGGTGGAACATGTACGTTCAAATTCATCAGAATCATCACTACTAATTGTGAGACTGTAGCCGCATCGGATTGGGTGCCCGTCAAGCCAAATTCATCAAGAGGTTGTCCAACTCTGAGGATGACGAGTCGGATCAAGAAAACGACATTGCCGAGATCAAGGCACAACTGTTTGGGTCGACGTGGCATTGCACCACCACAGAACAAGGCTCATCGTGACAATACTAATGGTGCGTATATGCTACCGTACATTGCAAAATTCATACTTACACAAAATAGTGAAACGGCCCGCAGCTGCAGCACTGTTCGACGACGACGAGCCTGAATATCCTCCTGTCCAACAAACTTCCACTGCTCCAGCACTCCCTCGACTTGTTAAACTGAAGCATCGGCCTCAACCAGCAGCTCAAGTTGAAGAGTCCAGTGACAACAATCCTGTACCTGCCGCTTCAACACACCCAGCATCAAAGAAGATTCGAACCGACTTGCGTAGGCCTCCGCCGATCGAGCAGTTGGACGACAGCGAACACTCCCCTCCTCCATCACGTCCTAGTACAAAGAAAAAAACTGTGGTTAAATCAACTAAGCGCCATCAACTTCCTGACTCTGACGAGGATCCCCTGCCCCCAGCGAAGAAGACTCGGTCCAACTCTCCTCTATCTCCACTTACTGAGGAAGAAGACGACGAGCCCTCCCCTCTGAATCCACCACCACCGGACGAAGACATTACTCCCGACGCACCAGTCGCACCAAAGAAAAAAGGCAAGAAGACCTCTCCTAGTACCGAAGCCACTGGCACCAAATGAAACCTTCCTCGCAACAAGAAGCGGACGAATGGCTTCTAGTTGCCCGGCTGTCTTTGCAGATTCATGATCCGATAATCCAACCTGCTGTCTTCCTTCATGCACTTATTCTTTATCAGTATACTTGCCGGTGTGATAACATGTGAAGCCTTCGCATTTTTCAATGCTATGACTTCGGACATTCAGACCAAAGCACCCATGAGTACTGCAATGTGCCTATGGTAGGTGCTTTGTTCTCATCTTGCAGTAGAGCCCATCACAATTATATGCACAGGTTTATCAACTTGCAACTTGCACCACAGGTGGGTGATTGATAGGTGTTTTTGACAGATGCAGCACCCAATGGGAGCTGTGCCACACATGGGTGCTTGATTAGTTGTCATGATAGATATAGTTAAATGAGGACTGCTGCTCATATTCACAATTGTCAAGCACCCTCAACTCGCTGCCCTTCTATATACTCCCAAGTGTGGATACAATATCATTCAAGTAGCTAGAGGTCACTCACTCTGTGCATTGGGGACAGTACTGCATGTGAATCTCAATAAAAAAACTTTGATGTTTAAAGATATGCTGTGAAAGGAGGTTGGTTCCTGTTTATTTTATTAATCCATTTGATTGTAATGATTGCAAGTCATCACCTCTATAAACAATGGAAGGGAAGAAATTTGCTTGCACTGATACATGTATGATTATCAACAAAGCTGTATAGACTGTTACCTATCAAATAGCTAGCCTTATAAAAATTTCCTACTCTGTGAACTAATATGATATCAAGTACACTACAAGCTGCTCTCACCCCTTGCTGTATACAATGTGGAACAGCTTCAAATTTAGGAAAGAAAAGGCTGCCCCCCTCCTGTCAATACAGATTCCATCCCTGCACATGATCTATCTCTCATTCTCTATCACTCAGGAATCCATCTTGGCCTCTTTCTCCGACCTGCAATACTAGTACCATACCTCACTTTTTGCATCTGGTGCACTCAATGTTATGGTACATCCATCAAATTGAGTAGAACCAATGAAGACAGTGCTCTGCTAAGTGGCACACTCACACGACTCATGCACATTTTCAAGATCCTTGTCAGAATCTAGATTTAGGCACATGTTTGTAATGTTTTACATCCTTTGCCCACCATGAATCTGGGGTCAAAACTAATTGTGGACCTTTTCATGCTTTGATCATGACTTTTGAGGTAGACCATATTGTATTTCATATTAAGAAATGATTCCTCAATGTGAATGGAATCTGTCACATACAGTCACTCCGCCGTGTCTCAGGTGCCAAATATCAACCAACCAACCACAACCACAACCACAACAACATGTGACACGGTGCCCATGGGGGACCGGCTCTGCCATGAGGACAGTTTTGATGGATGGTTGCCTGTGGGACGGGTCCCAAAGTTGACCGAGCGCACTTGTTCTAAGTTTCTGTTTGCCGGCTCCCAATGGGGACCGCACCTATGCCCACGGGAGCCGTCTGTAAGACGGGTGGATGTAGATCTTATCCCAAGTTTCCGTGTGCCGGCTCCCAATGGGGACTGCACCAATGCCCATGGGAGCTGTCTATAATCCGGGTGGATGTACATCTTATGCTCGTGATTGGGATGATGCCCATTGAGAGCTGTCGCAGATGCCGGTGTGTGATAGTGGTACTTGACAGAAGCGGTCCCCATGGGGAGCCGTCAAACAGGTGGGTGATTGGCAGACGTTCTTGACAGATTCGGCACCTAATGGGACCGCTGCTCAAATTCACAATCGTCAAGCACCCCACCTGTGAGACGGCGCGAGCATAAGATGTACATCCACCCGGCTTATAGACGGCTCCCATGGGCATAGGTGCAGTCCCCATTGGGAGCCGGCACACGGAAACTTGGGATAAGATCTACATCCACCCGGCTTATAGACGGCTCCCGTAGGCATAGGTGCGGTCCCCATTGGGAGCCGGCAGACAGAAACTTGGGATAAGATCTACATCCACCCGTCTTACAAACGGCTCCCGTGGGCATAGGTGCGGTCCCCATTGGGAGCCGGCAGACAGAAACTTGGGATAAGATCTACATCCACTCGTCTTACAAACGGCTCCCGTGGGCATAGGTGCGGTCCCCATTGGGAGCCGGCAGACAGAAACTTGGGATAAGATCTACATCCACTCGTCTTACAAACGGCTCCCGTGGGCATAGGTGCGGTCCCCATTGGGAGCCGGCAGACAGAAACTTGGGATAAGATCTACATCCACCCGTCTTACAAACGGCTCCCGTGGGCATAGGTGCGGTCCCCATTGGGAGCCGGCAGACAGAAACTTGGGATAAGATCTACATCCACCCGTCTTACAAACGGCTCCCGTGGGCATAGGTGCGGTCCCCATTGGGAGCCGGCAAACAGAAACTTAGAACAAGTGCGCTCGGTCAACTTTGGGACCCGTCCCACAGGCAACCATCCATCAAAACTGTCCTCATGGCAGAGCCGGTCCCCCATGGGCACCGTGTCACATGTTGACACTTATCAAATTTGGACTCCCACCACACGAACGGTCCCCCATGGCGGCGCCGTTTCACATGTTGTAAACGCTGATATTTATTTGACCGGTATGTTATCTTTGACCGGGTTGACCGGGTTGTGTAGGATGACTGTCCAGCGTCAGCGGTTCGCAGAATTCGGACTTTGCAAAATTTCTGGTACGTGGCACGTGATCTGGGATTATGATTTGCCAAATCGGGTTTATGAACCGTGAAATTTATGAATTACGCCACAAATAAGGGCGAGTAACCGGACTGTCGCTGTTCCCTATAAATTGCCTTCGCATCTTCTTCGATCTTTTTCCCCTTCTTTCATCATCTTCACCTTATCATGATTCCTGACGACGCAGATATCGATATCTTTGCTCTGCCTCCTGCTGTGGCCGATAACAAGCAAACCTCCGCTCTCAAAGACAAGATTCAAGACCTCTGTGGCGGTATGCAAGGGCTCATCGATTCAGCTCCTGCCGAAAACAACGGCGCGCTGTATATTGAAAAGGAAGAATGGTGCCGGCGCTGGACCGAACTTCTAGTACGTCGCCACCAACAATGTGTTCTTTGTTGTGTTTTTCGCATTCTGATCACATCACACACCAGAAAAAACTCAATGCTTGCCTGAAGGTCTCAAGGGCAAACAGCCCGCCGCTCGACTTGACGATCGCACAAAGGCAGCTAGGTGGCCAAGTCAGGCTCAAACACCTGGCCTTTCAGAGCGAGATCAGCAAAATGAAGGACGCTGTCGCGATGCAGGCAAGTTCAGCTGCCCAGGCGATGACGCTAACCGATCCTGACGAGCAGCAGCACCCGCAAGTTGCCCATGAGCCGGAGGAAACTCGCCTGCAACAGCTGGAGCAGCCGCAAGAGGAGGCGGAGGAGCAGCAGCAGCAGCAAGACGAAGAGTCGGACGCGGACGAGGAGCAGGTTGTCGAGACCAGACAATCGACTGCTGTCAAGCGAAAGCAGCAGAATCCGTTCGACGTCGACTTAGATACAGAGGGCTCGACAACCTCCATCCATAAGAAGGCCGACCCGAAGGTACAGGTGAGTTTGTTGTTGTGATTTCTTATTTCAACCTAACCTACTTCAAAAGTTCACGTCGACCATGAGCGCCGAGACCGAGACCCTTAAGGCCAATCCGGTCTCATGCAACCGTTGCACTGACTGCAGTCGCAAGTGTTATGAGTCTCCTGCCGGAGCGGCTTGCCGCGAGTGCAAGCGGCTCAAGGTCGCATGTTCGCTCGTCCCTGGTGAGTTCTCTGAATTGATTGTCTGCCGACTTCACCATTGATTGCTGGAGTGCAGACAAAGGGAAAGCGACGGCGACGGCCACCCCGGCTCCAGGTGCTCCCCAACCTGCTGCGACTCGTACGGCGCCTAAAACCACCGCGACTCCCAAGCCTGCCGTAGCTCCAACGGCACCTAAAATGTCTCCTAGGCCCAGACCTGCCCCAAAGTCTGCGCCTGCAGCCGAGGCCAAGGACAAGGGCAAAGGCAAGGCCAAGGCCAAATTCACGCCCTCGCCAACACCTCAGCCGGTTGCCGGCTCCTCGAACACAACTATCCCATACATACTCCTGAACAGTAGTCACAAGAGGAAGCAGGCCGACATCCAGGGGGAGGAAGATTCAGAGAGCGATAAAGAGGATGCGTACTTGGCGGGGAGGATCCAAGTGCTGCCTGGCTTGATCTCCATTGTTGAGACGGCCCTTGGTACACTGAAAAAGGAAGTCGGCGAGATTAACTGCGTACTCGGGCAGAAAGCGCCGCCGCCTCTAATTTCGCGCACCGCGTTGATTACAGTACAGTATTAGTTGCTTTTAGAAGTTTGTACTTTTAGGGATGTGGAATGCGAGCGCATGTGTGAAGTGATATGTGCAATGGCTTCTTGTACAGCTTCGCCAAGCTTAGACGGATGTGAGGAGAGGCCGTCGAGCTCCATTACAACCGGAACCGGAACTGGCAGTACGACAGTCCATGGAAGACTCTCAACAATGCATGCGATGGCCGATGGGGAAGATAAGATAATGTTGTTGTTAATGTTGTTGTTGTTGTTGTTGTTGTTGTTGTTAATGTTGTTAATGTTCATGTTGTTACTATCTCAGCTATGTATCATGTAACGGCCTATGAGACGGCTTCCTATGGGAGCCGCTGTGGGTGAGGAAATACCAATGCCCGCATATGAGAAATATAAAAGGGCTTCTTGGTTGGTTGGTTTTTGACTACTTAATCCCGCGCTCAGACGTCAGTTTTCAATGAGCGGCTGCCTCAGTGGCCCGCATGTGTTAGCTGCTTGCCTGTCAGACGCCTCCCAACCGGGACCGGCTCTTTGTAAGTGCTATGTGAATCAAATGCGCCTGACCGAAGTACCTGTTGAATCACTGTGTTGGTTGGTTGGTTGGTTGGTTGATTGGTTGGTTGGCTGGCTGGCTGGTTGTGAGACGGCTTCCGTTGCGGACCGGCACTGTCCAATGTACGGCGTAAATAACTATGCGCCCGTCAGACAGCTACCATTTGGGGCCGCGTCTGCCAACCAACCAACCAACCAACCATCATATTTGAGACGGCTCCTATTGGGGATAACATTAATCAGTACCATGAGCGTATGATATATATGCACCTCCCTGTGCGGCACTGCCTAAGATGCAGGTGTTCGAATGGTGTGCTTGATACATGCGGTCCCACATGGAACCTGCATGACAGCTGAGTGATCCTGTAATGGACTTAACAGACACGGTCCCCGATGGGAGCCGTCTCCCAGCTGAGTCATTGATCAGTGTTCTACGCAGTTGCGGTCCCCAATGGGAGCCGTCTCACAGATGCGTGCTTGACTGACACAATGCCTATTGGCGGCCGCCTCATATGTACGTACTTGACATGCGGCACTCAATGGGAGCCGTCTGTACTAGCAATGCATGCATGCGGCACCCAATGTGAGCCGTCCATCCAAGCAGTACATGCGGCACTCAATGGGAGCCGTCCCTCCAAGCAGTACATCCGGCATGCGGCACCCAATGAGAGCCGTATGTACTAGCCAGTCTGTCCTGGCAGTGCATCTAGCACACATCATCAAGGAGTTGCTCCTCAAGTGTCAAATGACATTTTAAGCAGCTTTTTATTGTTTATAGTCATAGTTAAAAGATGATAAGATAGACCACAGTCATTCTTCACTTGATCATTTGATAAGATTGTGACAATCCTGTGACAAATGTGGCACATGAGGAAAAACTGTTCCTCTATAGTCAAGTGCAGCAACTCACCATAGGATCTATAGACAAGTGCCTATTATAGAGCCCTATATTGCTCTCTAAAGTTGCTATAGTTGGGTGAAATATACCACAACTATTATAGCAATTATAGGTCTCATAGCTCTTATAGCTCAAAACTCAAAACAAATTCTATTAATAGCTGTTTGTTGTTGCCATGATAGTGTTCTCAAAACTCAAAAAAAAAAGTTCCAAATTATATTTCAACTACTACAATACATGTAAACTAATAACTACAAAACAGGCCACAATGCGAAAATTACAGGAGGAACTACAAGGAAGAATTAGAGAGGAAAGATAAATACAAAATAGAAAGAATTACCAAATAGTGAAAATTGCAATGATAGTATTTTGCACAATCTTGATGGAGCTGATGTATAGTGTGATTGTTGATAGTAAAATGTAACATAGCATTCACCACCAAAGTCACATCACATGATCAAGTGAGGAATGACTGAAGATAAATTCAATGTAGAGTTCCTAGACATAACACTCACACAACTCAGGTACACTTGGGTTTGCATTAGTGACCTAATACACTATTAGCAGTCACCATACATTGTTCGACGCATCTACTTGTTATACTCACTTTCCAATTGTGACTGACTCTCGAAACACTCATTTCTATCTATCTAGATCATGACGTCGACTTCGTGCATGAATTGGATGCAGTGGTTGCAGTGGTTACAAATGGTACACCACCCTGTTTTCATCACTTTCAACCAACCAACCAACCATGACACTGTCATCCATGCACACATCTTGCTGGCCCAAGAGGCCAGCAAAAAAGTTGACTGGTCAGTGAGTCTGTATCAGTGGAGTTTGAAGAGGACACCTCCAACCTCGAGGGTGGTATTACCATCAGATATCCAGAATATTTCTTGAGCTTAGGTGGGCAGCTCATTCCAACCTTGGATACTTTGTTGGGCAGAGGTTTTCTATGAAGATATTGTCGTTACTACTGTGAACTGAATCAACCAACCAACCAACCAACCAAAGCCCTTTTCTTCACCTTATCATTGTTCTTGTTCCCTTCTCTATTCTCATAATCAGGAGTAGTGGAAATGGATAGAGTTGAAGAGCTTGAGGGCTTGATTGGAGCAGGAGTCTGCTTACGAGTCACAGGACATGATTGGTTGTTCAGGCTGTGGTACTTGCAGTAAGAGGAAGATAAGAGACCATGATTTGTCGTCTGTGACTTCAAGGAGTCCAAAATGATATTAACTTGTAAACAGGCAGCAGGAGTGTCAGGAGGGCCTTGGACTTGACCTTTCTGAAATATGGAATTGGCAGGCTGTGATGCCAGAGGATGTATGTTTGTGAGCTTCTCAAACATGGAAGGTAAATCATCTTCATCTTCACCTGGACCTCCATCTTCGTCTTCACCCTGCACTGTCATCTTCATTATCACTATAGCCTTCATCTTCAGCCTCCATCTTCATCTTTACCTGCCTTTTTGCTCTGATGGGATGGTAACTGCACTGGCAAGGCATTGCCAATGCACCTAAAAGGCAGAGGGGGAAGACCATCTTGGTCAATGCGGTGTGGGTACAAAAAATTTGCTGAAGAGCAGAAAGTGTTGGGCCCTACTGCCTAGCTACTATGTCAATGTAAGGTCGACCATGGAAGTGTATGGAGCGAGCTAGGGGAGCCTCTCCTATGAGGACAGGATCTTTGCAGGTGGTGAGGTGTGCATGGCCAGCACCATCCACAACTGCTCGTATGGTGAGGGTGCCTGACTTGAGGGCATAGATCAGTGTATTACAATGTTGAGCATTAAGATCCCTAATGCCCTTAATACAAGCATGGGGGTGTCGTGCCTTGCCAGGCATCAAGATACTGTCAGGTTGTCAGGTTCAGGTTCAGGTTAATTAACAAGTACATAGCCTAGGTGCTCTAACTCCTTTGGGAGGGTTTTCCAGAGAAAGTCATCACAGGTGTGGACATGCAGTGTCCTGCCAAGAGATGCTGGAATAATGTCAGGTTCTTCGATATTAGTGCACATGTGCGGTGATGAGGCTTACTGACAAGCACCTCTATACAACCAACCAACCAACCAACCAACCAACAATACATGGTATCTCATTGAGAGTCCTCCAATCCTCACTAACGAGCCCTTTGGTGATATCATTAGCTTCACTTTCATCTGTCGACAATGTTGCATATCTAACCCTATTCTCCTGTTCTTGTATTCTTCTGTCATATTTCCCCATCCCACTTATTATCCAGTTTATCTGTTATGGGTACAACAAATCTGCTGAAGTGCAGGAAGTGTTGGGTCTTGCTGCCTAGCTGCTATGTCAGAGAAAACAATGTAAGACCCAGGCTTTCTGAACTAGGGAGTACTCAAGCAGGGAGAGAGAGAGAGAGAGTGTGTGTGTGTGTGTGTGTGTGAGAGAGAGAGAGAGAGAGGGATGGTCTCACTCCAGACAATAGGGCTAGAACTTGGGATTAGGAGCTATCTAGTGAGCTGAAGAAGCTACAACTGGGGAAGCTACAAACTGGGGAAGCTACCAGAATATGAACTGAATACTACTACTGAGTGGAAGTGTAGGCAAAGTTTTGATGATTAGGTAAGCAGTCAGAATGCCAACATAAACAAAGGAAAGGGGTAAGTAAAGCTAAGTAGAAACTGTCAATACATGGCCACAGGAAACTAGTTCCCTACACCATTCTCCTGGACTACTACCCCAGCTATGAATTCTCCACAAAATATTTAAAATATTTAAATTTCATATACACCATCAATAGAGTCACAGTGTCAGACAGAAATACCAGCAGGGGGTGGCAACAATGTGAGCTATGACATCAATAAGTAAAATATCATTGACCAAGAAGGCATTCAAGTTGAGACTGCCATTTTTCCACAAAGCCTGAGTTGTTTTTTGGGGCTGCTCAACTTCGAATTAACAACCAACCAACCAACCAACCAATAGACATATCTCAACTAACATTATAACTGTCCAGCAAAGAGACCTAAGACAACAAGAAAGTTGTTGGAGAAAGTGAAACAAAAATATTTCTAAGTCCAGTGCATTATAGTATGTGAACAATGTTGCTGAAGAGTCTCGAGTTCAACTCAGGCAAGTGGCAACAATTGTTTTATGTTATTTTGATATAGTGGCAGCACTACATAGTTAACCTGCAAGATACAATACACAATATTGTGCAATATAGCACACAACTGGTGATATATAACACACCATTGAAGGGGGGGTTGCAACCAGACTATGAGTGCTATGTAGCCTCCATAGTGCAATGTTGCACTCCACCTTTGTACTGATGATCCACACCTGAGACCTTTGCCCCTGCCTGGTACCATCGAAGATCAGCTTGACGTGTTTCTCAAATTGTCTTCAAAATGTGTTGATGCCAGCTCTGAAGAATGCTGTCAATCCCTTGATCCCTTCAATTGTTGAATGGTCTGAAAGCAGCTGTGTGAGGTGTAAGCAGCCACCTGTGAGACGGCTCCCAATGGGGCCAGCATGTGTCAAACAGATTTGTCACCTGCCCATACATGAGACTGCGGCTCCCAATGGGGACCGCGCCTGTCATGAGCTTCAGACATGCATGCACCCGTGAGATGGCTCCCATTGAGGACCGCGCCTGTCAGTAATAATCCTCACATCATTTGGGAGCCGTCTGTATAGTGAACATTTGGTGTATGGTGTGCCGTCTCACTGGTGGGTGCTTGACCAGTGTGTATGATAGGTGCGGTCCCCAATGGGAGCCGCTTCACAGGTGCGTGTGCTGGCCCGGGGCGGTCGTCAATGGGAGCCGTCTCACAGATCGGTGCTGCACAATCGGTTCTCGTCGGATACGGTCCCCGATGGGAGCCGCCGTCTCACGGCTGCGTGATTCAACAGCGACCTTCAGAGGAGCGGTCCCCAACGGGAGCCGTCTCACAGGCAATGTAGTAATCTCAAAATGTGTGGTGACAGACACAGTTCCATTGCGAACCGTCTCATGGCAAAGTTTACATTTGAATGGTATTTAGGTTAGATGCGGTCCCCATGGGGAGCCGTCTGAGTGCAGGGAGGCAACCAACCAACCATGGCGATGGCCGTTGAGCCCCCGGTTTCTGTTTAACGAAAGGCAGTGGCACATGAGGGAAGGATGGACCCGGATGTTCTGGCCACGAATGTTCTTAAATATGCCTGTGGGACGGCTCCCTTTGGGGACCGGTCCTCTGAAGATTGTTCAATCACCTTCAATCACCCAGCCGTGAGACTGCGGCTCCCATTGGGGACCGCCACATCTGTCAAGAATGGATGTCAAGCACCTGCCTACGAGGCGGCTCCCATTGAGGACCGCTCCGGGCAAGCACACTGGTCAAGCACCCACCAGTGGGACGGCGCACCACACACACCAATTGTTCACTGCCCAGACCGTTCCCAAAGGAAGTCAAGATTACTGACAGGCGCGGTCCCCCATGGGAGCCGTCTCACAGGTGGGTGCTTGACAATTGTCCATCGCAGAAGCGGTCCCCAGTGGAAGCCGTCTCGCAGGTCGGTTGCTTGACATCCGCTCTTGACAGATGCGGTCCCCATTGAGAGCCGCCTCACAGGTGCATGTGCATGTATGTCCGATGCTCATGATAGGGCGCGGTCCCCTATTGGGGCCGTCTCACAGGCGGGTGCTTACACTTCACACACAGCCGGAAAAGTCCTCAAAGACACGCTGCATATTTATGGGAGCCGCCTAAGAGGAACTTCATGTCACAAGCACCCAAGCACCTACCTGTGAGACGGCTCCCAATGGGGACCGGTGCATGGGTTTAGCAGGAGTTGGATCAGGATGAATATATCTCGGCTTCCATTCGGAGCCGTTTCTGTCATTGACACGGGCTGCACATTGCTTCATGAGCTTGATCTGGAATCACACACGCTCTCAGTCCAAGTACATACATATTGTCCGCTAACGATTTAGTATCACCACATCAAAACGACAAACTACGACAACCTACAGACCACCGATAATAGTATGAACAACACAGCGCGGATGCGGATGACAATGAAAATGTATGAGGACATTGTTGGTGGGCACAACAATCACCGGCCGAAACTCGCTGGCACGGTGACGGGACCATTCAACGTCAGGTTTGTACTAGCACCCTCAGATATAGATCGCGGAGATGATGAACCGCCGACTCCTGAGTGTTGCTCACCAACTAAGACTTTCTTGCGTGGAGGTCGAACACGAGGAGGACTTTTCAAAGGTCCGGACTTAGGAGACGCCACAGACATGGTCGAGACGGTGTCCCGACGGCGTTTCTGTCCGCCGGAGTGCTCAGGTCTGGAAAGACCACCCCAGGGTGGCGGGTAGTCGAGGTTCTCCGAATCTCGCTCCTCGCCAGAGTGCTGATCACCGGCCAGACCGTTCCATGGTGGGTACTCATCGCTCTCCTCACCATCATCGTCGCCAGGCGTCAACCTGAGGTTAGCCATGCCCCGATCACCCAACATGTCTTCGACATCCATGCTATCCTGTAGATCAAGATGCGCGATTAGTCCCGCTGCGGGGTCCAGATGCATTGTCGATGAATGGTGCTGACCTGCATAGAAGTCTGGGTGCCGCCGGGTGCATCCAAGGCGAACTGATCGTTGACCTGTGGCAGGTCCACGGCCGACTCCGGTCGAGCGGACTCATCGACTTGCATGCGGCTGTCCGGATCGACGTCTGTCTGCTCTGGCATGGAAGCTGACATTCATGTAGTCAGCGGGTGTCTAGAATGATGAACGGTCACCACTTACATGAAGCCGGGGTTGGAGACGATGGGCGTGGATCCGGCATGGCATTGTTGGTAGAACTGACGGGCGGGATTGCATTGTCGACAGGAGGAATGGACGGCTCCTCCTGGGACCCGGTGATGTCCATGTCAGGCTCCTTCTGGGTACCGACAGGTGACTGCTGTGTTCCATCGTCAGGCACAGTCGTTTCATCAAGCTGGGTGGGAATAGACGTCCTGGAACCGACGTCTGCCTTTGACTTTTGCCCTGGCTTCGGCCTTGACCCTTGCGGTTGCCGGTTGATTTACCTCGCGTGTTGGCGGCGGCGGGATCAACACAATCACCTGCTTGCCCTTGCCCTTCCCAGTAAACTTCCTCTGGCTTTTGGAAGGCGCGCCGTCTTCATCGTCTTCACTAATCTCGATGGTCGAACGGTCGATGAAATCGCCGTTGTCGTCACCGGTCCGCTCGATGTTCCGAGCCTGCTGCTTGCCACCGTAGGTCCGGGCGACCTTGTTCTTGGGCTTACTTTTATCTGAAGTAGAAGTGGCAGACTGTCGAGATGCCGCGGACGTAGAGTTGCGTGAAGAACCGGCGGCGGAGGTTGCGGCCGACGCAGAGGTACGGGATGTACGAGGCGGACCATCTAAGAGTGTGATCTCGTCCTCGTCTTCCTCATCGTCATCGTCATCGTTCTCGTCATAGCCCTCATCGCCTCTGATCCTCTGCCCTGTAAGGGCGCGCTGAATGGTGTGGACGACGGCTTCAGTTGGATGAAGTCGCGCGGTCAGATGTATGATTCTCGACGATGGATATGCGTCTCCATACCTTGATTTTTGTCCAAGAATTGGCCAAGCATTTTGCCTTTGCCTTCGCCGTGGTCGACCATAAGCACGTCGACCGTGCCGAGCGCTACCATATTGTATACCAGCACCGTTTCCACTTGGCCAAGACGCCACGCCCGACCGATGATTTGATTGACGAGCATTCGCGACCAACACTGATCCTGCATGAGGGTGAGTCCGTTGGATGCCATAATGATCCAGACGGCCGAGAATGACTCACGAAGAGAATGACGACGGTCGCCACCGTGAGATTCAGGCCCACGGCGCCGACGGTCGAAAACAGCAGAACGCGGTGCTCTGGCACGGTGTTGAACTTGTGTATAATGTCATTCCGCTCGTCAATGGTGTTCGAGCCGCTGAGAGCGAGTGCCTGATATATCGAAAAGCTTGAGGATCTTGCAGGCGAAGGTGAGCATAAGGATAAACGAGTTGCCGGCGCGGCCGCGGCAACAACAACAACACTCACCGAAATTAGCAATGGCGCCATCATTGGGAACTCCATGAAAACCAAGATCTTTCGCTTGCCCATTTTCATGAGGTCTGGGAGGTGGGTATCGAGGGCATGATGGCCGACAACATCCAGGTCCGTGGCTGGGTCATACTCTTCGTCTAGTTGCTGTTGTTCCTCATCCGTGAGCTTCTTGTCGAGATCACGGTAGACGCCGTTGGCGTCCGAACTGAGATGCCATCTGAGAATTGTCATAAGAGTCTCCACCTTTGTTGAGCGCTTTTCGTAGTACTGGTCCAAAGTGCGAACGGCCGGATAGATGGGCGAATCATGATATGGGAAGGCGACCTTTGTGCGACTTTCCAGATAAAAGGTCTGGGGAATGGAATGCGAGTTAGATGCGACGGCACCGGATGGGACCGCATGGATACTCACCGAGTTGAATACGTTGGGATCATCGAGCTCGCCCAACTTGCCCCTGCGGAACATCAGCCGTGATGCGGGCGGTCATATGAAGCACCGCAAACTCACTTGCTGGCCAAAGATTTCATACCGCTCTCGAGGACTGCGAGCTCAGCAGCGTCCATGCTCACGGGAACGATCATCATCTTGTACGGGGGCAAGCTGTCGTTGATCTTCGTGCCGTCGAACCGCCGAGAATCGACCGTGCGTCGAATGACGCGTCCAGCGAAGGCTTTCCTGATTTGAGCGATCCAGTTGCTGGTCAGCTGCCGCACACGAATCTTGGATATCGGCTCATCAAGCTGGCTCTTGGAGCCGGCCAGTCGCTTGACGGTGTGAGACGCTGCGACCTCCTTGTCGTCTTGGGTCATGACGCGGCGCGCGGCAAGCAATTTCTTCCAGTGCATCGCCTCCCGATCGTCGGCGGCGAATCCCATTAAACCTGGGATGCGAAGCAGCCGCCCGATATTGCAGAGATCCTGCGCAGGCGTGAAATGTACGTGAGCTGGACGGCCTGCCCCACGTAAGGCCACACACATACCTTTGGGCCGGTGAACAACGGCGTGGCGGTGGTGATCAACCGCAGGAAGGCCACGTCCAATACCGCGTGGACGGCATACCACCCGCCGGTTTGATTTCTCCATTCATGACCTTCGTCGACGGCACAGAGGCCGAACCTTCTCTTGTGCCAGATGCAGGTATGCTCCAACTTATTGTTCTTGACGTGCCGCTTTTCATCCGAAGCTTTTTTGCTGTTGTGACCGGCTTTGCCCTTCCGAATGTCGAACGCTTTGCCCTGGGTAGTGAAGACCTGGCATGACGCATGCAGCGACGGTGAGTACGCCGTAGATGCCCACGCAATTAATGAAAACAATCAACGCACCGAATGTGTGACGAGAATGATTCGATTGATGAGGGGCATAGCCGACTTTGCCCAAGGTCCCGTCCAGAAGCCAGCAAAATCCTTTTCGGCCGTCGGATACACATAAATCTCGATTGTTTTCGGTGCGAAAAATGTACGGAGCTCAGATCCCCATTGTCCGAGCAAGGAATTCGGCACGATGATTATGTGCGGAAGGTTCGGCATGGATTTCTGGCCAGCGAAGTACGGACGTGTCGCTGTTAACAAAATACATCAACATGAGCGGTGCGATGGCGCGGCTCCCAATGGGAGCCGTTATGAGTGATGACACTCACAAATGATGGGAGCCGGGGGGGGTACCTCGGGTGGCCGTTGACCCGCTGATTGACCCGCTGATTGACCCTCTTTTAATTCATATTGCTCTCGCCAGTATGTGTCCATCATGAAGGCGATGGTGCCCATCACCAAGGCCGTCTTTCCAACGCCGACCTCATCAGCAATGAGCATGCCAGGAACCCCATCGGGCTCTTCGTGGTCCAACCACATCTTCTCAATGATTGAGGCGATGCCGACACGCTGGTGCCAGAGAAGGCTGAGGGGGAGCATGTCCGGGTTGTCCTTGACAAATTCGTCCGCGGCTCCGTCATCCCAGGCACACTTTCTGCTAATTGAGCGGAACTCTGCAAATAGCGGAGGTCGCCCATCAGGAAACCGCAGTTGAGTGTTGAGTGCGGCGTCGTTGCAGTTTCGAAATGATTCGACGCCGAGGTCATTTGAGTCGCCCCAGACGGAATCATCTTCCGCTCCTTCGAATTCGATGGCTGGAGGGTCTGGTTCGGTCGGGATCGTACGGAATAGCTGAACGTATACCGGCCAAATAGTGTCGACGTCACCGGCCGCGCTCAAAGACACATTTTTGATCTTGCTAGCACGGGCGCGCCCCCGCTTCGCTGACGACAATTCGCAGACTAAGCGCAACATCGGGCAGACGATGTGATCCACTCACCTCCTGGCGTGTCCTTGGGGTCAGCGATGTCCGGCGCCAACTTTTCCTTTGGTATGCCTTTGGCCTTGGCCACGGCGGTCACGACGACCTGTTTTAAAAATTCCTCGAGCTCGGCGATACCATGTATTGCTTCGACTTCGTGTGGAAGCCACTGAAGCGCGTCGCCGAGCTTCTTCACGGCTGCCGTCGCCTTGCGCAGCATGTCTGACGTGACCTTCTCCGCGTTCTCGATCTCTGATGCACGGCCGTAGGCATGTAGACCGAGCGAAACATGGGACGGCGGCTTACCTTGGCAAGCGTCCTTCGCGTCCGTTTGGCTCTTAGCATACGACCTTTCTACCCTTTTAAACACCTTCCGGTGACGCTCCCAATTATGGTGAATGATCGGCGTCAGGGCGTCACGAAAGTCGCCCCGCAACGTTGTAGAGAGCGCGCAATCACCGAAGAGGGCGAGCGCGATGTCTTCCTTCGCCGGGTCGGCATCACGTACGTCCGGGAACCCAGCTGTGGGGGACTCGTTAATGAGCTGCACAGGTGTGAGTTCCAGTCTGTGCCATGCCGCGTCGATCCTCACGCCCATCTTGTTGTGGATCATTTGCCGCTTGCACCATATGTTGAGGGCTGCGCGTCCGGCGGCGTACGCTGTTTCTTTTGTGCCCTCTAATATGCTATACCTCTCCTTGAGGCTACGCGCTTTTTCCACGTCCGACATCATAGCTTGGACGGATGCCAGTTCGTCTGGCGTGAGGTGGGGGTTTTCTACGTTAAACATTTGTGGACCGAGGCCGTATATGTCCATGATGGTGTCTGGATCATCAAAGACGAATTTCCTGCCTGCGAGCAGGGCACAGATGACGGCGGTCTGTATTTTTTTGCTCATGGTATCTGCCGTCGAGCGGATGTCGGGTTGGTTGGTTGGTTGGGTCGTCTGTGAGCGCTGATGAGCTCTGGATTGCCTTCTAATATTTTCAGCCAACCAACCAACCAACCAACCAACCGGTCTATGCCGTGAATCAGAATTCACGGCCCGATGCTGTGGATGCACGAGGACGATCGTAAACCGAAGAACACGTCAACTGACCCGCTAGATCACCTCAGCCTCATGCAGCGAGGCAGCAGACGCCCTGAATCGATAGTTGTGCTTGCCTAACGGGGACTTTGGACATCCGGCCCCACTCTGAGTGAGCCCTGCGCCCAAGCGGTCCCCCTTAGGAGCCGCACCTCACCACATCATCCGGCATTGTATCCGACCGTGAACACGATACATTTGAGTTTACCCTGCACCCTAGCGGGCGGCCTGAGGAGCGCCATGCGTTGTGTCCAGCCCTGCGGTCCCCAAAGGGAGCCTCATGAAACTTTCGCAAGGCCAATCTCCATCGACAGCCGTGCCATCATTTTACATACACGCGCCACCAATTAATTGTTGGAACCACTGCGCCGTGCATTCCTGTCCCCATTGGGAGCCGTGCATGACTATTACATAAATGCACCCTGAACCCTGGCGGTCCCCATTGGGAGCCGGCTACCGCATTCAGCAAGTACGTGCACCCAGCACCCTAAGCCCTGCTGGTTCCATCTAGTATGTGGGCTGCTTAATCAGTACTGTTGACGGATGCGGTCCCCCAACGGGAGCCGTGTTAAGCACCGGCCTGTAAGACGGCTTCCATCTGCGACCGTGTCTATCAAGCACACCGGTCGAGCACCCATATGCGAGGCGGCTTACAATGGGGGACACCCGTGTCAAGCAAACTTGTCGCATTGCCCAATATAACACGGCCCCCATTGGGGACCGTCTGTGTGATGCACTCGGTCCCCAATGCGAGCCGTCTCAAACGCAGGTGCATGTATATTTTATTGTATGCTCATGATAGAGATGGCTCCCAATGCTTTGAAAGTGAAATGCGGTGCCAAATGGGAGCCGTTGCACACACCCGTATTATGCTGAATATGGGAACCGTATCAAGGGTGGGGCTTGACCAATTTGCTTGATAGGCGCGGTGCCCAATGGGAGCCGCCTCACAGACACCCGCGTTTGAGACGGCTCGCATTGGGGACCGAGTGCATCACACCCATCCGTGAAGCACTGACCTGGGAGACGGCTCCTAAGGGGGACCGTCTCCATCAAGAGCATAAAATACACATACACCTATGCGTGAACAACACCACTTTGCCCAAGCACTGACCTTTTTAACAGCTCCGTTTGGTGAGCACATCTGGCATGAACACTCATCAAACACACAATGAATGAGACGACGGCTTCTTATGGGGACCGCCACTATCATGAGCAACCTACATACATCCACGTGTCCGTAACACGGCTCCCATGGGGGACTGCATCTGTCCAGAGACCTGCTTACAATTTGTAGAGTACCTTTGTAGAGTCTGTGTCTCTCACCCACATTCGTAATGGCTCCCGTTGGGCACCACATGTGCGGGGCATACTCGTTGAATATCCGCATATGAAGCGGCTCCCAATGGGCACCGTGCCCAACGCACTGGTCAGAGACGCCCACCAGTAAAAATGACCTGCGGCTCACATTTGGGACCACCGGTATTATAAGCATAGGGAACATAAAACTGTCGGTCGGTCGGCTCCCAATGGGGACCGCTGCTGTTATGAATGATGGTTGTTGGTTGAGCGCTAAGCAACATCCTGCACAACGGCTCCCACTGGGGACCGCATCTGTCAGCATTGCTCGTGAAGCACCCCACACATATGTGACATCTCCCATAGGGGACCGTCCGTGACATGGCTCCCAATGGCTACCGTCCGATTCACAAGCAAATGAATTGGGACCCATTGGGGAGCGCGGCTGTTAACCTGAGAGGTGGCTCCCTTTGGGGACTGCTTGTGGTGTGGATGAGCTACCCACCCATCCGTTGTGCGGCTCCCATGGGGCACCGTCTCCATCTCCATCCCCAGCATAACCACTCACCGGTCAGTAAGACGGCTCCCAATGGGGACCGCGAGTATGATGACCACATAACATATACCTTGACCCTTGTGAAAGACGGCTCCTTATGGCGACCGTGTCCACCATGAGCCCTGTAGAGACAGGTAGTTGAGGGTCCCCAACGGCGGCCGTCTCGCATATGTTGGTGCTGTTGAATAGAGTGCCGTCCTCTAAGCAGGTGCAAGTGTATGTCCTATGCTCATTATAGAGGCGGTCCCCAATGGGGGCTGCGTCTAACGGACCGGTACTTATCCTACATTTGTTAAGTGGCTCCCATTGGGACGAACTCCATCCCAAGTATAACATGTATGTATTCGTCATTGATATTCACGCTTTTGGCAGGACGGCTCCCGTTGGGGACCGCCGACAAATCCAGAACGCTGGTCAACAACCTGTGTCGGTCGGCTCGGGACCCGTGTCTCTTAAAGACCACCTCGTCAAGCAACTTCCTGTGATGCGGCTCCCAACGGGGACCGTCTGTGTGGTCAGCGCGGTTAGTTGACTAGAGTTCTCCACTTGAAATCAAAGGTGTTCGTGACAGACGTGGTCCCCAATGGGAGCTGCTTCATGGTCATGTGCTTGCCAACCAACCAACCAACCAACCAGATGCTTGCCTTTGGGAGTGATATCATGGACGGTCCCCAACGGGAGCCGTCTGACATGCAGCGCGCTTAAGTGAGAGTGTCCTGGGCAGATGCAGTCCCTTTGGGGAGCCATTGCCCAGGTGGGTGCACGGCGCTCAACAATATGCTAATCATTTATCAGGGCCGCGGACCCCAATGGGAGCCGCCTCATACGGCGGTGCTTTTGAAGTGTGTGTGATACATCCGGTCCCCATTGGGAGCCGTTGCACAAACAGGTATATGTGTCCCATTCTCATAATACCGGTGGTCCCCAATGGGAGCCACCTCACATGTGGGCGTCTCTTACCAGTGTGCTTCCTGGGCACGGTGCCCATTGGGAGCCGCCTCCGTATCCTCATGATGGGGACGGTCCCCGGGGAGAGCTGTTGCACATACCGGCAGGTGTGTGTTATGCATATACCCACCCCATGCTGGGGGCGCGGTCCCCTTTTTGAGCCGTCTCACATACAGCTGCATGTATATCTTATGTTCCCCATAGCGATGGTCCCTATTGGGACTTGCTTTACATGTACATAGCTGCAGGTGTATATTGTGGTGACGCAAGTGACGGACCCCAATGGGAGCCGTCTCACAGGTGGGTGCTTGACCAATGTGCCTGCCAGGTGGTCCCCATCGGGAGCCACCTCACCGTTGCAGGTATGTGCGAACCTCAATCTCATGATAGGTGTGGTCCCCCAATAGGGTGCTTCAGAAGTGCGGTCTCCAATGGGAGCTGCCTCACAGGTGGGTGCTGCAGCAGTGCGGTCCCCATTGGGAGCCGCCGCATATACTGATGCTGTGGTGATGCGGTCCCCAATGGGAGCAGCCTCATACTTCAGAGATACGGTCCCCAATGGCGGTCTCCATTGGTGACCGCCTCACAGGTGGCTGCTTCAGAAGTGCGGTCCCCAATGGCAGCAGCCTCACATGAATGCTGCAGAGATGTGGTCCCCATTGGGAGCCGCCTCACATATGGGGGTGCAGTGGAGATGCGGTCCCCATTGGGAGCCACCTCACAAATCTATCTGTGCTTCAGAGATACGGTCCCCATTAGGAGCCGCATCACAACTCTGTGCTTCAGATGTGCGGTCCCCAATGGGAGCCACCTCATACAAGGGTGCTTCAGAGATCCGGTCCCCATTGGGAGCCACCTCACATATGGGTGCTTGAGACATGCGGTCCCCAATGGGAGCCGCCTGACACGCAAGTGCATGTGCATTTCATTGTATGCTCATAATACAGACGGTCCCAAATGGGAGCCGTCTCACACACAAGTGTATGTTTATTTCATGTGCATGATAGAGACGGTCCCCAATGGGAGCCGCGTCACAAGTCTGTGCTGGGGAGATGCAGTCCCCATTGGGAGCCGCCTCATACAAGGGTGCTTGAGTGGGGTCCCCAATGGGAGCCGTCTCACAGGTGGGTGATTCAGAGATGCGGTCCCCAATGGGAGCCATCTCATACAAGGGTGCTTGAGTGCGGTCCCCAATGGGAGCCGTCTCACAGGTGGGTGATTAAGAGATGCGGTCCCCAATGGGAGCCGTCTCACAGGTGGGTGATTCAGAGATGCGGTCCCCAATGGGAGCCATCTCATACAAGGGTGCTTGAGTGCGGTCCCCAATGGGAGCCGTCTCACAGGTGGGTGATTAAGAGATGCGGTCCCCAATGGGAGCCGTCTCATACAAGGGTGCTTGAGTGCGGTCCCCAATGGGAGCCGTCTCACAGGTGGGTGATTCAGAGATGCGGTCCCCAATGGGAGCCATCTCATACAAGGGTGCTTGAGTGCGGTCCCCAATGGGAGCCGCCTCACATATGGGTGCTTCAGACATGCGGTCCCCAATGGGAGCCGCCTCATATGGGGTGCTTCAGAGATATGGTCCCCATTGGGAGCCGCCTCACATATGGGTGCTTCAGGCATGCGGTCCCCAATGGGAGCCGCCTCACAACTCTGTGTATCAGAAGTGCGGTCCCCAATGGGAGCCATCTCATATGGGGTGCTTCAGAGATATGGTCCCCATTGGGAGCCGCCTCACATATGGGTGCTTGAGACATGCGGTCCCCAATGGGAGCCGCCTCACATATGGGTGCTTCAGACATGCGGTCCCCAATGGGAGCCGCCTCATATGGGGTGCTTCAGAGATATGGTCCCCATTGGGAGCCGCCTCACATATGGGTGCTTGAGACATGCGGTCCCCAATGGGAGCCGCCTCACACATGGGTGTTTCAGATGTGCGGTCCCCAATTGGAACTGCCTCATAGGTGGGTGCTGCAGCAGTGCGGTCCCCATTGGGAGCCGCCGCATATACTGATGCTGTGGTGATGCGGTCCCCAATGGGAGCCATCTCACAAGCCTGTGCTCTGGAGATGCGGTCCCCAATGGGAGCCGTCTCATACCAGGGTGCTTAAGTGCGGTCCCCAATGGGAGCCGCCTCACAACTCTGTGTTTCAGAGATGCATGTAAGTCCGAAGCTCATGATAGGCACGGTCCCCAATGGGAGCCGCCTCATACAAGGGTGCTTCAGAGATCCAGTCCCCATTGGGAGCCGCATCACAACTCTGTGCTTCGGAAGTGCAGTCCCCATTGGGAGCCGCTTTACAGGTGGGTGCTGCAGCAGGGCGGTCCCCATTGGGAGCCGCCTCTCATACAAGGGCGCTTCAGAGATGCGGTCCCCATTGGGAGCCGCATCACAACTCTGTGTATCAGAAGTGCGGTCCCCAATGGGAGCCATCTAATCCAAGGGGTCCTGTGGAGATGCGGTCCCCAATGGGAGCCGCATCACATATGGGTGCTTTTCAGACAGTGCGGTCCCCAATGGGAGCCGCCTCACAGGTGGGTGCTTTGGAGATGTGGTCCCCAATGGGAGATGCATCTCATATGGGTGCTGTGGGGAGATGCGGTCCCCAATGGGAGCCGCCTCACAGGTGGGTGCGGTCCCCAATGGGAGCCGTCTCATACAAGGGTGCTTGAGTGCGGTCCCCAATGGGAGCTGCCTCAAAGGTCAGTGCTTCACAAGTATGTATGATGCATGCGGTCCCCAATGGGAGCCGTCTCACACGCAAGTGCATGCATATTTTATTGTATGCTCACAACAGAGACGGTCCCCATTGGGAGCCGCTGCACTGTGCAGAGGGTGGCAGGCGTGCAGCGCCCACATACACCAACCAAATATAGGGTTCTAACCCTAGGGTGACCCAAAAAGGTAATGGCCGCCCAAGATGTAACCCTATGCTAGGGTTAGGGTCTAGCCCTTTGACCGGTCCACCTGGCAATCCTACGGTCCTCTATCAACCGACCACGGCGATCTCATTTCTACGCTCATTCATTAGGAAATTGGTGGAAGCGCCACCACAAATGCACCAGATAAAATTGTACATTGTCACTGATCGACTGGATGCACTTGTATTAACTTCAAATCATTTAATAGGTTCAGGATAGCCAGAAACGTGCTCCCAGGGCTGTTAGTGCCAAGGGAAAATCTACAGCAATCGTTGAGTCCGAAGACGAAGACGAAGTATGAGTTTCTGATCGACTGGATGCACTTTTACTAAATTCCAATTCCTCAATACATTCAGGTTATCGAGAAGCGTGCTCACAGGGCTGTTGCTTCCAAGGGAAAATGGAAAGCAATTGTTGAGTCCGAAGACGAAGACGATGTATGAGTGTCTGATCGACTGGATGCACTTTTACTAACTTCAAATTAATCAATAGCTTCAGCTGATCGAGAAACGTGCTCCCAGGGTTGTCAGTTCCAAGGGGAAATCGAAAGCAATTGTTGAGTCAGAAGACGAAGACGATGTATGAGTGTCTGATCGACTGGATGCACTTTTACTAACTTCAAATTAATCAATAGCTTCAGCTTATCGAGGAACGTGCTCCCAGGGTTGTCAGTTCCAAGGGGAAATCGAAAGCAATTGTTGAGTCAGAAGACGAAGACGAAGTATGAGGTTTCATATGAGAGGGCTATCTTGTCTGATCCACTGTGTCTACTAGGATCTCGCCGGACAATCAGCATCTTACCGGGAGACGAAAAATAAGATTGTATGTCCCGCTAGAACTACAGAACTATATACACTGACGGCCTGCAGCATGATGCACTATCACAGTCACAGAAAGATCAGCCAGTGGTGACGGGCAAAAAGGTAAGGGCATCATTCAGTAATTCTTCACGGTCTATTGACCATATCACATAGGCTGATCGTGTCAAGGATACGCTTGATATGAAACTGGGCAACAATTCAGGGACTGCTGTAAGTTTTCAATACCTTCATATGAGAAAACGTTCATCCTAACATCATGCAGGAGTATTTAGGGCAATTTGATGATATTGAGCTCCCGACTGCCCATGAGGATTGGACACATTGGAACAGGATTGCGTTTGAAAGAGGAAACTCGCGCATTTTCTTAAAGCTTGCGACATGGATCTTGCTGCGAATGCGACAGCTAGCAAATCGTCCCATTGACGGAGAGGTCGATGGAATACTTGTTCCGGAGAGTCCTGCGTTCCTTGAGATCGACAACGACGCCAATTTCCACGAGGCACTAGGGATGGACCGTCTATATTCTGCGCTTGTGCACATGGACACGCACCCTCAATACTTGGCCCACATTTTCCACGAGGTGGGAAAGGCTTCATCTGAAGAGCGCCTCGGATGCAGTCACCCAAACTTTAGGCCCCTACCAGACCTACCGACTCCGATTCACAGGTATGTGAGTGGCTTGAAGTATCGCATTACTAACTTTAATATTAGCATGATATCATACGACGAGTTGAGCTGGCTGCAGGTCATGCCACCTGACGATGAAGATTCGGATGACATTGATGCAGAAGGCGATGTGGATGATGATCAAGGGGATGATGAGGACGGGGATGTAGCTGGGGCCCTCAATGACATGGATATCTCAGAGTCGCCTGACGTTCCTGATGCATCGGAACAACAGAAGCGGAAGAGGGCCATGTCAAGCACGTTCTCTCCCCCAAAGGTAATGTACCTCTGTAATCTGATTTACCCGCAGCTATCTAACCCTATCCTACCCAATTCTCAACAGAAGGACGGCGGACGGGGGCATCCAAAGCGGTCCAAGAGTGGGACAGCAGAGCTCTTTCACCGTCCTTCATCACCCATCACGCGATCCATCAGCGAAGCTGCAACACCCACTTCATCGGTCACAAATACTCGTACCATGCTCCCATATAAATACGTCGCTCGCACGGTGCCATCCCACCCTATAACATCCTCAGTTCACCATACGCTCGACAACGTCCTGGATGGGGGCCATTCCTCCAAGAATGATCCACATGTGCCAACGGAGGGTCCGCGCGAGGCGATTATCAGCGACAGTGGCGATGACGCTGTCATGAGCACCGACGATCCCACCCACGCTCTTTCTGACTCTGACAGGGTCTCCGATGGTGATTCTGATAGTGCGCCACCAGATCAGTCCAGGATGGACAGTAATGCATTGACTGACGCAGTGATTAGGGATTCTCACATGAGGTCCCAATCACTCACAGCTGGCACATCCAAAGAGGATGAAGAAGTGAGAATCCTTGTTGCTTCAACACCAGAATGACTTCACACATTCCGCAGCGTTGGTTTGTCGATATGAGTGGTAAATTGACAGGTGGTGATCTCATGGGTTGAAATATTCAATTACGCTTTCATGTGGGACAGGATTTGATCAATCATGTACAGAATCGCATCGGTAGAGTCATGTATGAATGTCGTTATATTTGATTTCGAGTTTGTATGAATTCAACGTGTTCAAGTGTATAGTAGAGTGGAAGTTGATAGTACCCATTTCGAAAAGGTCCTAACCATATCGACGGTAAACGAGAGAAATATCGAGACAACATTTGCGTCGATTTGGGGAGATGGATGAGACTCGTATGATATTTATAACGACTCACATCAAGCGAGATATTGCAGAATCGATCGCATTTTTGTAGCTTAGATTTCAGTGTATAATCATAGCTCCAAATTGACCACTTGAATATCCGCACATCGATTCGAATCGAGCAAATTCAATTGTATTCCTGAATACAAAAACATTTCCAAAGCAGTAATAATACCTCCGACCTGTGCCCTGCTCGTACAGCTAATGCTCTAATTTATCAGTCCATCGACGAACGAAATTGTTAATCTTGCTGGCTGCGTTCCTGGTACATGTGCTATCCTTGAACTAAACGGATCATTAGCGCGTGCTCGTAATGTCAGAAATATAAATTGAGAGTGCCGCTGCCTCGCTTTCATAGTTCTAGTGCAATCATGTTAGCTAGCAAGGTACAATACATAGAGAAACTCGCTAGATGTGCCATGTGGGGCAATAATATTGAGCCAGAAATGCGCACAGAGATTTCTAGACACTTCCATAAAAAAATCAGTGAGCACATGAAAGACATAATAAGACACTGTACCTTCCGTTTTTCGTTTCAGATGGCCGACATTCCTTGGTTGTCACCACATCAGAAATGTCTTCCATCATATCACTGTCAGCAACAGGCATGTAAAAATGTGCACACACTCACGTAAATAATGTTTCTATACTCATAATTATCGCGGGTAACAGAGAGCGAGCTGTCTTCAACCTTCAAGCACTATACCTCACATTTTAAGGTCTGTGTACGATAATTCCAGCGCATCAATGCACTCTATTACAATAATTCATCAAAAAGTAGACAAAGAAAATAGTACTCACCGAGCTGCCAGAAGGATCATTCCATGAGTGGGGGTTAGACTTTGTGAGATTAATGCTGATGGAAATGTGGATCATTATGCTGTGAGGGAATTTGAAAGAAATAATGTGCAGACCTTGTGGTCGTTCAAGGAAGAGATATGATACAATAGCTTTGACTTAGCATTATCGGAATCGGTCATTTTAAAACTCAGTAATTCATGCCTTTGTACGAGTGGGTACTTGCAAATATGAATAGCACTGATCCGCAGTACTATGTTTGATGTTGATCGAGATCAATCTTGCGCGTGCAACGTGAGGGCGTGAGCAGTATGTTGAAATTTGAACGACATTGAACATTTCATTATGTTGATCAGATTGATCAAGTGTTGATTACATGTGTTTACATTTATCGATGTGCGTAGTTATCACAATATTAACTCGACAATCACCTACGATCCACAATCGCGACACACACAGAGCCCACAACAGAATATCCATCAGGAATGTCAGTTGCAAGACCGAAAGATTTGACAGTCGGATTGTTGGGGTTAGAGGTCCCGACAAATAGTCCTACAATAGAATGGAACGACGGACACAAAACGATCCTCCCAGCATTGTACGACAGTAACAATGTTAATGTCTGTCACACTGTCGACATCCCCATCATCAAATATCTTGCTCAATGTCCAGAATCTACACCGCACTCAAAACATGTGCTACACATATCCAACACTGACTTTCCAACAAGCGACGCGCTGGATCCGATCAGCGACGCGCTGAGTCAAAATAAGCCAGTGGTTATTAGAGGGATCGGGAATCATCATGTGGGTCAAGAATTGACGGCAGACTTTCTGGATCAATACTACGCAATCTCGCCACATAGGGCTGTATGGGTGCACGGTATGGCTACATCTTAGACGAATAACCATGCTGTAAAATAATTGAACCATCAGATGTCAAGGCCCGTGCAGTGGATCATATGAACCCAACTAAGCCAGCGATTCTCAAGGATTTCTTTAAAGCTATGAAGGATCCAGAGACGATCCAATGTGTACTGGACTTCCCTCTCGCACAAGCGTCACTCCCAGATGCCTTGAAGTATGTTTCCTCCTATATATCACTGCTCAAACGTTCCTAACAATAGGAATAGAAATCTAGATCACGGCTTGACTTACGGGTGGAATGGAACGACATATGATGTCCCGATCACGTCCAAGGTGCATCCAGAAAACTTCAGTGTCAAGGGGTGGGCTCTACTACACCATGCTGGATTCTTGACGTATCCTCATCACGACGCGGAGGGGGCCTTGACATGGGCGAAGATGGAAGTGGGAGTCAAATTTTGGGTCGTATTCCGGCCAAAGGATAGACACGACGATCGCCAACATCTTCGAGATATGGCGATGAACCTAGCAAACATGACTGAAAATGGACCTTGGATACGACAGAACTGTGATGCCGAGGTTGTCACCCTCTATCCTGGAGATATCATGTGCGTGATGGCCATGGATATATAACTCATACACTAACCTACTAACGTGCAGCATCATGCCCCCAGCTCAGGTGCATGCTGTCTATACGCCAGTTGCATCCCTTGCAACAGGGGGGCACTTCTATCACTATGGGTGCATGCACCTGACAGAAATATCTCGTTACCTGGACGTTTCATCAGGCGACTGTTTGACAAACCAGATACTCCATAATGCGCTGGAGACCCTTCGACGTATGATGATTGCAATGCCACGGTTGTCACCCAGAATACGTATGATTAGTGCATTATCATTCGAATTCTGTTATAACTCACATCGCACGAGAAGGACTGTTCAAACGATCGATATTAGCCCTGTGCATCATGGTCAAAAATGGGAAGCAATATCGCGCAAAGGGAGGGCCGCAGTCAGCTGTCGCAGACACAGAAACAGCAACACCAAGTCTTGACATAGCGATAGCTATCGCATCGCATCTCGGAGTCACTAAACGAAAGCCTGCACACACACTACTGTACAATGGAGATCAATTGGACAGAGGCAAGTTAATTGAGAGGGAGAAACTAGACAAGGCGATAGAGAAATTCACTGCGTTGTAGGATGTCATTGTACATGTGTAGCTGTCTACATTATATTCAACTGTCATGCTGGAATGTCCCTCTGATTGTCCTTCACAATCGTGGCCAATAACCTGAATCCAGCTTCATACTGTATGTCTGCGCCCGACTTCGACAGTCGCAGCTTGCACAAGAATTGAATCACGGTCATCACATATTTCAATGTGCTGTTATCCTGTGATAACACAGTTTTGTCAGTTTGGCTGTAATTAAAATATACAATAGGCATATATTCACCGAGACATAATTCTCCAAATCACTTTTCAAAGATGACGCATCATGTGAGGCACGAGTGGAAAGCTCAAGCAGCACATTATGGGCCTGGTGTGAATTCCAACAACAATATTAGTACTCAAATAATGTCAAATCTACCATCACTCACCAACGGGGATAGTAACATATCCTTCGTCTCTAATGCATCCTTGCACTCGAGGGCAACATCTCGAAGCCACAACTCAATTCTCATAAACGATGACGCCGCAGTACTGACAGCTTCAGACAGGGATTCTGTCATCAGGGCGGAAGCTACGCGTCGCGCAACACACAAAAATGTATTATAGTGCGATATAATCTTGCTTTGTATGAATTCGTCTCTCTTGGGATCAAGGAGAAACGAGTGAATCTACTTAATCAACATATGGCAGATTTGAGAGAGACAGATGAAGTACCTACCACTGGCGGAATAGCTGTGGAATTGATCTGAGATGAACTCATAAGATCCTCTATGGTGTAATTCGCTACTGATGGCATTGCGATCCTCGCCTTCTTTTTTGCCCGTTGTCGTGTAGCAGCAAATACGACGGGTCTTCCGAGGCTAGGGCGAAAATCGACATCATTTTTTGATGGCATAGTGGGCTTGTCGTTCTTGAGAGTCCTTGATCTCAATCTCGTCAGAGGGATGGAATCTGTATCACTGGGTGTATCTGTCAACATGTCACTGGGATGGGTGATATGTGAAGTGTGCACAGCAGATTGGTGATCGGAAATATCGCCACCCGCTAGCATCCAGTCGGCAGCAGACAAGCAAGGATTATCAAAATCCAGCGTGAGCACTGGCTCTCCACCGTGCGATTGTATCTGCCATTGACCTGTAGAATATTTTGCATCGACTACAGTTGGTTGCACTTCTGCAATGTAATCCTACACCAATCACGTCAGTAGATTCATCACGAGATGTCGCATGTAAATGCACTAACGGGATGTACAGAATTTGTGGTACAAATTTCGTGGTCCACTGTATGAGGTTCACTGGCGTCGTATTGCGTACCAATTTCCACTTGCACAGTGCCATCATAAGATATTTGTTCACTAACCACAGGTGTCCCACACGCTTCTGAATCACATTGGACAGCACAATCAACATGAATGCTTGAAAGGAAAAAACCACGAGCAGCAGAAATGAAGAACTGTGCCATACTCTGCCGCTCCTGTGGAATCGTTTGTGTCGCGTTCAGGAAATGTGACATGCCATATAATTCGCAGTATTCCTGATAGGTGGCTTGAGTCACAGACCCTTTTTGAAGCGCGTCGTCAAGAGGGGTATCCTCGTCAAGTCCATGGAGTTCTCTCAATCGGACGACAATATGTGCAATCAACCACCGTGAAATATCAACACGGGTGCTCCTGACACCCATAGTACGAAGGGCCCGCTTGCAGTAAACCCAGTCGAATGGAAGTGGGAACTTGAAATTATCTGTTAGATGCAATATAGACGGTAAAAAATCACGTACGGGCTTCAAGACGGACGTTGGTGAAAATTCAGACATTGCAATTTCGTCAGAATGTGTGACACAAGTATCACATTCAACAGCATCTCCAGCAGTGGACCGTTGTGATTTGTCATTCTTTAACCAGAGGAGCATGAGTCAAAATCTAATTCGATATATTCAGATTGAACGTACCGCAACATCTGACAACTCATTTTTCTGATTTACACTGCTGGCTTTATCTCTGGAACCGGATATGGCAATGCTGGCAGATTCATTGGGAGCGAGAGGTGTATTCATGACTGTATCAACTGGATCCAACACTATCTGACTATCGACCTGCTAGAGAAGGATCAAGAAGATCAGTTATTAAAATCGAAAAAATATGCAGGGACGCACCGTGGTATCTGTTACTAATATTTTTTGATGAGGCTGGTCCATTGAATGAACAGGTGTCGGACTTCGTGATACCTTTGCCACGGTACTTCCATCCATAGAGCAATCGACTGCATGTAGCAGCTTTTGAAGATCCTCTTCGGACACACAGCCCTGAAATGCACCGCACAGATCATGCTCATGACAATTGGTCATGTGGTAGGCACTCCAATCAACTCCATCGCAGATCAGAGACATATTGGTGTGATGCATGGTAGGTCACATACGTAATGCTATGATATCTTCGCACTCTCGATTCTGTAGGGACCTTAAGGTTACATTATGGTCCTTTTCCAGAGTCTCACGACTCCTATCATGAAAACCGCCGACTTTGTGGTCCAACCATAGATAGTAATCCAGTGCTGGCGACCTAAACCCAGCTTCGAGTGGATCTGCAGAATCTCGAGCATCCACGAAAAATGCGATGCGGACATTGTGCATGTAGTCCATGACTGAAAGGTATGTATCTCGGAGTTGAATAGCCAGATTATTTCGAGAGTCGGTCAGGTGAATCACGATCTTCCTGTAGAGTCCAAATTTCTTGTTGATGGCTCGCAAGGCCACACGATAGTGTGCAGCAATCGGGCAGCTCTTTGAAGCTATTCCAGATACTTTGAATGAACACTCGCCATCTACATCTTCAATTGTCGCCGTTGATTTCATCAATATTCCTATGTTCTTCTTGCTCCAGTGGCGGAATATGAACGAGGGATCCATGGATTAAATGTTCTGTGGTGACAGAGAGACACAATGGGACAACGAGACAAATGCAAGGCGGCTGTGTTTCATAATTACTAGCAAATGCGGCAATAATTTAATACGAGAGCAACTCGGGGGAGCATCTGCATCTGGAATTTTAAATCGCTCCAAGTACAGCATGCAGATCTGAGGCAGTGTACTATCCTTTGCAAACTCGCTACAGTAAATCTCCAAGCTTACCAAAATGGTGATTGTATGTAATTGATCGGCCAAGTGCTTCAACATCGGAATGTGATCCGTACATCGATCATGCATCCAGTTAATAATAAAGCCGAAAAAAATAAAAATGATGTTATTCGGCGCTCAATACAGCCAGGAGATCCGTGAAAATCGGACAATTCTTAATACACTAAAACACATACGAACTTATCCGGTGCATTGTCCCATGAAGCCGTTATACAATTTTCTTGGGGTGCATGTCGTAGGTCGGTTCAATGTCGGCTGTCAGACACAACGAAAATCAAATTCAACACAACACATCTACACAGGCTGGGCAGCTGTAATAACTAATACCTTCAAGATCCCATGACTCGGTCTCTACCAGGATATTTTTCCATTCCTCTGGGATGTTACCATGCGTCCTCGCCTCTCTCAGGAGCAATTTTGCCCGACAATACATTGATCCATTGCCAACCACCCCAAACGGACCACCACGGCAAATTGGCATGGTCAAAATGGCGAGGAACCCTTCCGGCAACACAATGTGATCGTATGTAGATGGCAACAATGGCTCAGGACGTCGATCAACCTGACAGTCGAGAGCATCCAAACATGTTTTGCTGAACCACTGTTTGCATTTCCTGCAGTATCGCTGGGAGATGCTAGGACAGTATAGAGTATAATCACATGCGGCACAGCGACACTGTGATGCACGCTGTGGATTCTATATATTTAAAATGCATCAGAATATAAACAAGGGGATGAAAATATACCGCAGACTTACACTAAGGTTCATACCATGAAGGCGAACTTTGGTCCTCTTCTTCACAAATGTGATTTCCACATTCCAACGATGGTATAGGGTCTCAGGTGGTAGTTGACTTTGTGAAATATTTCCTTCATCATACCTGACGATTAAAGCATGGTCTGAGATGAAGATTAATGCGTCAAATTATGGGTTATCAATCACACAACACACACCTTCAACACATGTCATATCCACTAAAGATGTGTGGTCGCTGAGCACCAGCTCATATTCACCCATGTATTGAGCCAGGCTACATTCAATGTGTCAGGATACTCGTGACGATCACTGAAATAACAGAATAACACACTCGACTCCGTTATCCTCCAAGTCTAACCTTCTGTAATACCACTGTATGTCCAGCCAGACGTCCTTTATCGGACGACGTTAAGTGATCGTGTGCATGTGTGTAATAAATACGCTCACATGAGTGTCCCCTCGTTTTTTCAAATAGATTTTAGCGATCTTGCCATACCAATACGACATAATGGGCAGACTTCCATCTTCCATTGGTACCGCCCGTACATCATCTGGGAAGATTGCGATACTAATAAGGTGCTTATCAGAGTCTTCTTCAACATGAAAGAGGAAAAAATTGATAACGCACTTTTGTCCTACCCTAAGTATGATTCGATGCAACTGATGCGTGGAACATGAACCATCGTCATTTTTGTAAACCCCTGTAAATTACAGTGACACAAAGTCAGTCTCAAGTGGACCATCAACAAAACTGCGTCAGGAGATGGAGAACATACATTCGAAGGACCTACAAGTCCGCAGTCGACGAGTGTCTGGCTGACTGCTACGCATTGGGGGAAGTGTTCTACGATCTACATGTGAGATGGAGCTGAGAATGGAGAGACGGTGAGACATCGAGTTCGAAATCACAGCGCAGAGAATATGTATGTCAATGTAATGGAACAGCAGATACCTCACCGCACACCGGGTTTGTAACAGATTCAATGTATCAGGTGTTGCAAATAAAATACTCGAGAACATTACAGGGTCGTATTACCACACATTTCAATACATGAGATCCGCGTTAAAATTCCGGATCAAAGGGTTGCTTACTGATAGTACTCCGGACGCTGTAGTGTTAGCATTTATGCCATGCCGTAAAAACATGAAGCAGTGCTGCAATTATACCATTTATATGGGTGGATGATCTTATGTAGGTGCCGAGTAATAGACATGCGGTCGTGCAGCATACTAAAATATACGTAATTGGAATGGAAGTGTAGCAGCCCACAGCAAATTGGACTGATGAGTCCACCGATTACCCTTGAAAAAAAAAATTGAGTTCACAATGAGTCACAAGATCCGAGGTACTAGGAGCGCAACAAGTGGATAGATCAGATCACCCATGGGTAGTCATGGCCCAATGGTCTGGGCATTCGTGAGAGAGGTTTGATGCTATAACAAATGGAGGGTAGTAGATAGTTTGGATTAACATCTAAACTCTAAATTCACCTCACATCAGTCAGTCTGAACAGCGCAATGGCAGACAATGTATTCGAAATTCTGCAGGATATCATGGAATGCGGCATCCTCGATTCCAGCCCAGACAGACAGACGACTGCAAGGACTGTGCAATGCAAAGAACCTGGTGCAAGTGATGATGGGTGGAATTCAGACACAGATATGAACGATCTTTTGGCGGCCATAGAAAACTGTGGAATATTGGACAAAGGAAAGGAGAATTTAATAGACAGTAAAAAGCCGCGTGGAAGGCCGAAAAAAAAATTGATCAAGAGAACTGTGAATCGTGAGTCAATCCCATCGACCCCTATATTCATGTAAATGAGAATGTCATGCAGGCAGTACTAAAAAACAGGCATGTCCTGAAGATTGGTTTGAGGTGGAACAATCAGCTCAAAATAATGGCCGGAAACCTATCATACGAGCCACAATAAGCCCAGTACCTGAGGATGTACCAGCCGATAGGAATGTCGTTCAAGTTAGCAACAGTGATAGAACAACAACAGGAAGACGTGCAGAAGTTCCTGTCATGGTATCCCATATCCACGGCGGAGACAAGGCACAACAAATGTTATATGAGAGTAGCGGAGCCCTCGAAGAAACTGGAGTGACAAAGAACAGAGGTCGAGGACGTCCTAAAAAGCACGTGGTGGGTTCACGTTCAACAGGTTAGTGTTTTTGTACCTTTAATTTAGACCAACACATCTAAAATTTTAATTGACAGTGTCGAAAAAAAAAGTTCTTGATGTGGTCACTGACACACACGATCATGGGAAGGGTGAGCACCAAGAGTCCCTAGGCCCCATTGGCCTGATATTGTATACCAACACATGCTTTGTTTAGGGAATACAAATACCACAAGCAGTGGAGTCGACAACGAGGAACCCGGGCCAAGGGTTGATATCACAATGCCTGATACTGCTTGTGAGTGAATTACTGGAAGGAATGTAGATCATGTAATAAAATTAATTTTACTGCAGCTCGTGCCATGTCACGCCCAATTCTTTGGACAGATGCCTGGAATAATTTACAAACACTTCAATCAAGCACATGGCTTGACGCAGCAGTGGCAAACTTTTATCTGTGCCATGTCTGGTATGAAGGCCGAGGCCGAACCTGCATGAGATATCTGGACATGTACGCGGCAATGGCGGGTGATTTATGCGATCATGAGATACAGGAAATGAGGATCAACCACTTCATCGATCCAGATGCTGCATGTCCCATGGTTCCTGTCGGATTCATCGTCCATCACTCACAACATTTCTTCGCTGTAATATTCGATTTTATACGACATACAGCACACGTCCTTGGCCGCAATATTTCGAATCATATTATGCATGTTCGTCAGACCAACCTGGATGACTGGGAAGCTTGGGAAGGGCCTAGATATTGGAGGAATGTTGCAGCACTACATGGGTGGACAGCAGGCGATGTAACCGATGTTTGCATCAGAACTCAAGATTGGACGCAAAATGGAGTCGACTGTGGCCCAATAGCTTGCTCCGTGCTGGAGCAAGCTCTGACATGCGGGTTGGACACACGTGGCAATTTGCCGCCGATACATCTAAAATGTGGACACAAACTGCGCATGGAAATATTCCGCGTTGTTTTGGGGCGGATCAAGATCAGCTGTACAGATTACATGATGCTTCTGGACAGTCCCAAAACTCATTGGATGGCTCATGACATTCCAGATGAAGATGTCATTTCTGCGATACAGTGTGGGCAGCAACCAGTTGAATGCCTGGGCCTGCTGGAGGAACTGGCCGCTTTAAGCATGATATGCGCCTGCTTGCAATCACACTATGATAATCCAGGATCCCGAAGACCACTTTCACCACATTGACGATCACAATGTCACCTCCCATCACGATGACAATCAATATGAGGAGGGAGGAGCAGTCGAGAAACATAGAGTGTCAGAGGGTCAGTATACCGCTAACACCCTCATCGGAAGTAAAATGCCCACATTGATAAATTCTTGCAATTCTAGTACCATCAAGCACTGAACATAAAATACAAGCCCCACCCACATGGCACCAACTCAGGAGGGTTCATGCACAGAAACATGAAAGACGTCCTGTTATCCGTGCGACGATCAGCCCTGTACCAGGGGGTACAGTTACACTTGAACATGTTGCCAATGTCAACGACTATACAAGTTCCACACAGGGATCCACCAGGCGTAGTCGAGGCCGCCCCAAAAGGAAGTCTGGACGTCACTATGGGCCAAGTAAATAATATTGGATAGTGTATTTGCAAGGATACTAACTATTCATGTTTAGGGTTGAAGAAAAATATGCGTCCGAACCTCCCTGAAGGGCATGATCATGGCGATGAATTCGAGTTCCTTGCACACGATAATAATTACCAATCTCGAGGGGAAGAAGCCTTGCCGCACAGAAGACAAAATAATAGGAGTCTTGCAACACAACATGCTAGGCAAACACGAGCGACTTGTGAGTAATATTTTATCTTCCAAAGGCGCACACAAGCTGCAACATTCAATGTATAGCATGCGAACAACAAGTCAATAGTCAATCACACGTGAGTGATAATGAATCGCAAGGTGAAGGTGAAGGTGAAGAAATCACCATGGAATCTCGGTGTAAGTATCAGTATTTATCAATAGGCAGTATATGGGTGTTTGATGACTGTGTTTTGGATTTAGGGAGTCCAGGTAATTTTTTGGGAGAGATAGATGATGACGAGTACAGACCTTCGCCACCACCGCTGCCTGAGGTCCGGTTACCGTCACTGGAGGCACCACCACCGCCACTAGCTAAAATGACAGTTGGAGACATTACTTGTGAGTTCAGAATTATCTTGATGTAACACATAAAAATCATACATATTTATCATAGGTCGTGCAATGGCCAGGCCATGTGTATGGACTTCTGCCTGGGACAACTGTAGAACCCTTGGGTTCAACGAGCGGCTTGAAGCGACGGTTGCAAACTTTTACCTGTTGCATGTTTGGTATGAGGCGCTGAACAGATCACGCATGCGATATGTGGATGTACATGCAGCAATGGCAAAAGAAATGGCAGATGAAGACCTGGAGCGTTTTAGGAGGAACCATTTTGTGCCTCATGATGGCGGATGTCCTGTGGTCCCTGTGGGATTCATAGTCTGTGATGCCGAATTCTTCATCAGTGTCATCTTCGACTTTCAGGAACGCAAAGCGCACATCCTGGATTGCCATATTTCTGATGGCACATTGAACATACATCGAAATGATTGGAGCATTTGGGGAGGACCTGAATATTGGAGAAAAATTGCGACCCTTCATGACTGGAGCCCCGGAGATGTAACAGATGTGTCAGTGATACACCGGGATGTGACCACAGATGTGGTGGACTGCGGCCTCATGGCCTGCTCTGTGCTGGCACATTTCTTGATCTCAGGAGTCGATGGGCACGGTAATCTACCACCATTTCAAACACAATGCGGCCACAAGCTCCGCATAGACATGTTGCGCGTTGTCGCCGGACGTATAAGGATGAGCTGTAGTGACTACCTCATGCTCCTGGACAACAGACCGGACGATTGGCTAGAAGATGATATTCCAGACGATGAGGTCATCAATTCCATTCAACATGGGCGGCATCAGGCTGAATGCCTCGAGCTCTTGCGTAAATTGACTATCATCAGCGCTACATGCTCGGCATGCCAATCTCCCATCCTCAACCAGGCAGGACGCAGCCCCTTACACCATGATGAGAATCGTGGTGACACTCCAGTTGATCGTGATGATTCAGAAGATGGTTATGGCGAAGATGAGGATCACCTCGGCACAATCCTACCTGCAGAAAGAAAGGCGAAGCTCGTCCAACTTTTCAAAGCGAACAAAGAACTGGCTGGATCCCGCAACCGAAATGCAATTCCTGCTCGTGCTGTTGGGACGCATCTTCAAATAGAATCAGAGCCGTCAGCTGAAACAGATGGTCAAGTTGATTCTCAACGCTCCACATCAGCCTCAGCAACTCGTAGGCGAGTGTCAAACTGGAATCTGGGAAGCAACAAACGATTTCCTCGACCAATCGCTCCAGTACCACTAGTGGCATATTCAGGTAGAAGATGGCTTCAAGACAATAGGAACTTCGATGATTATGAGGGTGGGCCTACAATAGAGATGCTGAGACCTCCGAGGGACGTCAATCCTACAATGACAATTCCAGGATGGAGGCATGCAGCTGTCCACTGCTTGGGTGGACTGGGTCGATCACGGTTATAGGATTTCCCCTAGCTCATTCCACATATTCTATCAATGCGACCCCATAGCTACAATGGCGCACATCATGCCGGTTGGCACAACCGATTGCTATGATGCATCCAAACAAGTGCCAGATCGTGTCACAGGAGAATACACCCTCGACCGGCGAGGGCCTGACCAGGATGGACGCTGCACACGGGTATCAGATGTGGACATAATGTCTGCGTCTGAAATCATAGATTCTGTGCAGTACGACCCTCCGCTGCATGATGAGTGTAGGTTTGGACACAACGCCTTTGTGCGTGGCCGCACTAGTCATCGGTATGGAGATGGACCTGCATTGTATATTGATCTCGAAAAAGATGCAATCCAATTTTCGGAAGATGAGATAGAGATCTCGGTGGACATAGACAGCATCATCTGGACCACGAAGACATTCCGGTGCAGGGGATCCGTCGGCATTTATGTGACTCCACCATTTCAAGTGAAACCTGGGATATTCAAGCATAACCATACATATGTCGACATCACAATTCCACAGTCAGAGGCCGATGCGCATGTGCCCGGGGGCAGGACCGAATGGCTGTCCAAACGCTTTCCAATGTCTGCCATCCCTCATGCTTGCATTGGGAGGATATCATCTGCTTCCTCAACGCTGAATCTTTATATCGCATTTCCAAGAATGATTCACCGACACCCAGTGAACGGCCGGAGAATCACACTCATTCCCCAGGAGGTCTTGGACATCTTCTGGGATAGGGTGTTGCTTCCTTCCATAGGAGATTGCACGGATGCGAGCTGGGCCCCTTACCTCAAGCACACATTGGAGGAGGCGCGATACAAGGCTAATGGAGCGGGAGGACGTAGAGGGGGATGGGGACCGCCCAAATCAATTCCCCTATCTGATGATGACTTCAAGGATGTACAGGAACGCATGCAGGATCGAATTCGCGATGGAGAGGCTGAGCTGAGTATGTTTGGGTCGTTGTTCTTCATCCTGGAAGGAAAGGGCATAAAGCTGCTCACGAAGGATGGTCAGAGAGGACGTTTCTCAGGACCAGAAGAGGCCCTTCGTCGAAACCTGTCTGACCTCGACTGGCCATACATGATGAACAGGCAACATGGAGAACTTCTTGTGGACGTCGGGATCTCATTCACACCACGCTCACCAGATGTACCCGTCGTGGGGGTATGGAGATTGGACGCACTTGAAGCATCATTTGGTGCAGGGGGGTACAAGAGAGGCGAGATGCATCATCACAACACACTCTCGAGATACGGTGCACTGCAGGCCGAGATGCAGCAGGAGAGGGCCCAGCAGACGCACATCGCATTCCGAAGCACCTACAACCTCTACTATGAATCCATCCGGACGAACAACAACCGCGTGAGCTTCGCTTCCGACAGCGATGCATACAAGCTTTCCCCACCATACATGGCTGAATGCTTCGAAATGGTCAAGGTCATCGACGGTTGCAAGGAGAAAACATATGGGGTCAGGGACGAGTACAGAGTGAGTGGACAAGCAGCCAGAATAATGCTGGAGAATATCGACACCAAGGTCAGTGGTCCTGGCTCCATGAATCACTGACATACAAACTAAAATAACTCATGCGGTGATCACCTTGCAGGCTACGGAATATCTGCGATCTGATCCAGTGCTGTGGATACCATCGAAGGTCTGGTTCGAGCTTATTAGAAGAAGGGTTCGGGAGCTTCAGAGGACCCAGATAGCCATCGTCAGAAAGAATCCACCAAACCTCGGCATCCTCACCGGCCTGCTGAATCACATGCTTCGTTCAACGACATCCACCCCCATCATCTATGACTTCCATGTTCGCGAGTCCCTTGCTCTCCTCGAGTACAGAAATGTGCTAGAGACAGCAGGAATGTTCTTCTTGCAGGAATTCGATCTCGGCCAGCGAGACATGCTTGGATGAAGTGCAGCAAGTCGATGATGTGAATGTGCTGGCTCTCATGGGCGTAAACGCAAAGGCTCAAAGAGATAGAGCAGTAGGACGAAAAAATCCACAGGCAATGGCTGAATCAGAGCTTGAAGACTATCCCCTTGGTAGGACGCCGACGTGGACTCGACTCAAGTCAGCCATAGCAAACTCCCCTGCAATGATCATGAGACCATGGTCTTGGTCTTCCAGGTTGTTCAACATGGACCTGTCCGTCGGACGATTGTTCATCATGTTCACCAGACACATATGGCTCATGCTGACAACTGAAGTCTTGAAAGGCGTCACACCCCACCCAATCACACTGCAGGAGGCGATGAAGTGCTGGACCATAACGAGTGTCGATGACGTCCTTTCTGCTGTCGCATTTGAAGCCTGCAATTCTGGACTGCAAGACCACACTGGAGTCACGGCCGGTCGGATGGGTCCCAGGTCCAGAGGCTTTGGTGACAGGTCCACTCTATTCTTCCCTGATCCCGATGCGTCCTACAAGGACAACACTCAGTGGTCCACGCTGTGGGAGGGAGATGGATACATTGCAGAATTTCACAGGACTATGCAGACTATGGACGAGGATCAGCAAGCATCGTTGAAGCAAGGATTATCCGAGGTTTTTTCGGAGGTTCATTGTCTCCCAGCAAGTGGGTCTAGAGTGTGGACACAAAAGAATGATGCCATCATTTTTGTCACAAACCCCACATTTTACAGGATCGACTGCATCGGAAGGGGAGGCGACCGTCAGCAGAGGGCCACCAGAGCACGTCGTACAATGAAGTTGATCAAGGGAAAGCGCATATTTGCAGCTGACCTGATGGACTCGCAACCCTTTGACACAGATGGTAATCTGAGAACGAAGACCGAGAGACAAAAGCGTCGGGAGATTCGCAAGAAAATGACCATGACCAAGAGAAATCAGAGAATCCCCCCTCCCCCACGTTCTCGCAAGCTCCTGCCATTTCCCATGCATATAGGACAATCTTTGGAAGGAGAAAATGTAGTGGCTGAAGATTAGAGTATAGATGATGGTCGAAGTTTGTACTTGCCATGCCTCCCATAAGTATCATCAGAAATATATGCACATGTGAGGGACATATTACTGAGGGCTACAAGGTAAAAAGAAGCACAAGCCGGACAAGTCCACAGACTCGGACATCCTTTTTGTGTGCAAAGGGAATGTACCTGAACACTTGAAAAAGGTTCGTGATCATCACATTGGGTGTATTTCATTTCAATAGGCAATGGAGTCACTTTCTATCCTTACAAGTCGATTCAGCCTTGGGGAAGAAGTACCTGAACAAGACAAACTAACAATGTACATGTATAACGATGACTTTGATTCAGGCTAACCAAAGGTTATTTGACTTTACATTTCAGGGACATAGACGACTCACCAGAGCTAGGGGAGGGGCAGTGACAGTGAAAGAGAGAAAGATGAACTTGAGAAATGATGGTTCAAATAGACCACATTTTACAGCAATTGAGTTAAGGGTTTCTCGATCAAATCATAATGGAGTGACAAAGAGGGTCATTTTATTCTTACCTTGCCTTCGCACACAGAAAGGTTTTCCGAGTGTAGCTGCCTAGGGAAAGAAGTTGACTTATGGACAGGCTATCATTATTAGAGTCACTTCTCTGGTAGTCTACATCAACAACCACCAACTGAACGAAGATGTGAATGTCACCAATAAAATATTTGATACATTCACATCATCATTCATTGGTTGATTGCTAATGTAAACTCTGTTGGAGTTTTTTGGTCAAATCATAATGAAGTTACGAAGGGGGACATTTAAAAAGGCAAAGGCATCCAAGAAACAAAAGTCAGTCAAATCTAAGACTGGGACAACCTTTGTGTGTGAACAAAGGCTGTCTGAGTTTTAGACTTGACTGCCTTTCGCTTCTTGGCTGGCTTTGGCCTTGTAAGTGACCCTATTCATAATTCCATCAGGATTCGACAGATGCTGTTGTAATGGTGCAAACAAGGTCAATAAATAGTTGCCTGGGTTGAGGGTTGGATTGGGCAGAGGGTTACACTGGGCCGAGGGTCAGATTGGATAGAGGGCTTTGCTGGGCTGGGGTTGGATTGGGTAGAGGGCTTCACTGGGCTGAGTGTTTCGCATTGGATTGGTGACTGATGCTCAGCCGCCTGGGTTGAGGTCGTATTGGGCACAGGGCATGATTAGATGGGGATTGAATTTGGAAAAGGGTTTCCATGGGCTGAGGGCTGCATGTCGCTGAGGGCTGATGGTCAGTGAAGGCGAATCATATTGGTGTTCTGTGGAGCGATGTGGCTGTTGCTTGGCATAGGGTACAGATAATCAGAGCATTATGGCATATCAGTGTCTGATTCATTGTCAGGTTCATGCAGTCTATCCGTCAATTGCTCAAGAGCAACTCATTCATATGACAGTCGGCCACATGTTGGCCCGGTGTAGTAAACCCATAGGGTGTCAACTTCACAAATCTCGGTGGATGGGCGTAGTAACAAGTCTTCTTCGGGTGCCATGTGTATCATGGAATTAGAGGTGACCTCCCGCTTTGATGTCAAACCTAAAGTGAGTCAAGGGACAAATTGATACACACCTAATCTGGTGAGTACGACCCTTTTTCAAGCGTTCATCTACCATCCCTTCACCCAAACGACTCCGAGGAATATTGCCATGGTCATTTTCTGGCTTTGACTTCTTGAACCTCCCTCTTGGCAGCTTCATTATCATTTGACTGATTTAGTCTGCATGAGGATTGACCATTGACTCGTCATCTGAAATGTAGCTATAGTGTTAGAAGAAGCTCCGGACACCGCTTTACAAACTAACCAGTGAATTCAATGTCCTTGAACATTAACTTTCTTCCCATGGTTCCGTCAGAGATACAATCATGTTCCATTCTACCATCCATTGCCCAAGGGCGACTTATTCATATGACAGTCAGCCACATGTCGGCCCTCAATAAAAGTTGATATTCATACCTTTCCTTTACACACAGAAAGGTTGTCCGAGTCTTATATTTGACTGGTTTTGCTTCTTGGCCGGCCTTGGTTTCATAAATTTCTGATCTCAGAAAGCCTGTGAGCAAATGGTGTAGTAAACCTATAATGACCTTATGAAGAGGGACACCTGCGGAGTGAAGGCCAGCTAGGAAGTCAAAGAAAGTTGATCCTGGTTTCCCCCCTTCATGGGGGATTCATCTCTGATAGAGGTGACCAGGATTTGCGCTTCAGATTCACTAGCTCGCCTATCAAGGTCTATATCCTTGTGGCTCCCCAGAGTTCACATTCCTATTTCCTCACCAAAACTGATGTCTTTCATATGTATCCACATTCACTCGTAACAATTTCCGATCTCAGAAAGCCTATGGGCAAATGGTGTAGTAAACCTATGGGTGTCAAAATCACAAATATTGGTGGATGAGTGTAGTAACAAGTCTTCATCAGATGCCATGCATATCAGAAATTAGAGGCGACCTTCTGCTTTGATGTCATTCCCTTCAACTTATTTTCTTCTTGAAGTTGGAGCTGCAGTATTTGCGCACAAAACAACAAGCACAGAGAATCTCTTCATCTAGAGACCAGAAGCCCTCACTCGTGAAGTTAGAACGCAGAAGATCACAACGTCAACCTGCCCCTGCGGAGGTCATTTTTTTTAGATTAGCTTCCGTCAGGGTTCAGGCTCATTGAGAATGGGTATCTGGCATTCATCGCTTTGGATATGCATACAAGTACTTTGTGGACACAAACCCAAATCCTTCAACATTTTAGCCTTGCGCTTATAATACTTTGTCAGTATAGTGAACCTTTTTTCTTAGGATCTGTCCCACCACATAGAAAATAGGTTGTACTGTACAGTGCATGGATTGAGGAAAGCACTACTGTGTTGCACTGGCGTGAACCAGGAGTCAACTGCCGAGTAAAGAAGAACCACCAGTAGGACCATGTGCTGAGTTGATGAAGTCTACAATTTCCAGCTGTAAGAACTTCACAAGGACAAAAAGGTTTGTGTCACTGTCTCGGACCTGTCTAAGACGCCATGAGACTCCTTCAAGAGGCTTACACGATGAATGCCTTACCAATGTACACCTTTTTATTTTCACTTCTTGTTGGCTCTGGGTGCTATTTTGGTAGGCAAGGTCCTGGTTTCTCCCCTTCATGGGGGATTCATCTCTGATAGAGGTGACCAGGATTTTCGCTCTGAGGGCTATTTGGGTGGCCATGTCCAGGATTTGCAAGCCAAGAAGTGAAAGTCGGTCAAATCTAAGGGCTTTTCCCCTTCATGGGCACTGATTGTAGCTAGAGTGTTAGAAGAAGCTCCGGACACCGCTTTACAAACTAACCAGTGAATTCAATTTCCTTGAACATTAACTTTATTCCCATGGTTCCATCAGAAATGCAGTCGTGTTCCATTGTACCATCCATTGCCCAAGGACAACTTATTCATATGACAGTCAGCCACATGTCGGCCCTCAATGAAAGTTGATATTCAAACCTTTCCTTTACACACAGAAAGGTTGTCTGAGTCTTAGATTTGACTGACTTTCATTTCTTGGCTGGCTTCGACTTTGTAAGTGTTCCTTGCCATAATGTCATTATGATTTCTTTGATGTTGTTGGAATGATGCAAGCAAGGTCAGGAAAAAGTCGTCTGGGTTGAGGGTTGTATTAGGGGGGGTCAGGAGTTGGCATGAGTGGGGACACAGAAAATACCATGGCCTACCCAACGAAGTATATTTGAAAATGAAGATAGTTGCAGGATAGTCTGAATCCCAGCAATGACTGTACATTGTCTGTTCTTCTTGGTCCGGTGCTTCTTCCCCAAGGCTTAGCCAAATGTTAATGATAGAAAGTGAGGCATGGGACGAATTGATACACACCTAACCTGGTGAGTACGACCCTTTTTCAAGCGTTCATCTATCATCCCTTCACCCAAGCTTCATTATGATTTGACTGATTTAGTGTGCATGAGGATTGACCATTGACTCGTCATCTGAAATGTAGCTATAGTGTTAGAAGAAGCTCCGGACACTGCTTTACAAACTAACCAGTGAATTCTTCCATTGGAGAGGCAGTCAAATTCCACTGTATCGTCCATTGCACAAGAACAACTTATTCATATGACAGTCGGCCACATGTTGGCCCACATGGCTTTGCCAGCCAAGAAGTGAAAGTTGGTCAAATCTAAGGGCTCCTTCCCTTCATGCAGGATTCACCTTTGATAGAGGTGGCCAACACTTTTTATTTTCGCTTCTTTTACCTTTTCACTTTCTTGTTGACTCTGGAGACAATTTGGGTGGCAAGGCCCAAGTTTTCCTCCTTCATGCGGAATTCATCTCTGATAGAGGTGACCAGGATTTTCGCTCCGAGAGCTATTTGGGTGGCAAGGTCCAGGATTTTCCAGCCAAGAAGTGAAAGTCAGTCAAATCTGAGGACTCCTCCCCTTCATGGGGGATTCATCTCTAATAGAGGTGGCAAACTTCTACTTATATTTCGCTTTTTTGTGACATTTCCAAAAACATTGGTCGAATTGTGATGGAGTTATGAAGAGAGACATTTATGAAGCCAAAGCCAGCCAAGAAGCGAACATCAGTTAAATCCAAGGACTCTGCCAGATTTTGCTCTAAAATAAAGTTCAAAAGTTGGCTGCCCCTGTCATGCAAGTCAATACCAGACAAGAAGCAAAAGTCAGTCAAATCTCAGGACTTGGACAAGTCTTGTTTGTGTAAAATCCACCAAAGCTGGGGAAATTGTGAGGAAGAGGACAAAAGCGAAAATATACATGTACAAGATGGCCACCTCTATCAGAGGTGAACAGCTTAGTCCCTGCTATGCATTTCTGCATAACACCTCTGCAATTCGCAATTTTGGCGTTTCACAAGGCAGATGCAGGCAGAATCTAACACACTGAACCTCGGAAACAAATTAGAAAGATTTATTTGCTGGTGCATCACAGTGGCATAGAGTGGTGAGCAGGCCCCCTCTGAGAGGACCGCATTCTTGCTTATGTAAGCAGTACCACCACCACATTCTCCTAAGATTGATTTTTACAGCCTTCATATGGCTTGGGTAGGATAAGGTAGGACTTGATTTCGAGGTTATTGAGCAATACAAAGACCATGGTAATGCCAGATTTGCGCGAGGAAATCAGATTCTGAAGTTGACGACCCTGGCCATGCTGGCCCCCCACACATTGATTTTAACAGCCTTCATATGACCTGCTTGAATTCAGGCATGACTCATTTTAGAGGTTATTGGACCATACAAACATGTTGGTCATGCCAGATTTCTCTCTAAAAATCATGTTCCAAATTTGACTACAACCCCTGTCATGCCCCTCCACCCAAAGATCGATTTTTTCAGCCTTCATATTGCTTGCTTGGCTGTATCTAGGACTCTTTCTAGAGGTTATTGGACCATCTGAATACATTTGTGAAGCCATAATTGCACAATAAAATCAAATTCCAAAGTTGACCCCCTAGGCCATGCTGGCCCCCCCCACACATCGATTTTTACAGCCTTCATGTGACTTGCCTGGCATCATGTAGGACTTGATTCCAAGGTTATTGAACACTCCGAAAAGGATGGTCGAGCCAGAATTGCACGAAGAAATCAAATGCTGGAGTTGACCCCCTAGGGCATGCTGGCCTTCCCCACATATTGATTTTTACAGCCTTCATATGACTCGCAAGGGTTGATGTAGGACTTGTTTCCGAGGTTATTGAACACTCTGAAAAGGATGGTCAAGCCAGATTTGCATGAGAAAATCAAATTCCGAAGTTGACCACCAAGGCCATGCTCCCCCACCCAAAGATTGATTTTTTCAGCCTCCATATGGCTTGCTTTTCTTTAGGTAGGACTTGTTCTAGAGGTTATTGGACCATACAAACACGTTGGTCGAGCCAGATTTCCCTCTAAAAATCATGTTCCAAAGTTGGCTGCCCCTGTCATCCTTCCCCCACCCAAAGATCGATTTTTTCAGCCTTCATATGGCTTGCTTGGCTTTAGCTAGGACTCGTTCTTGAGGTTATTTGACCATCTGAAGACGTTGGTCGAGCTGGATTTTGCTCTAAAAATCATCTTCCAAAGTTGGCCACCAAGGCCATGCTCCCTCACCCAAAGATCGATTTTTCTAGACTTCATATGACTAGCCTGTCCTTCAGAAGCATTTTTCCTGGGGGTTATTGAGCCCTCTGAACACGATGGTGAAGCCATAATTGCCCGGAAAAATCGTGTTCCTGAGATATACAGGGTCCTCCCCCTCCTCCTGACCTCATATATGTCACTATCCCGGTGTTCCGCCTCAATACCGATACCGAAAACATCTCTCCTAGGGTATTTGAGGCCTCTGAATCGATTGGGAATGGTCTCAGACCTTCCGGAGGTCGGCATTCATGTGATATGGGAGGTAGGCTCAAATATCAGTATTTTGGACATATCTCCACAACCGAACCGCCGTTTTTCTTAATTGTTGGCTCATATCCATCCCAGAAGTACCCTCCATGATATGTACCAGCCCACCAAAAGATATTTTTTTACAAGTTTGAAACCTATTTCTGTTTTGACCCTATAAATGGTCTGGCGTATTGTCTGGTTTTGTCGCTAGTCTTTGCTATCGTAGGCTTGCGTATAGGGGGAGGTCAGAATCTCGGAATGGGTTGACTTGATTTTGCTTATTTTTGCGAAAATATTGCTATGATATGGTATGATTTTGCTTGATTTTTGGTGTTTGAATTGCAATGTAATCGCTTGTCTGATCGTATTGTACCGAGACAACGAGACACCGAGACAATACGTTCTCATCCTAATCCTAGCGCTAATCCTAACGGGCGGGCGGGGGGTGTTTCTAACTCTAGCTCTAACCCCTCTAACATGGTACGCGAAGCCTAGCTAATGTATACCCTTGTTATCCTTATCCTCGGATTGACTGTGGTACGTAATTGAATCGCATGTTATCGTATGGCGGTGTTGATTATCTTATTGTATCGCATCGTATGGTATGGTATGGTAGTCTATTGGATGGTGTTTCATATCATTGACTTGGCTGTGGTAGTCTATCGTATTGGATTGCGTCGTGTACTGATCCTTATCCTTATCCTTGTTGATGCGGGTGCTTTCTTGATTTGCCTGGTCTGCGGTATATAGCTGGTCTTGTTATCGTAGTCCTTGTCTTGGGTGAGGCGTAGGCTGAGGTCAGAATCTCGGAATGGGTCGCCTTGATTTTGCTTGATTTTTTCGAATTTTCTTGCTATTGGATGCCTTGATTGTTGCTGTCGTAGTCTGGCGTGAAGCGTAGCCTTAGGTCAGAATCTCGGAATGGGTTGACTTGATTTTGCTTGATTTTTGCTGTTTTGTTCCTATAGTATTGGCTATGATATTGCTATTGTAGTAAGCGGTGGTGCTTGGCTGGGGGGTGACACGTAGGTCCAGGTCAGAATCTCGGAATGGGTTGACTCGATTTTGCTTGATTTTTGCGAAAATATCGCTATGATGTGGTCTGATTTTACTTGATTTTCGGTGATTGTATTGGCCTGATCGTATGGTATCGCTTGACTTGCTATCGTAATGCTTGTCTGATCGTATGGTATTGCTTGACTTGCTATCATAATGTTTGATTGTATCATATATCGTAGTCTTGCGTGCGGTGGCGCTGATTGGGGGGACACATTGGCTGAGGTCAGAATCTGCATGCGAGTTGACTTGATTTTGCTTGATTTTTGCGAAAATGTTGCTTTGATGTCGTCTGATTTTGCTTGATTTTTGCTAATAGAATGACTATGGTATGGCCTGATTGATGCTATGATATCGCTTGACTTGCTATGGTATGGTACCGAGACACCGAGAGAATACGTTCTCATCCCTAACCCTAACGAGAGGGCTAACGAACCGAGGCACTAACAACCGAGGCACTAACATGGTGCACAAAGCCTAACATGTGTATACCCTTGTTATCTATCATTTTTGTTATCCTGATACTTCTTCATCTGTTGGTGACATCCGGATGCTACGTATTGACTTACGGATGCCAGATAAGACTTGCGTATTCTGGATAAGACATGCGGATGCTAGATAATGTATCCGGATGATACATTTCAAGTTAAGGATGCTGGTTAAGACTTGCGGATGGTACATATTGACATCCGGATGCTAGATAAGACATCTGGATGGTACGTACTGTATCCGGATGCTACATATTGACTTGCGGATGGTACGTATTGACTTACAGATGGTACATATTGCCTCGCGGATGCTGGATAGGACATGCGGATGCTACGTATTGACTTATGGATGCTAGATAAGATATCCGGATGCTATTTAAGACATCCGGATGGTATCTGGATGCTAGATATGACATCTGGATGGTACATATTGTATCCGGATGCTGGATAAGACATCTGGATGGTATCTGGATGGTATATAAGACAACCGGATGCTACGTATTGACTTGTGGATGCTAGATAGGTCATCCGGATGCCATTGACTTCATTGTCGTATTTTTTTTTTCACTCTGATGGGTCGTCTCAAGGTCAGAATCTGACTTCCTCAGCCGTCGATTTTCCTTGATTTCGTCGAAAATATTGCTGTGGCGTGGTCTGATTTTTGCTTGATTTTTGGCCATACTACTACTCCAGTCTTGCTATGAGATTGCTACTGTCATGTTGGCAAGTCATCGTCAAGACAAAGTTCATAGCCTGCTGATGCTCCTCCAGGTTACAATACAATGTGAGTGAAAGAACATCAATGTCGATAAATTTGTTGGAGCTTCCTGGAACCCTGTATTGACAATGGGTGGGCATGTGGATCTTGCTCTCACACTGGGGTCCATTCCTAGGAACTACAACCTAGAATGACCAAGGCACATGGTATATATATACTAGTAGAGTTTCATGTGAGACAGGGCTAGCAGTCATAAGGAGGAGATCTGGCCACCCATGAGGTTTTTGAAAGGTCACGTGACTTGTGCCCACATAGATCATACAGTCAAGGGGTATTTGTGTCATCACTATCACGCTAGGGGTACTAAAATGTAATCATTAATTCTAAAATTTACATTGACTCTCTCTCAGAAAATACATCAGAATGAGTTATATCATACCATTGCTAGCGTGTTCGATTAATATGCACAACAACAATCTGATTTTGTGACCATGCTTGGTCTGAATGATTATATTATGGGACTATGGTAACACGCATCCCTACAAGTACACAGGTGACAAAGAGTGCTAAGTTAACTGGAAGAAAACAACCGAAACCCTTGAGAGACGCTGACATCTATTTGTACACTAAAATCTTGGCCAGTATGGCCCTCCAACCAGATTCTCGGTGACTACGATCTGCTGAGACGTAGTTGCGCGTACTTATTATGTATTTGTCACCTGGCTCAATGCGTATCTTCTTGAGGCGAGGCAGAGATCTGGCAAGGAAAGCAGAGACAGCATTGGGGTTATACGGCGGAGATACCCCTACATGAAGAGTTGTGATTGAGGTGTTGACTGCGAGGAAAGAAAAGTCCAATGCGCCCAAGCTGCAGCTGAATACTAGCCCCAATTCTTTCAAACTGGGGCAATTGAGCAGTACTGTAGAGAGTCCAGACAGCGATGCTCTTGGAGGATCAGTCCAGTAACGACGGGTGCCTAGAAAGAGGGATTCCAAACAGGGGAAGGCAGATGAGAGCGCGCGTAAAGTGTTATCGTCCAGAGTACACATAGAAAAGGACGCCAGGTCAATATGCGTGAGCGGGACGCCGTATAGGGGTTCCAAAAAGTTGATTGGAAGGGGGGCGCTGTTGTATGACCCGTGAATACCCGCATCAACTGAAAGGCGGCGGAGGTCCATAGCAGAAAATGTGGAATTGTTGGAGACGCCGAAATCCTGGGTGAGAGACGCAATGAATGCTGCCAATGCAGCTCCCCCAAGGTGGACTGGAAGTACAATGGTGAGCTGGCAGCAAGGGATAGGAAGTGCGCGCAACAGGCACATTGCAGACTCAAAGGGGTTATTGTCGATCCCTCCTAAGATAAACGATGTCTGTAGTACGATCTCAAGCGAAACGATGGGATGAATGGAAGTGATTGTATACGGTAGCGTGCGGAGTGAGTCTTCAACCACAAGGCTCAGGGACTCCAAGGACGGCAAGGACGCAATCGCCTTCATTCCAGTGGGTCCAAGGAGTGATACTGTGAGATGCCGCAGTGAGCGAAGCAAGTGGAGAGACTTTTCAAACGATTCCGTATTTTTAGGGAGATCGACATAAACAAGGGTTCTTAGGGCCGATGGCGCCGTGAGAAGAGCAGAGATGGCAGAGTCCAGACCCGTAGCATAGTGCGGGAGTTCGACAAGCCTTAGACCGTCATGGAGGAGTGCAGGGATATGTTCAAGGAGGGTGTCGTGTCTCGCTCTGAGCCGCAGGCGATTGAGGCATGGAAGGAGGGGGTTTGTCGAGTTTGACTCCGAGTGTACGCGGAGGACATACTTGAAGGCCTGAGCAGCGCCGAAGGAGAGACTAATACCGGAGGCGTCGATTTCGCGTATATGCCGTGCATATAGGTATAGGCGAGTTAGGTGTTGCGGCGCCAGCTCAGTGTATAACGACTGAGGCAGCGTCAAAGTCGTCAAAGTGAGAAACGAGAGACTTGACTTACATAGGACCAGTGATTCTCATTGAACTGTCTGTGCAAGATGTGGTCGGGTATGAGGTGCAGCAGGGGCTCTGCAGACGGTAATTTCCTCCACCATGTTGGGATCGAGGCGTCAAAAAAGGCTTTATTGACGGTGGCAAGAGCGACAAGGTCACTGAGACCTAGCTCATCTACGGCTTGAGCGTATGCGTGCCCAAAGACTTCGAGGAGGATTTCGTAGTGTAATCGGTGCATTTGCGATTGGTGGTGGTGGTGCAATGTGGGTTGTAAAAATGCTGCCCAGAGCTCTCAAGAGACAGCGAGCGGCGGTGACATCAAAGCTTTGATCAAGGAACTGACTGGGCGTAAATGAAACGCAAGCTTCTGTACTAATAAGGAAGCACAATGTGAGATAGCTAAATGAAAGGCTGTGACAGATGTTGCTCGAGCTGGGGGACATGATTGAAATTGATAGACTAGTCGTAAGTATGTCATTGGATGAGTACTGATAGGTATTGCATCTGTCCATAGGAATTTTGCGACCGTCTCATAGGTGTGAGGAGGGAAAGTTGTCTTTCCGGCGAGATGACGGCCGACTTATGATCTAATTAAACATCGATGTTAATATGTCGCCACGTTCAAGTATCGTCATTAAATAACCAAACCAGTTGTCACTTCTATAGTTGGCTGCGTAAGCAACCAGATTTAGAAGTTCTACGACTAGTTTTAGAATCAGCTGCATATTGTGAAGGATGGGCACTCACCAACGGTTGCCGAGGGACGAAGCACTCATATTTTGAGGTGAAATGTGGGGTACGCCTGTCATCAGTGCAAAGTGAGATAGGGGCTATTTGTGCTTCCCAAATATCCCATTCGATAATGCGTCTCCAGTGCGTGCAAACGACTATGTAAGTCTATAGTAGGGGTGCAGAAAATGGGAGTGCTCATTACATGACTATCAGTTCTAAGGCCTCTTCGACCACCTGCATCCTAATCTCCGCCCATCGCACGCATGACCTTCTCAAATCCTCAGTCATCTCACCTGCTCCAACAGCAGCAGTCTTGCCTGTGATACCCTTCGCACGCAAGATTTCAAGCATGGGTCCAACAAGGAGCTCCGGGGTTACGGGAACATAAACTTCGTCTTCCTCATGCGGTGGAGGATCAGATAGATGGCCATCTTGTTCGGGGATGACAGACTTGGATGGAGAAGGGTGAGGAGAGGAAAATATAACGCTGCTGACAGGAAGGGATGCAACGGGACTTGGTATATCAGAGAGTACGACGCTGCCTTTTTTGTACAGACCTAGCACTGCCCACTGAAATAAGTTCTTCATCCTCGTGCGTGGTGAGATGGAGGGCCTGAACCTCGGGCGAATGACAGCTTTGGTAGACGTCCCAGCTACCTCTGCCTCTGCACTTGCTGGATCCCGACGCCTTGTTTCAGCGACGACTACAAGGCTAGCTAGGAGTGCTAGTTCTGGTATTCGGCGAAGATGGGAGAGTGTCAGTTCTGCACGCTCAGTAGGAGGGTTAGGCGATTCAGGTAGTGCGTTGAACAAGAAATGTTCAAGATATGACATAAATGTCTTGTCGGTCAGATCTGCCGTGCGTAAAAGAGAAGGATGCAATAATTTAGGAGGGTCCTGCAAATAATGAGGCTGGGAGTAGCATACAGCAAAGTACTGACCGTAGATCCAGGTATGACCAGGCTGGGTGGGACGGAAGTTGGGCTGTGTGTAAGAGGCGAGGATGGCTCAAGGGTGGGCCGTGGACGCTTCAACGACGTCCGAGCTTGAAAATCCGGATCAGTAGGAATCTGGAACGGCTTTGGGACGGCGTATTTCGACTTGTGAAGTTCGACGACGGTCCTAACGTGCTTCCATTGATCATTTGTCGACTCAGAGGGCTCTAAAGAGTAGTCAGGTATGCATCAAAGATGCCAATGCGTTACATACTGATAAATACGACTTTAATCTGTCGCTCGCCGTGAAATTCTTTCACTGTGCCAATCACTTGTACAGGGTAGCCGATGGCAGTGACAAGTTTGGGCGGGGGAGGGGCGTTGTGAGGTCCGCTTGACTTTAGTGCGAGCCATCTGGCTTTCGAGTCCAAGTGGGCGAAGGGCGGAGGGTGGTGTAGCATGCATTCAATCACAGCAGTGGAATCATCGACTATGACCGACATAAGTACCAACCCAACCGAAAAAACTACACTCACTTGTATATAATGTCCACATCTTGGACACCTCAATGCCAACCACAATACCGACAATGAGTACTGTTTGACAGGGGATATGCCCCAGCCAATAAAATCGAGTGTTGGGTGCTGCAGTGGGCATTAGTAGACGTCAGCGTTAAGCCAGATGGGCAGACCTTTGACAATCCTTTCCCTCATTGCGAGAACATCCCTGATAAAGCAGGGAGCGGTTGCCTTGTCTGTCAAGGTCCATTTGTAAATGTCTTGCAGCGATGGCAAGATGCTACTCGAGCGCTTTAGATTAGTGGACCTGACATTGGCATTAGGAGCACCTATTATATCTCCTGGGTAAATTAGACGCGAGTCCAAACGGTTACACTCACATTGGGAAGTATAGGTGTCACTGAGGTCGTGCTTTACTTCTTTGAAACGAACCCGTTTGGTAGGGCGTGGATCTTCCATGGTCGGTGCAAAAGGTTGCGTGCTAATGCGTGAGATGCTCCAAAGGAGCGCAAACTGGGATAGAGGTGGTTAGTGACTTGGACAGATACAGGATTAATGGGAGCTCATACCGCAGATTACAGTTTGGATTTGAGGATGGTGTAGAAGGACAAGAAAGAACTATTACGTAAGCTCGGAGACCTGTTGAACTTGTAGGGATGGGCGATGTTGCTTACATAATATTCACTTTAAACTTACCTTGTAATCTGGCGTTTAACGTTTCCCCGACCTTTAAATCGTAAGAGTCAATCGTGGAGAACGTCATTGTGTTGCGCCAAAAGGTTCTACATACGTCATACAGAGGTTGGGGGGTGAACAAGAGAGCAAGTAAGCAACGGCGTGAACGCAGCGTAAAACATAGGTGACGTCCATCAAACGCAAATTGGGTAATGTTGTATTCAAAACGGGGTATTTATATGTGCAATTGCGGGTATGTAGATGTAGGTAACTAACAAATTCTATGGTAGGAAGATGGTGGACATTTTCTATTTAACTCTAAAGGGCTCCACAAGGCAGACGTGGGCGACAGGCACAGTGATCGTCAAGTTAGTCCCAGCCATCAGACTCAACTCAACAGTTTTGAGTTTGGCGTTGCACTTTGTCACGGTATGGATCGCCCCTCGGTGGTCGCCCTCGAGAACGAGGCACTCTTGTTTCTTTCTCCGGGGAAGGGCTGGACTGAGATCTGAGGAAGGAATGTGGTAGTGCTGCACCGCCCCCCCTGCAGTTTTCGCAGTGGCCCAAGCTGCAATGCAATTTTCAGGCGCAGGACCATTGGGACCGCAGAAGGGGTCGGGGCAATGTGAATATGCCAGGCGCTGGGACAATTTCCCTCCCTGGAAACCGACCGAGACCTTGAAGAGTGCGTGATAGTTGAACAACGCAGGGCCAAACTCCTTCAACCAGGATGACGGCCCTGTAATAAAACTGAGTCAAATGTTGCGAAAGGTGAACTCAAAACTTACCAGGTTTCTCTGAAAGTTTGAGGATGGCGGCATCAATTGTATCTTGGGTGTCTTCGGCATTGACAACCCATGGATTAGGAGTCGAGGAGCTCGGACCAGCCAGGGGGATATCGTTTTGGGAATGAGTGAATGCCGCGCCAGCAGACCAAGACGTCCAGGAAGAAGACGAGGGAGTGGGGATGGAGGGAGTGGGGAGACCAACGGAGGGTGCTATGCATTCAGGAGGAGGGGTGACGCTTCGAGGCCCAGGAGTCACGAACGATTTTTTGCGGGTCTCGCAGAATGAGAGGAGGTCGTGATATTCGAGAACAGCGCCGTTCAAACGCATAGCATAACTGGGGGTGTATTAGTTTTTTAAACAACTGCGACAATATAAAAGAGTCTTACCTTGTGGCCACGTCATATAGTTTGGCCGACATACGAGGCTCACCGTGCACGGAGACAGTGCAACTGTCATCCCTCACGTCGTATAGGGTTGCCCGGTAGCCCTTTTTATGGCCCCCGATGATATAGACTTCTTGACCGATGAGTTTCTTGAACGTATCGATGCTTGCGTTCCGTATCTTCATGGCGAAGCCAATGGGAACGTCGACCTAAACATAGTTAGTGTTGGTGAATTCGACAAGAATAACTGCGACTTACAATTGACTGATCATCCTCTGACAAAACTAACAAGCGAGCCTTGACGAAGTCCACGCGCTGGACTACCCCTGTAGTCATATAATCGGGCCCTCGGACGACGCTAACCGAGTCTCCAGGCCTGACGTCATAGCCTCTCTCCTTGGTGAACTTGATGGTGGCGGGCAGGCGTGTACGCTGAATTGAAGAAGCCGGAGCTTCGATGAGCGGAGGCATGAAGTCGTCCTGGGGAGTCACCGAAAGGATGGAATGTCTGAACCATACGATCACCCCTCCCGGACTGACCCATTCCACAGTGCCGGATTTTCCAAAGTCCTGTCCCACCAGAACTTCTACGAAATCGCCGATTTCGATCGATTCATGTTCAGGTAGAGGCTGGGAGGAAAGAACTTGTCCTTGAAGCGAGTGCTGCAAAGGACGGCGATCCAAGTAATATTGAGACACTTGTACCTACAAAATCTGTTAATACGATGCTGTTGTGTTGTTGATTGAGACGTACCAATTCGTTGGTGCCGTGTTGGCATACATCATACATGTCTCCCATCTTGGAGACAATATGGCCTTGAATGCCCAAGTATACGCCAGCTACTACCTTTACTTCATCGCCCACCCAGAAAACCCGCTCTACATCTTGAAGGCGAGATTCAATTTTGGTGGAAACGCCATCTAATTTAAGTTCGATGGTCAAAGTGCCGCCGGACTGGTGGTCCACCGCTAATACTGTCCCGATCTCTGAGGGAAATTCTCCCCGGGTGAGACGCACGGAGTCGCCAGCTCGTAACATCTGCAGGGAATATGTGGTTTCGGCTTTCTTGACAAAGCTAACGTCGAATCCGGACTGGAGATGGAGACGAATGGCGTCAGGGTGAGGAACGTATATGAGTTCGATCATGTAGCGGTGAAAGTTCTTCTTGAGTAAACCGCCGTAGTATTCCTCCCCTTTATACGACCACCCTACAACGATACCACGACGAATAATGTCTGTTGATGAGTTGGCCGGAATGCGTGATCTGTCGAACAGCGCGACTGATCCTTTTGGCATGGGGTAGGGGAAATCCCTTGGCGGAATCAAGACCTGTACGAAGTTGTTGGTCTGCTCAGGATCGAAGACGTAGGCGATATCGCCTTTGTATTTCCCGAGCTTGATTCGTACCCAGCAGGGATCGGGAAGTTTAAGATTAGCGCGATCGACAGACTCTGATTCCTGATCGCTAATACGATCCCATTTCGTGACGCAGGAAGAGTGGGAGTGTGGAAGGGATTGGAGAATCGTTTTTGGGCTGTCGGAAACGATGTAGAGCTGACCTGGGGACCAAGGCGAGACCCTGACTGAGAAACCTTGCTTCTCAAGGTGATCAGCCACAAATTGGGTGACAGTTCCTGTAGAGTATTGAGTTTGACGCTATAGAAAAACCAAAATAACTCACGGTAAACGTGAAACAGGTACATCCTGTTCTGAACATAGGTCTCTGAGGACCTGGGCGCGTCATTTGTATACTTATGCTGTAATTTGTCGACCGCTGCTGAAAACTTATGTTTAGGTGCTGGCAACTGCGTTACCGTCGCACGTCTAGATGGGCCGACCGGGATTTCCAACTCGAGATCGTCCTCCTCCTCCTCCTCCTCCTCCTCCTGCTCATCCTCATCTTCTTCTGCCTCAATGTCGACGAACGCGTTCTTCGGCTGAGCGAAATCAGTGTAATTTTGATTCAACTTAGAATAGACTTACCCTGCGAGAACGAGGACGCGTCGGTGCCGCAGCAGAAGTCGAAGAGGAGGCGATAGTGGAACTTGACAAGTCTGGGATGTACTTGCGCTTCACCTCGAGTAGGTTGCTCAAGGATAAAGCGTCATCGCCATCGCCAGAAAATAACGCTAGCCTAGCTTCCTTCCAGTCTTCCAGACAGAGGCGTTCCCCAAGGTGCGCTGCAAATGCGATTTCGGTGTCGCCGTAGGTGATTGGGGTGGTCAGAAATTGTTCAAGTATGAGCCATGCGCCTGGGTCGCTCAATGCGGATGACGGTGATGCTCCTGGACAATTGACTTCAGTGAGTATACCGCCGTGATTTCAAACTCGATCTTACCTTCTAATCTGGCGCGTTTAGCGTTGGGCTGGTCATTATATGACGCAGCGCGTTTGGACATTTCCTAAGTGTTTTTTCGTCAATGTTGTTGTGTTTAATAGTAAGTATTTGTTACATACGTTAGGGATTCTAAGTGTAGACTATAGTACTGGTAGTGCGAGATGGAGGAAGTAGAAAAGAAAACCTGCAAACGCAAAGGTCAGTCTTTTATAGGGAACACCGATTTGGGATGCTTACCAAAGATTATTGTGGACGATAATCCACATCAGCAGAAGATTGTGGACGTTTGCACGCATTAGGCAATGCACAACGCCGCCACATTGTCGCCTCTGTTTCAGAGCAACTTTGTGGACGTTTAGCATTCTCAAAACATTGTGGAGTGCTACGTTGCCACGTTTACTCTAAATATAGGAATAAAACACCAATAATACATTATATACGATAATTATAGCTACAGTATCATAACGCAGACTTGTAAGATGGGGGTCAGAAAGAGGAGAACAAAGGAAGAAGCGTAGATAATATAGGGATGACTAATGTGGGTTTAGACTCAGCAGGGAATTTCCGGAATTCTCAAGACTCAGGGAATTGCCGTGATTCGGATAGGCTTCGCGGTCAATTCCGGCGGAGTCTGAATGGCACAGCTCAACCCTATATCAGCCGCTTATCCACTATCTGCTTCTGCTTTCCGACCATCATGTATAGCTAGCACTATATAGACTTTGTAATTATTCTACATAATGTTTTGTTACCTCTACTTAATGTACTTTACCGTCAGTATAGAAGTATTACAAACTATGTGACGTAGTTGAATCTGATACAATGACAAGGTTTAGACTTGAAATGGAATGGTCGGGGTAGCGATAGCCCCCTGATGAGAGCTTTCGCAAGCTCGAAACCATACTTTGAGCGCTGACAGGTAAGTACTTCATGCTCAAAACGTTGCGATGCTAATGTTTAACTCGGATCAGTTTGACGCGGATCAATTCAACTCGGATCATGCGGATCAATTTGAGTCGGATCGACTCGACTCGGATCAATTCGAAGCGCAACAATTCGACCCGGATCAATTCGATTCGGATCAATTCATAACGGATCAATTTGATAACAAACGCAAGGTATGTGGCCTCATCGCAGACGTCAACTGCGTGTATAATGACTAACTTACACGTCTTAACGCAGGAGGCTTGATAAGAAAAAGGTATTAAAACCCCAGCCGCCTTGTATACTGACCCCAGCTCACATGTATCGTCAGATTGTCACCGACGCAGCCCTCGTTTCGAAGGCATCCGCCAAGCTTGCCAAGGCATCCACGGAGCTTGAGAAGGCGGCCAAAAAAATTCTGCGAAAGTACACCAGCGTGCCCCATCCCAAAACTCGGCTTCTGAAGCCCGTCATCCGCCGTCGGCAGGTGAGCGCAGAGGCATCGAAGGAGCGCATCAGGAGACACGCGGTTCACTGACGTTCGCTTCTGGAGAGAGAACGCTCCAGTCTACCGTCTCAAGGGCGTGAGGCTGGAGGATCTTCAATCCCGAAGAAAAAACGCTGACAAGGTAAATGCACAGTCAGTGATGGACGGAATGCTCTCATGGGAGAGTGATGGATCCTCGGGAGTGTTTGAGGACGAGGATGGTAACACTTTGGTCGCGTACTTCGCCAGACGAGTGCAAAACGACATCAAGGTAAGCTTATCATACACTGTAGAAAATCTCTAACCCATGAGTTTGTAGAGCTCAAAGGACAAAACGTTCTACACCCCTGGCCCGACGACTCCATCTAGCATGGGGCGGTCCCCAGCATGTCTAGATCAGGCCGAACGGGACGGCAAGACAGTTCATTTTGACGGGATCGGGGTAAGAAGCTACTTAGCAATTTAAATTTATACTCACCGTTGCAATAGCGAGATAGACTTGCGAAAACGCTGGTGACAACACAATTGTTGCTCAGCAATGTGGGGGTCAAGAAATCCTCTCGCGACGGTCGGCACGACGACGAGGATGTTTTGATGAGATATGAGAAGGACGGTGGGCCCCCAGGGCGGTATGATGACTGTATCGGAAGATGAACGAACGTTCACGCTTCACGGTATCGAGTACCTATACCAAGACAATACATTCACGTCAGAGGTTACCGGGGTGTTGCACTTGGTGCACGCCTGGCCTGATCAGGCCCATGATGCTGAAAAGGTTCGTCCTGATTCACCAACACTTGATAATACTAAACATTCCTATAGCACGGCATCCACCCCTCTGCTGACATGTTGCCTGGGTGCAACGGGTCTCAATATACCTATCGCTACTTTCAAGACACAGAGGAGTTGGCAATATACTTATCTGCCATGTTCCAGGCGGCGTTTCCAGAATTTTACTTTAAATACCAAAGAGCGTTTAACGCTGGTAAGTGGACGGTGGTGGATCCAGGACCCTTCTTGGGCAGAGTGATAGTTTGGAAGTTACACGTGTGCCCGCACCAGGATGGGTTGGATGAGGGGCCCGCAGTAATTTTCCCCATGGGGCATTTCTCTGGGGGAGAGTGCTACCTACCGGACCTCAAGATCAAGTTGACGTGAGTTACTAAGTACTTTACAGTTCTAATGTTGACTTATGTTCATGAAGATACCGCCCCGGAGAGGTCATTATTCTGATGGCAGGTGCGTTATACCACGCCATTGGAAAATGGAGCCCTGAGGGCGGAGTGTCTGAAGAGGGGATCACACCGGGGCGGGTGGGCAACGTATGGTTCTTTCCGCACTCATCATACGAGGTACTGAAAGATAAACCTGCTGGATGGGCTATGGACCAAGCAGGAGGTAAATTAAAATTTGATGAGGGCACTGCTGCGCTCTCCGCATAATTTACTTATATCAAGTACTTTACCTTTCCCAATGTGACAATGTTACTTGCGCCAGGTTCACTTAATTTCTTGCAGTAAGAAGCAAACGCAGTACCCATACCCGTCAACATTGTACCTGTGCAGGTAGGGGTACAGTATTCGCATACTAACCTGCAGCGTAGCAAAACCTGCCGCCGCTACAGTTTCTTCTAAGGTAGTTACTAGCTACTACAGCGTTTTGATGTGACTAGCAATAGCACGAGGTTTTAGCGTAGGTAGGATAATGATTGCCTAAAGCCAGTGCAGTGCGCATCCACAACATATAATGTTATGATGACCTTGGAGCGTCGTCTACCTGCGTGCGCTTACCTAACCAACTTCCTAACGCACCTTCCAATTATTCTTCTCCTAGCTATAGGACTGCCGCTCATGATCGAGAACTCCGATGGGCTGAGCCCAAGAATTGAGCAGCCCTAGTTGAGCACAGAAAATGTGTCAAGGTCGCGTTGAACCGCCTTGATCTCTCTCGCAGGCGTGGAAAAATCAAGGCCGTCGTCAAAGTCGTCATCTTCTTCCCCATCAGCATATTCAGCGTTAAATTCGGCTTCAAAGACATTTTCTTCGAGGTCACCCGCTGGTGAGAATGTATTCCGGGGCTGGAGAATTATTAGTACAGGCGCAAAACTATGAGAATTTGCACTCACTGTCCATCGCTGCGAGCTCGGCATCGTGTTCTTGTACCTCGAACTCTGGAAGTTGATCAGTCCACCAGTGTTTTAAAAATTAGTCACGCAGATAATGCAAATAGCTACAGTCACGATCAGCACGGCGTTTGTCTTGTATGAAATATTTTTTAAGAAAGTAATCCACCTCCCTTGCCGAAGATGTCAGATGCGTTAATATACTACATCAGACTAATAGGAACTTACTTAGATGCACGGGAAGTTATTGTTCGGCGGGATGCGTCACAGAGACAAAACGCCTGCTTGTAACAGTTGAGTTATTACATAGATTGTATACTACACAACCGCTAATACTATAAAGTGCGATCCCAGAGAACGGATATTGAGGCTTCGGGGAGGCTAAACTCCTCTGCAAGGCAAGCGACAAAACTACCTTCCACAGTCCCCAGGAAGCTGGTGTGGATAGTAACGGTAAGTTGATGGCAAGAAGCAGGGAAGGCCAAGAACAGGGCCTTTGCAGAAAGTAAAACCTCTTGACGGTAAGGGAATAGTCTGCTATTCCTGATGGCGATGGTTAGGGAGGGAATGGTGCGCTTGAATTGAATGGTGTATGGGTGTGTGGCGTGAATCAGCGATGAATCTGGTATGACTATTTCTAAGCTTTCTAGCAAAGTCAGGGATACGATGGCTTGCATTGCCGTGGGATCCAGCAGTGATACAGTAAGATTGCGAAGGAGTGGAAAGTGGTGGATTGATTGTGCGAAGCGGTTCATGCGAGCAGGGTTGTCGACGTACGCAAGGGTGTGAAGGCAGGGAGGAACATCATCCAAAATATTATCAAAGATGTTCGGTAGAGAACAGTCGTTGAATGGGAGCTCGAGGACTTGCAAATATTGGTAGTCGATAAAGTGAATATAATGAAAGGAGGGGTCTTCGGTCACGGTAAGCCTTAGGCATTTCAAGTGTGGAAAGGCTGGGGAAAGGCAAATTTCCATAAAACAAGTGCTTGAACGTGTCGTTGGCACTATCGTTGAGTGCTGGCCGCCCGCACGCGCTAATCCCTTGAATGAAGGGGGCGTACATCAGTAGACGGGATTGGTCAGATACTAGGGGGATGCGCCGTAGTTTCTAAAGGTAAATTGAGCCCTGCTCGTGGTCGGTGTGAATGTATTGACGTACGTAGTGCCATTGAGCATCCTTGTAAAATCTAACTACAACATTGGAAGGGAAGGTGTGGAGAATTGGTTGCAGCGATGGCAACTCCTTCCATAGAAGGGGCATGGCCGTGTAAAAACAGACTTTGTTAGCCAACATGAGGTTCATGAAGTCGGTAAAACTATGCTGAAGCGCTCGGTTGAAGACGAGCTGACAGACTGTGCGAAGAACTTCAGGTAAAAGGAACATGGGAAATAGTTCTGAGACGATGTGGGGAATGGTAGTATTTATCATATGGTAAATCTATAATAGAACGTCCCATTGGAATTAAAAGGAAACCCGAGGATCTCAAGGACTGCACCGGCAATGCAAAGTCAAAACGTGAATTCAAGAAGTTGTCAAGGTGCGTACATAGATAACTAAAGGGACATAAGGGATTCAGAAGGGGGGAATAAGCGGTCTAATTGTAGGCAGACCCATGCTGCATGTGCTTCTGTACCAACAGTTCTGGGATTGTTGAGCGCAGCGGCTGTGTGACGGCGAACGGTAGCTTTCCATTGCTTCCTCGTTCGAATGGCAAAGTGGGAACCAGTGGAAATCTCTCGGATATGAGCTTGAAACCATCTCTCCGCTTTGGCATTCCATTCCCCAGACCAATGCTCATTTTTCTCCCAAATCTCGAGGGTGGGCCAGATGCTGCCATTCTCAGTGATGCCAAGTAAGAGGGAAATTTCCGCATCAGAAAGGCGGTCGTCCACCACGGTGGGATCCGCCCCTTGATCAAAATGGAGGTGCAACGAAGCATCAGCGGATGGCACAGAGATTGCGGATGAAAAGAAACCTGAGGGTCCATAGTGCAAAGCGATACGCCAGAGGATGCCGCCCATGGTGAGAAATCGACGCGCGTGGGGCTGCTGAAGGAGGATCTGAACACGGCGGACATAATCAGCAAGGAGCAATGGCCCCTTTTTCAAAGGCCGAGGATTCTCCTGCAGATAAGAAGGCTTAGGAATGGGAGTTGCGAGCGAGGGGTCACAAATATCAGACAACCTCGTGAACACTCTCCAATCCAACCCGCGAGAGAGGCAGTGATAAGAGAAAAACCAAAGAGGCGTTTCGGGGTACTGAGTTCGCCATAGACGGAGTCTGGCCTCGGTCCGTTTGGAAATTGCTAACTCACCACGGGTGATGAACTGGAGGTGGCTGGGGAGGGGAACTCTGGGAACGCAAAAGCTTGAATTAAAGGACACGTGTGGCTTGTTGAAGCATTGTACGATCCACCGAGTCTTGTCATTGTCGATAGGGATGAGACCTTTGAAATGATCTATGAAGTCGCTGGTGGGAATGAATTTGAAGGGGAATGATGGGACGTGAGGTGAAGGAGACTCCAGGGCTGTAGTAGATAGGGGGAATGATGGGACGGGAGGTGAAGCAGACTCCAGGGCTGTAGTAGATATGGTAAGCTTGCAAATGTATGAAATGTAAGAAATAGACATACCTTTCGAACACGCAAGAACTTCTTGTCCATCAATCTCTTCATCGTCTAAAGAAACAGCGGGCTCTGGAACTAGGGTCGCGGAGTGCGTGGTGGCAGGGCGCAGCCAATATATGGACCCGGGTTTCCAATAGTAGTAGACGGGGACTTTGTGTTGGAGGTATGCGATGACTTCTGAGAAGGGCGGGGGATCTTGAGCGTTGATGATGACACCTCGGCGAGGTAGGTCCAACAGACCGGATGATATGATATTGCGGGTGAATTCTTCCGTGACGATGGCGTGCTCCTGCCAATCCTGTTTGATGCTCAAGGAGTAGATAATATACCCCAAAGCGATCAAAACAGATCGACGGACCCTCCATAGTTCAGTAGCTACCTCGTTGTATGCGCCGCAAAAAGACTCGAGGTATTGTAAATCAGATAGTTGAAGGGAAATGATGACAGGGGGGGGACCGCAGATGGCGTACACAGTGGGGAGCCAGCGGAGGATGTCGCCTACCACAGTTTCCACTTTCTTCAGAAATGTGGGTGCGACGCGACCTCGACGTCCGAAGGTGGGCACGAACAACTCGAATTGGGGGATGTGGTCTTGGAACACCCATGCCTTTGCATCGGCGGAGGGGGAAGGGTCACCCACAGGAATGTAAGCATGCCAGAGGCTGGACGCCAGCCTGTGGTCTGGTTCTCGGGTGTGCTCGCACTCATTGAAGTCCCCAGCGGCGCGCAAGGATCTTGGGACAATGAGGGGGTCGTTGATATACTCGAGGACGATGTGACTGTTGAGAGTACAGGATAGTATCCCATTCGGTAACATCTTGTGTTTGGGATTGAGGTGCTCGGCGGCAACGGAGCGCAAATTGTACACGGCTGACCTTGGCATGACAATTCTGGTTGAAAATTGTATTCTATTGCTAAGCGCGGCTTCAGATATAAGTAAGACACGTCTTGCCTGATACGCATGTGATGACGCGGCCATCATCAGAATCTAGTAATACAATCTTCTTTTTGCAACATGATAAAATTCTCTATAGCGAATCTCCGAAGCTGTGATCAAACTAATCAAACGCCTGGGAAGGTTCTCAGGTACCACTCATACGCCTCTTTGTTGGTTAAAACCTATGTAAATGTGAATGAAATGATCTGCGAACGTAGGGAAGACTTACTTTGGATTCCTGGAAGTGCCTGATCTCCAATCCAGCTTTGGATCTAGCTCGAGAGAGAGCCACATAAGCTTGTCCTGGTTAAAGAATGAAGATTGGAAAGAGAGAGTATTGCGGAACGCACCGTCTGCAAACGTCCTGCCCAGATCCACCACCACCTTATCAAGAGTCTGGCTCTGACTTTTGTGCACCGTCAAAGCCCAAGCAAGGCACAACGGTATCTGCATCGGTCTTAGCAATAATTGAAGCAAGGAAAGCAGAATATACCTGGAAACGCCGGGCTACGGTCTTCTCTTTGATTTTGAAAGAGAACTCGCTGGGCAGGACCAGCACGCACTCAGGGCCCTCGCCGGTCATGAATTCTACTAAGGGGAACAAATCAGTCACATTAGTGAGTTCCGCGCGAGACTTGATGTAACAGTCGACAGGGTAGCGGTTAGCGTCGACCTTGATATGGCGCAACAAACCGACTTTGCGCCCTTCATGATGGCGATCTGCTTGGCCAGACTTGTAGAATCCCACCACGCGGCCGGTAGAGCCATTGGCAAGTCCATCTCCAACATTCTGAAGGAGCATGACCTGGGCGCCGATCTTGAGGCATATCTCCGCGTCCACCGGAAATTCGTTGAAGATTCTCCGGTCAGAACATCCTGAGAGGTCATCAAGGGCTGTAAATTTGAAAGCGATGTCCCCAAGTTGACCCAGACGATCAATGTTCATGCGGTTGACTTCCCTGCGGGTAGGAAATAAGTACACAGGGTCAATGTGGGGAAGGAATGCTGCATCTATTGGGCGTTCAAGGGATTTGAAAAACGCAATGCTGGGGGCGTCCAGCTGGCCCGTGCGGCACTTATTCAAAGCCATAACAAAGTCTAGGAGCAATGTGAGAATGGAAGAATGGGAGTCATGAACGCTCACCTCGGTCAGCTTGACGTTGCACTGTGCAAAGGCGGACTAACGATGGAAACAGTAGACCCCAGCAACTAGCTTGAAAGGTCAGTTTCTGTATGGGGTATGGCACGGGGGGAAGCTGAAGGAAATCTCCAACGCCGATGACCTGACAAGCGTGGTTAACATGATAAACGGCACCTCAGAAATACTCACTTGGATGCCTCCAAATGGGTTCTGGTTGCCTCTGACTTCTTGCGCTAACGCATCTAACATATCAAGATACTCTCCCGAAATCATGGGCACTACAAGGTAGTATTGAGCGAATGAGCAACTCAAGAATGGGACTACGTACATTCATCAATAACCAGTGCCTTTGCGGAAAGCCACCTGCCCTTGATGATGTCATTTCGCTCGATTTTCTTCACCATGTCTTTTGCCGATCTTTCTTGCCCGCTGACGCCAGCCCAGGAATGCAAAGTTTGCCCTGATGCAGCGTGAGTGATGTAGGGCAGTAGTTAAAGAACTCACCGCCAATCTTCAAGGATGAAACCCCAGTGCTAGATGTGATAGCGACAGCGTCGCTGCAATTAAACTTGATGCGAAGGCCGTTGATAATGAACTGCATCAAGTATGTTTTTCCTGTTCCTGAAACAAATTCTTGAGAGCAATGCGTGTTAACATGAGTGTGCGACGTACCTGCATCACCAGTAATAAATGTCCCAACACCGCCCATCACCCCATCATATACATCTTTCTGCTCTCCGTTCAAGCGAGATGTATCCACCTGCGGCATGCGAAGACGAGGGCGATGCAGAAAGTCCCCTATCACTGCTTGCCCAGTGGGATGCGTGCGATGGCGTTCTGGAGGCATGTTAATATAAAATTATGTGTCGCATATAGGGGTTGGGATAAGCAGAGCCGCAGAGACCCATGCTTGAACGTGGAAAAGTCTCACGTGATATTGTTATTTCCTACCGGCAGATATTTGGGGCGTCTACATACGGTAGGTCATTCAAGATAATACATGGCCTGTCGAGCTCTACATCGAGCATTACTTCTGTAACGGCGGTAAGGTAATGCACAGCCCGTCGAGCTCTACATCGAGCATTACTTCTGTAAAGACGGTAAAGTAATGCATGGCCTGTCGAGCTCTACATCGAGCATTATTATCTAAGTACATAGAGTATACGCCCGGGTAAAAAGTGGCGGGGCGTTCCCAAGGCGTGCAAATAGCACAAGAAAGCTGAAATGTACAAGTGGTCAGCAACTGGTTGAATATTACAGGCGGGAACTCACACTTGATTGGCGCTACCACTGCATGAACTAGGTTGCAGGTGGTGGTGCAAAGGGAGAAGAGGGAAATATGACATAAGCATGGGAACAAGCTTTTGTAGGGATAAGCGGTACTGATTACATAAGCTAGACATGGATAATGAAATTTACATAGTGCTACGCCTTAGGGGATATGTGAGTGACTTTCAATAAATTTGACCCGTCAAAGAAAAATCAAAATCAATGTTAGAAATTTAATGAACGTCCTTATAAAAACCCCGCCCCGCGGTGGCTAAGTCCTTTTCCTCTTACCATCATCGACCTGGACTTTGCAATGGCAAACGTAAGTAGGAACTGTAAGTCTAATAACGCGACTACTAACGTACCGTTAGATGCAACGTAGCTACCGCTTCATCTATCTTAATGCAAGCAACTACGCGAATGCTGCGGGAGGCAATCAGGTGAGTGTTAGGGACTTTTGCGTTCAAGTACTCACCATTGTCCAGGCGGTCAACAACCCAAACGCCAACGCTGCAGGAGGAGACCAGGTGAGTGTTGGGCACTTTTGCTGTCAAGTACTCACCATTGTCCAGGCGGTCAACAACCCAAACGCCAACGCTGCAGAAGGAGACCAGGTGAGTGTTAGGGACTTTTGCAGTCAAGTACTCACCATTGTCCAGGCGGTCAACAACCCAAACGCCAACGCTGCAGGAGGAGACCAGGTGAGTGTTAGGCACTTTTGCGTTCAAGTACTCACCGTTGTCCAGGCGGGAAATGACCCAAACGCCAACGCTGCAGAAGGAGACCAGGTGAGTGTTAGGGACTTTTGCGTTCAAGTACTCACCATTGTCCAGGCGGTCAACAACCCAAACGCCAACGCTGCAGAAGGAGACCAGGTGAGTGTTAGGCACTTTTGCGTTCAAGTGCTCACCTGTACTAGATGCAAGGAGGCATGACATTGACGATACCGCGGGGAGTAATAGTGAGTGGTCCCATCCCATGCCTAACAGTATTGACAGGCCTTAGGATATGTGGGAACTGGGACAGAGGGTGGTCCAAGAAAACCAGGCGCGGGTCCGCCAAGGCCTACGGCCTGAAGTGCTCCCCCCAATGGCACGTTGGGAGCGGTGTATACTTGTCATGTTTGTAGAAAGGAGGAGATGGAACCTGATCAGACAGATGAATGAGTTGAGGGAGTTGGAGCTTGTGCTAGGGTTGGAGGGCATGGTTTAGTGAGCAGTTCAGCAACCTTTATACCAGGACTATTCACCATTGTATTACTGCATTTATATCCCCACTCACATGTATACACCTCATCATGCTCTGTGGCTTGTAGCAATGTTATATGTATTACGCACGTGCTTAATACGACAGGAGTGAAGCGTTATAATACTACATGCAGCAACTCAAGCCCCTAACGTTACACCTGAAGAATAGTCAGAAGTGTCATCAGTTGTGCAAAAAATGACTCACTGGGGAGGCGGCCCATAATCTTAAGGTTCATATAGGCTATAATGATTTCCAAGACGTTGGGGAGGGCATCGACGTGAGGTTCCTCCACCGAGAGCCAAGCTGTATAAGCCTGGACGTTAATAAACTGGTTTGGGCGTAAACCGAGGGTTGGAAAGACAATGTTGCGAATGGGTTGATTGATGTAGATGAGGTAGGCGATCGGTCTGAGGTGGTCGTCATACAAGCATGAGAAGGGATTGTTAAGCCTGGGTGTAGGTTGGTCTTTATGAACGTCATACGGAATGAGGCAGCCGAAACAAATGACACGAAATGATTTGAAACGTAAGGCTCCCTTGTACGCAGTGCGATACTCGGGAGTTCTGAGGGTCCCCTTTGGACAATTGTACGCGAAATGCTCCACGTCTTCGGAGTAGAAGAGACAAACACTGCATTTTCGATAGTGCAGTTCGCACCACTGAAGAATGTGTTTAGTTTTGCCTTCCCGCGCAGTGGGAAGGCCATCTCCAAGGGCAGGTGTTGGGGATGAAGGGATCGGATCAAGGTTTGACGCAGTAACATGGTCTCCCCTGGCAGAGGAGGATCCAGAAGCCCTGGGAGGGATAACAGAGGCTGGCGCTGTCGCTCTGGGCCGTGCCGGCGGTGCGAAAGTTGATCCCCCAGCAGCAATGTTACCTTGAGGGAGGGCCAAGGCTGAACCCGTTGGTTCAAACCGAGTCCGCTGGGCGGGGCGGGGATCAGATTCCTCGTCCGAGCTTTGGTCTGCTGGGGCCTTCTGCCTTTGGATCGCAGAGCGGCGATCAGGTTGCTCTGCAGGGGCTTTCTCGCTACGGATGATTGGGTGCCTGGGGGGGTGCCGTTCATTGTCAGACAAGAGGGCTGCCTCATCAATTCTCTGTCGGAACGGCGTGGGTGAGGATGGGAGTGCATGGCGTTCGTGAGCAGAGGTATGAGCGGTGATAGGGGTGGGGAGGCCCATCGATTTTGTCTTGGGCGCTGCAGGGGTCATGGGCTCAACCGCAGGCGGTGCTTTGAGGCGTCGGCCCAAAGGACTGCTATAAAACTCCTGCTCATTTTTCAAGATGTGCTAAAGATCGGATAAGCGACAGAGCTTGCAATGATACAAAGTATAAACTCACCGAATGTGACAAACAAATGTCACATAGCTGAGCGTTGAGGATAGACGTGCAGGTCTGATCAATGCCGTCCAAGAACAATGAAAGATTGCGACGTCGACATGTTTCGAGGGTGACAAAGTCTACCATCCCCTGGTACCCAAAGTGGTCATCCGAAGGGCGAATGTTGACCGATGGAATGCGCGAGTAAAATAGTAAGTGGGTGCTTGGCTTGCCATCTCGGCCAGCATCGCCCAGACATTTGGGCAAAGTGTATCAGCGCCAAAATCTTGGTGCTGCTGCTAGAATGGTCGCCACCTTCATCCTTACTGACCCATGAGATCTCGCGATTGATGACAACACGGACGTGGCGGATGTCGATACCCTGAGCCATGGCTAATGTCCCGACAATCCACTGAGACTTTCCTGAACGCCATTGCAACATGTACTGGGTACGCTCTGCATCTGTGAGCTTCCCATGGTATTTTGGAAAGCCGGAGGTCTCGGCAAGCTCGTCACAGCAGGTCGTCGTTAAAACGAAGATGATACCCCGCTCATGCTGCTCCAGGTTGAAACCCAATGCAGCTGAAAGAACGTCGGTGTCGATGGACTCCTTGGAGCTTCTCGCCACCCTGTATTGAATTTCAGGGCGATTGGTGGGCATGCGAATCTTGCGCACAGAACTGGGATCCATTCTTAGGAACTAGAAGCTAGAATGAATAATGGGACGTGGTATATGTAGTCACGCTTACCTCCAGTAGAGTTTCCTCAGACAAAGGGCTGAGCGTAGCGGTCATAAGGAGCATTTGCACGCCAAGATCTGTGAGCTTGAACATCTGATTGAATGCATGGCGATAATAGGATGCGAGGATGGCGTCGTGGACTTCATCTATGACAATACACCGTAGGAGGCCGGCCTTCTTATTTGCCACGCACCAGGTTCGGAATTCAGGTTGAGCAGCATGCTCTAGGGATACGAAGACGAGACGAGAATGAAACAAATCAACCTCCCGAGAGGGGTAAACCGAGTAAGCGAGGCCTCGAGTGCGTGCGTCTTGGACCGCTTGATCCAACAATGAACGATAAGTAATGATCACGACACGGAAGCCCTGACGCTCTGCAAAGCCAGGGCATGCGTAAATGGCGCTCTTTCCAGATCCTGTGGGCATAACAACTAGAAGGTGGGGAAGACCTCGTGAGATCACCTCTACTGCACTGGCCTGTTGAACGCTCTTAAATTTGGAGCCAGACTCTCCCATGTACGACTGGAGGGCTTGGGTGCGAGCAAATGCGATATCGATGGGCTCCAAGTCTTGTACAGCTGATTGGGACACAATTCCACGGCCCTCAATCACGGCTCGGTGGTTTCGGTCAATCTTCTGGTTGGTGGAGCGGAGCATGTCGAGAATGAGGGTTTGGTTCGAGGTGCTTAATTCAATAGTGCTGGTCTGCTGGGTCGCTGCGAGTTGAAGCTTTGATAGGGTGGCCGCCATCTCTGCATGAATCTGAGAGTAAGACATGTCTGGTTGAAGTGGGGGGCTCGGGGCACTGGCAGGACGTTCTAACCAGTCCCAAAAGCGTTTTGAGACCCGAAAGATATCGCTCAGCATATCCTCGTGAAGGTGAGGTAAGTCATTCCATGTTAGACCGTATCGTGAGCGTCCTGTCCCGGTGGTATGTCCAAAGCTTTCATCCAGAGCATCCTCCTCCTGGTCTCCATCATCGTCGATGTCAACATTGACTACATGCCGCATGAGCGCCTTGATCATCTGGCGCCATACTCTCAGGCCCATCGGCACCAGCAGATGTTGCGCAGTTTGCGTATGAAGGATGCGGGAGAAGTCTTCGCTCCGTAGAGGTTTGCCAAAGTGAGCGAAGACTTCAGGTCCCAGCGAATGGGTGCTGTTATTGAGGGTGCTGATCCAAATGTCGGCAATATGATGGAGAGGGCCAGCTAGGTACATGATCAGTCTTTGAATGGGAGGATAGACTGGGCGCGCGACGAATCTCTCGGGGAAGTTGGAGAGCTGCCGAGATTTGTTATAGCCTGTGATGAACGCTAGGTGGCCAGACACAAAGTATAAGGTGCGGGGGCTTTCACGGGTGTTTATCAGCCGGTAAGTTTCAAGCTCGGTACCTCTTGCTGGTCCCCCTGAAGTGATGTGGACCAAGCAAAATGTGAGGTCGTGCAGCTCTGCCAGTTGTGCAAACCAGCGAGCAATAGACGCTGCAACACATTAACATAGGGGTTGAGGACTTGGAACCGAGCTATTTACCTTGCTTGAATAAAATATCACCAGTACGAATCGAAAACGTGATATTTCTCAAAGATGTCTGGGGTCTCGACGATTTGCTTCATAAGGTCGGACTGGAAGGCGCGGAATGGATTGTCGGTATCGGAGAGGAAAGAGTAACCGTCAGTCTGCTTGCGCAGCGGATCCCTGGGCCAATGGGTGGCATTCTTGGGATCCAAGTGCTTCTTCAAGCAGGCGTCGTAATCTTTCATATCAAGCCCTTCACATAACGACTCAAGCAGCTCGTTGGCTCGAGCCAACTGGGCGCGAATCATGTCTCGAAGGCTTGCCACGATGAATGGTGAGCCATCGACTTGTAGGACCGTATGGTCCTCGTTCCACAGCAAGGATGGAAGTCTCGTCTCCGAATGAGCCATGGCTGAGAGGAGATGCATTTCCTCGCGCAGTGTAGTAAATGGGTAACGATGCCCTTCGGTCAACACCTCCTTCAAGTTTGTTTGATAATAACTGGATAGCGTTCAATGAAAATCAAATGCGTAACTGATGCAGAGCACGTACCTCAGCAAGCCTTCTGCAGCTTCATCAGCATCCAAAGCATGGTTATAGGCCTCCTGAACGCCCACAGCTCGCATGCAGAACTGTATGCAGGACAAATTGGGGACGATGTTGGAAGGAAGCTCGAAGGTGCCGTCGAGCAGTAAGTGCGATACAATCAGGTAGCGAATCAACGAACAAGAAAATCTATCCTGCGTAATGTGATCATTGGCGGTTGCCACAAACAGGAAGGACACCCGTTGGATGAGATCTGATACACGACCTCTAGTAAGTCCTTTGAGCAACGACAGGAGTTCCTGCAGGGAATCAGTCTGCGCTTCGGTGAGGAGGAGTTGGAAAGGAAAGCTGCTGGGAGCTGCCAAGAATCGAAGAAGCATCATCAAGAGTCGACTCCATATCCGAGCACATTTGGCGATATATGAATTGGTGACGGGTGCCCGGAAGGGGGCGTTGACTATATCCCTAAACTGAGATTAAACATTTGGAAATATCGTAGTCCAACAGAGCTCTTACCCTTTCGACGTGTTGATCCACCTGAGGAAAGTGAGGTCTAAGTTAGGGAGGAGCTTGCAAATGGCGTCGAGCCAAGTATGAACGGCTGTATGCAGGATCTGGAAGTAGGGGCTCCTGCTCTCCCGGCGCTGAGGCTGCCTTCAGGAGCTCTGGAAGGGGAAGGCCCTCGATCGCCTGGTTCCATCTCATTTTGGCTAGGAACGTGCCGTGGGATCTGGTGTCGCTGTCGACGTGGTAGATGTCGCTGTCAACTGCGGGGCGATGCTTGGTGACATTTGTCATATAGTTGTCGTAGTTGGTAGTGGATGACGGGATGAGGCTGATATCGACCATGACTAGACTTTGACGGCCTCGAAATTCGAATATCCTCTGTAAGTTGCGCTCCGCAGTGTTTGGGCGCCATTGCTTGTCAGGATGATTGAACTGAAAATGCTCCTGCATCGTCTTGTCCTTGGCAGGCAAGGTAATTACACCCCTGTACCTCACATGAAATACCCGTAAAAAGCTTGAGACCGATTATGGGAGCGATAAAATTTGTTGGGGGGGTGAAATGATCAACACATCCTAATGACTGTAAAATGGCGTCCAACTGTTCTGATGGAGGAGGTCTAAGGCTGTGCTGTTTGACAGCATGAGCCCGGACGTGTGCCGCTGGGACAGCACATTCGCAGTCAATGCAAATTGCGAGTTTATAGACGGGATCAACGGTGAAACTGATTTTATGGAGGAGGGTGAGGTCGACAGGGCCAGACGATGAATCAAAAGCAGGGGGTGCATCATTCTGAACAGCGGTAGGATGAGGGGCAGAGCCTTCCCCTGTCGCATTGAGTAGATCAGCCGCTTCATCGGTAGGTGCTGCTTTGCGTTTCCTCTTGCGCTTCTTCGAAGGACCGGCGCTACTGCGAAGTTGAATCGGGGGGGAGGATATGGGAGGCGTGCCCCTGTTGTAATTCTCACTCTCGTCAAGGTCAGGCGAGACATCTTGATCCGCACCGATATCCCGGGCACTCCCATCGCCTTCAGAGGATTCCGGGTGCCCACGTGAATAGTGGGTGCGAAGTTTCAAGGGATCGTTGTTCACGAAATTGCACAAATGGCAATGAAAATGGTTGTCGGCCTGTCGAGTGAGCTTTTGGCCTCCTGGTACATCTTTCATCAGCGTTATCCATGAAAATAAAGGGAAAGCGCACTAATGTTGGTAACCGGGGTGTGGGTTACGCGCGTGTGGTGCGACATTGTTACTCGGTCCTTTGCAGAGAAAGGGCACGCATCGCACGGAATCCTGGATTGCTTATGGTCAGTTCTTGTAAAGGGACGCTTGACTGAGGCAATGCTTACATTGTGGGCAAAGTGTGTTGAGAGCCTTCGTAGCGGAGGGCATCGGTTTTAATATTCTACACAAATACCACCGCTACAGATTCTTCTTAGGTAGTTACTACAATGTTTTGATGTGACTAAGGGTTATAACGACTGACACCTGTTAGGGTGACTGATTCAAGGGTCGGCAGTAGCACAAGGTCTTAGTGTAGGTAGGAGAACGATTGCCAAAAGCAGGCACAGTGTACATATGAAAAACTTTTAAAGGAAGTAAATTGGCCCGCCATTGATCCGAGAACTTCGATTGATAGAGTTCACCGTACGGTCGGAAAATTTGACATTGAAAAGACCGAAAACCAGGAACCGTTCAACCTCCCCGACCAAAGATGTCAGATGCGTTAATATACTACGTCAGACTGATCGGGACTTACTTAGATACACGGGAAGTTGACATTCAGCGGGATGTGGTTGAGCTGGCTGCGATTGGGGTTTCAGAGGGAGCCCGTGGATGATGAGGGACTGGTCGGGGCGATATACCAGACCTCACGCAGATCTACTTGATGGTACGCCTTAGCACCGAAATCTCACGCAGATTTCTAGTGGGTGCGCCGAAGTGTCATCACGGTCAGAGGCCCCTCCGTCAGCCCAATATAACAGTAGGAACTGGTAGGGATGAGAAACATGTAGGGAAACCGCCAGACGTTGTTCAAGTGTGTCTTTTACCTGGGGTAGCTCTTGGTCGGTGTCCAATTGGACGTTGACTTTGCGCAGGGGTATATTCGAGTATACGAGCACAAAGTGCAGCCCAGGCGGCATGACCCAGGGAGCGTGCAAAGCACACCCAACACAGGTTGGAACTCCACAGCTTGGAACTGCAGAGCTCAATCAACACAGCTTGGAACTATGACGGCGGTCCAACCGCCATAGGGGTAATGGTGGTTGAAGAAGAAGAAAGAAAAATTATGTAATACAAGACCATGTTACTTTGTAGGGACGAGCATTGAGTATTACTTAAGCTGTGCAAACAACACACATCAACCATCTAACGCGTGTGTGGTTTGCGCGCTTTGTTTACTTTGATATCAATATAGACAGTATTTTCCGCATTGTTCACTTCATTGTGATTTGTGTACTATTATTTTTGAGACCGTTGTTGTAAATTGCTTCAATTTGTATTACTATACTTGTTTTCTAATGGTATCATAATGAACGCACTGGGATTGTATCGTCAGGAAAGTGATATGACATCGTTATCCCAGATGCCTCGATCGAGCAGAACTCATACCTTATGCGTGATGCGAGTGAGATGAAATAACTGCTACATATTTGCTTTAGAAGTTAGCGTGAGGGTCAGCTCATGTGTACAGCGCGTACCAAGCCCATAGGAGAGCGCCTAACTCTGTGTCTCCTTGGAGACTTCACCTTCCGGTACTGCAACGTCACTTTGCGTGCTGGAGGAGGTCAGAGTCTAGGGAGAAGTGATGGCTCAGCGTTTGTGGCGAACAATCCAATACAGATGACAATGTGTTCATCGAATCGAGACAGTCTGGCATAGCTAGACCAATTTACAACAGACGGTTGTGAGCTGGTATTCTAATTCAGGAATTGGGGGTTAAACTGTTAGGGATGAACTCACCCTGAATGAACACGACAGGAAATTACACGCACCCCTTGCCAAATTGTGGGTTTCACCGAGCTTCACCTATCAGGTTCAAGATCGAGGAGGATCTGCAGTAACGTTAGATGCAGGTCATGCGTATGATGAGTGCAAGTCACCTGTACATAACGTCTGCTGTTTAAAGTATCCTTTGCATCCTGAGTTTCTCTTTTCCTGTATAAACGTATAGGCCATGATACGGAAGCCAAGATGAAAGAGCCTGGACTATCAGTTAGATATAAGTTAACGCTGAGAGAATTGTACCAGAATGGGGTATGTGCTTACCTTCGAGAAGGAGTCCTTTGCTAAGGTGGGACAATGGCAGAGTGACTTCGTGGCGTACGGCGTACCGTTCTTCAACCTGTACTACAAATCTTGATCAAGACAAAGTTACTCTGAGGGATGAAACGTGCACATGTAGAGAGACGCATTGTGATGTCAGGAAGCTTCTCTTCTGAGCGTCGTAGATGCGTTGACTCCAAGCGTTCTTCTTGCCGTTGACAAACGATACTGACGTCTCTGATTTGACGTAGGAAATCAGCAAGAATGTTGTCTGCGGACTTCAACCACAAACCTTTCACACTCACAGGAGGTCGTCTAGGAACTCTGGTAGGGCTTGATCGAATATTCCATCATACGATCGAACACCTGCAGGCTTTGATGATCCTCTACCAAGATTGGAGCGTGAATGGATGTTCTAGGATTTGTTATTATTAGCTCACGGCAACAGGAAAGTGCGTAAACTTAATATTTTGCGGCAATGCGGAGTTAGCCGATGCGTTAAGATGGTGGAGTGGGGCACCCCCTAGTCAAGGGGTCAGTATGATCAAGATCTAGCAGAGATCGAGTAGCTTAGTCAGCCATAGCATTCGAGACAAAGTTGTAGACACGCTATCAGAAGCCACACAAGGACCTCACTCATAACCACTGATTAGACCTACCGCTCCAACGGTTACAGACTGAAACGAAAGCACTGGATTGTGGGAGCAGCATGGAGTAGGGGTAACGCTAAGGTTCGACCGCTGGAAGGCGCAGATCTTCGGTAATATTCAGACAGTTCATTTGATTGATAGATAACTCACATGTAAACAATCGAGATTCGATCGGCTGCACAAATTTGTCAACTTGGACGGGGAGTGGGATGGCGATCTCCAAATCAGCGCTAGCGTAACATTGTCAGCAACTATGAAAAGCATCGAGTTACCCAAACTCACAAGATAGAAACAAAATTTGATCCGTGCTCGTAAGCTTGCTCCAGCAGACACAACGAAAACACAATGACCGCTTCGTGGCACCAGACACCCACGTGAGCGTGGAAAAGCCTCACGTGATATGAGTGATTTTCATGCTACCCAGGTATATGCGGGCCATGTATTATTTACAGTAGGTAATGAATTTAATTGAACGGCGCGTCATAATGTACAACGCGTGCTTATACATGGCGCGTCAAGCTCTACATAGAGCACTACTTGTCTAAAAAAACATATGCCTGCAAAGAGCAGAATTCAGTGTAGATTAGATAGTTACAAAAAAATTCATACTTGCCGCGTCAAAATTTGTTACAATCTCAACCCATTTCCCTATATAAACCCCAGTTTGCGCCAAGTAACACCTTTCTCTCTTACCATCATCAACTGCACGTCTACAATGGCAAACGTAAGTACTTAAGGTAAGATTATGAAGAGCATTAATGACATACCTTTAGATGCAGTACGGCAACACGTTCAGCGGGGGGGACAATGTGAATATGGGGGACATGGTGAGCAAATTCCTTGAGTAACGTAAGGTGCTGACCTGTGTTTTTAGGGCCAGGGGGGCCAAAACATGAACGCTGGCGGCAACGATGTGGGCCAAAACGTCAACGCTAACGTCAATGATGCGGGCCAAAACGTGGACGTCAACCTTGGGGGCGAGAACGTGAACGCCAACGCCGGCGGGCAACAACAACGCCAACGCCAATGACGGCGTACAACGGGTGAGCGTTACTTGTTGTTGATGAAATGAGTACTGACGCGTTAGTAAGGGTCAGGCACCGGAAGAACTGACGTTCATTGTACCACAAGAAGTGCTGGTGAGGGTCAACACGTCACGTACCGTACGGTGTTGACGAGGGTGTAGGACATATGGGAGCACGGCCGGTACTTATGGCGTGAAAACTACGCCGAGACGTGCACGAAACCTCCCTCCATTGCCAAGGCCTCAAATGTCGCGTTTGGATCGGTGCTTGTTGGTGGTAGCAATGGAACACCGGCGCGCGACGCTAACAAGGCTGTTGGATGAAATGGAGGCCGTAGAGCATGTGCTGGGCTTGAACAACATGTAGAGAGGAGGCGGTTCAGCTACCACAGTAATGTACTATAATATTCAATATCCCCACTCACATACATACCATTAACATACTGAGCATCATGACGCGGTTAAAATATACTACGCAGATAATTCGTGCCGTTGACCTGAGTGACGATCCCTCTAAGATGACTTATGATTCTCCATTGTCAACATATTAAACAACGCTCAATTCAATTAAGCATACCTCTCTCATCTCAACTAACGGCTGCTCACGCGTGTTAGGTTTCACTTAATGTCATTTCAGCCACGCAAACCTTACACAGTACAGAAAAATGTCAGAGTCCATCTTACTGCTGCATACCTGACTAGCGACTGTCTGACGCGGTGCCTAACGGGTGTGCGTGAAATTTAGGCACCTTTAAAGTCAGTGTGCTAACACGACAAGTCCCCCACCCCTCCTCGGATTGGGTGGGGAGGTTGGTGTTGCTGGTGTATTCGTCATAGCGCATGATGACGTCGTCTTCGTCGTTTCCGTCTTCTTTCGTGTCGTCGGGCTGGGTAAGGGGAGCGTCGGCCATTCGGTCATCTTCGGCATCATAGTCCCTTGCACAGCTAGGATGGGAGGTTGGTGTTGCTGGTGTATTCGTCATAGCGCATGATGACGTCGTCTTCGTCGTTTCCGTCTTCTTTCGTGTCGTCGGGCTGGGTAAGGGGAGCGTCGGCCATTCGGTCATCTTCGGCATCATAGTCCCTTGCACAGCTAGGATTAAATTGAGAAATCGTAGAGCCTGCGTACCTATGCGTTGGTATAGTGGCGATATTCCTTCACGATGTGAAGGCCTTGTTGTTTTTATCAGATTTGATAACCACCGGTTAGCAAGTGTGCAACATACTATGAGAGAGCGGATATTGACGCTGCCAGGACAATGAACTGTGATTGGAGGGAAACCCTCTGGATGATGAGGGACTGGTCGGGGCGATATACCAGACCTCACGCAGATCTACTTGATGGTACGCCTTAGCACCGAAATCTCACGCAGATTTCTAGTGGGTGCGCCGAAGTGTCATCATCACAGAGGCCCCTCCGTCAGCCCAATATAACAGTAGGAACTGGTAGGGATGAGAAACATGTAGGGAAACCGCCAGACGTTGTTCAAGTGTGTCTTTTACCTGGGGTAGCTCTTGGTCGGTGTCCAATTGGACGTTGACTTTGCGCAGGGGTATATTCGAGTATACGAGCACAAAGTGCAGCCCAGGCGGCATGACCCAGGGGGCGTGCAAAGCACACCCAACACAGGTTGGAACTCCACAGCTTGGAACTGCAGAGCTCAATCAACACAGCTTGGAACTATGACGGCGGTCCAACCGCCATAGGGGTAATGGTGGTTGAAGAAGAAGAAAGAAAAATTATGTAATACAAGACCATGTTACTTTGTAGGGACGAGCGTTGAGTATTACTTAAGCTGTGCAAACAAAACACAACAACCGTCCAACATGTGTATGACGCACTTACTTTGTAGGGATTTACTTTGATATCAGTAGTTTTCCGCGTGACTTTTTCGTAATTTGATGCAAGACAATTCTAGGACCCGCGCTGTTCACCGTTTGTTCACTTCGTTGTGCTTTCCGTACTATTATTTTTCAATTTGTATTACAATACAGCCGAAACGTCATCTACCATAATCTACGCATCGCGTTCAATCGTACTGTAGTAGCTTTGAGCGCCGAATCCTGAACGAGATTGTGCAAGGTGGGTGGGCTGTCACTCAATAATTGTGTCAGGCGATTGTGTAGCTCTCGAAGCACGACTGAGCAGACGGATGCTGGTTTCTGTTCATGAATTATGGGTCAGATAACGCTGGGCCAAATTAAGCAATGAAAAGCGCACCAGGCTCTCAGGCATGGTTTCCCATGCATACGTTTCAACAGGAGGTTCGGTGTCCATAGCCTCGATCTGCTCCAGCGGATCACTAAAGCACCGCAGTGCATCCTTACTTTGTCTCCTGGTCGTTTTGGCAGGACAATTCACAAGGTCCACCCACACTTTGTTTGCCGCTGCCGCTTCGCGCACCAGAGGAGTACTCGCGAGGGCTTGGGCGAGCACATACGATAGAATATCCGCTCGATGGGCGTCCGAATGCGATGTATCGAGATATGAAGGTGTGGCAGAGGGCGATGGAGATGGCGTCGGCTTCTTGATGTATGTCAAGTAGGAGACGGTCGATTCGTTCAAGGATGTGAGTCGCAACAAGGGATTGGAGATATTCTGAGGAGAGGAATACATTCTAGAGGATAACGAACGAATAGCGCTGGCGCAAAAGACGAGCCAGGTGGCAATGTTCTCAAGATCGGCTGAAGACAATACAAATTAGATAACCGTTTCTGCGGGTGTGGAATGCATGTTACTTACTCGGATGAGAGTGAAGGACAGTGTTGGTGCTGCAACTTTACAGACGCGTTAGCAACACATGAGTAACGGGGATCGGTGTGACCTACCTGATCCACAAACTCGCAAAACAGGAGACACCCATGAAGGTAAGAAGCACGGAACTAGGTCTTGAACCTGCGAGGCTCAGAACAGTTGTAATTAGAATGGGGTCTATGTTGGTTTTGCTCAGCGCCGAAGAGGATTGTGAACCTCCCGATCAGAAGCACCATCGTGGGCATGACAGAGAATATATACCTGGATAATGTACTCAGTATTTCCGAGGAGGGTGATTTCAAACAACTTACGTCGTTGCATCGGGCGTAGAAAAGGCAGTGCCGTCGTCATCGCAGATGACCAGTAAGCAGACTAGACCTCTGTCGCCCACAATATGGGTTAGGTTCTCTTCATGCCCTGTGGCGCCGTCTTCTTCGTCGGTGTAAGCTGGGATGGGCGAAATGAACGCCTCAATGCTCGCAATGCCCATCGAGCGGTTCTTCCTGCACAGACACGATTTCGAGTCGCTTTGGTTGCTGGACGATGCTGAACTAGATGTGATGGAACGAGGGGAGAAGTGTTGGGACGGTGCTGCTGGCAGATGCGGCAGATGATGTGCTTGGGTTGCTGGCTGCTGAAGAGATGCTGAGTTTACTGCTGGATGGACGTTGACGTTTGCCGGGCATACATGAAATCTGCGATCTATGCGAGTCTGAACAGTGGGCACTGGCTGGCTGGTAGAAAGTGGGGCAGGTGGTGAAGACGCATTGCTGGATGTCAAATGTGGGGATTGCGCAGATTCGACGTAGATGCATTGGGCGCTTGACTACCACAGCTCGAAGATGATACGTTGTCAGTGAGGTGGATATATTCACTAAAAGGATGAGACCTGAAGTGCTCGGGGAAGTCTCGGTTGCTTGCTCTGAGGATGAAGGGGTGGAATCGGAGGGCATGTGAGGTGCTGGGTCCTGAGCAGAGTAACCCTGGGCAATCACCCGGGACTATCGGAGGCGGGGAAGGCAAAGGAAGACTGGGCTCCTCAATGGGAGGGTCAACGATGGCTTGTGGGTGAGCGGGAACGTTGTCGTTATCACTGTCCGGACTCCTACTGTCAAACGTCATCAGCACAAGACCTGAAGAGAGGGAAAAGGGGGAAACAAACCTCATCCGATTCTCCAACTCCAACACCTTCTGCTTCGCACCCTGCCTCTCCCTCTTGTACTTCTCCTCCCCTGCCTTCGACCTCGCCTCGTACTCCTTCACCCTTGCCTCCCATTTCAGATCAGTGGTAGTCGTCTTCTGATTCATGTTCGAAATCTTCTCTTCGCTTAGGAGAAGCTGGTTGTGAACTACTACCGGGCGTTTCTCAGCGTTAACTGTGCGGGAAAGGAGGGTTTTGGAGTCGCCTTGGGTCGGTCGTCGGGATGTTACCAATTGAGGGGTAAGTTTTGCGTTGGTAGCCTTCACAGATCAGTGAGTCAAAGTCAACGCAAATTAAAACCGCAGATCAAAAACCTACCTTCAACCCTTCAATCTCTCCCTCCTGCGCAGTAAACTTCCATCTCCACGTAGCCTTTGCCTCCCCATACGCCTTCAGGCTCCACTCAAACTTGTCCATCTGTTTTCACCGCATATCAACAACCTTCTCAGTGAATTTCCCTTCTACTTTCGCGTTTGCCAAAGTCGAGTTGGATCTGGGAGAGAGCTTTGAGTCGCGTGATGAGGTTGTGGTGGAAGACGCTGAAATTGGTGAAGGGCTTCGTTTCTGCATGATTGCCTTTCTTCTGCGAAATGGAGTGTTTGATATGAGCGCCAGGGCATTAGAGATAATAAAAGAGACTCACGGGAGTTTTGTCCACACAGATCGCATCTCATTGTTGTACATCTCACGAAGAGAGGTTCGCTGTTGCCCTCGAGACCAAAGCAGGCTTCCAGGAAGCTCTAAAGCACGTTACGCGGCCTGCAGAGGCTGTTGGCAACGTCGGTACCTGGGAGCGTACATTAGCATGATGACGGGCTATACGCCAAAACAGTACTGACCACGTTTGACGAGAGGCGCCTTGCGCATGTGTGAAATGAGTGACAAGACGGCGTGGAGAGGCACAAAATCAGACTGGCCCTCCCGCGGTATTTGACTCGAGGAAGCAGCTCAGTAAGGATCGTCTAGTCGAAAATTGGTCATCAGCGCCAATGAAAGACTTCTCACGCTCAGCCAAGGCAATGACACCAGACGCAAACGTGTTCTGAGGGGCACCGTTAACGAATGACTTGCCCTCGAGAATGGCAGCAACAGCGAAGATAGTCGAGGGAGACACCTCCGAATGCGAGTTCTTGATCGCAGCAAGGACATTGTCGCGTGTCGTTCACACTAGGGATGCTGTCACTGTAGCGTTCCGCGTTCGCAGTCCAGAATACGACGGCACGATCAAGCTGGTTCTCGGCCTAAAAACGGCGAATGTCAGCCCGAATGTGTGCTCGAGATGAGCCTGCTTGTCGGTGCCAGGGACGACACTGTCCGCACGTGCTTCATGGTTGGCAGCAATGAAATCGGGATAGTAAATGGAAGGAAGAGGACGACTAAGTAGGGCCATATGCGGCTTGACCTGGCGCTGAAGATCGTAGTCGAGCACCTTGGCACGTTCCATCGCCTTGTCCATGGGCAGACTAGAAATGTCCCAGCCACCAAGAACAAGGTCATTGGGGTGTACCGTGGGAAGCACGTCAGAGATGAGATGTGGACTTCGTAACCCGTGCCCGGCTCAGTGCCAATGCGAACAGTGGACGCACGGAGGACAGAACCAATCTAGCTGGGCTACTAGTTCCCTCCTTGGTGTGCCAGAGCATCTGGTGCCTGTTTACGATGACGGTCGCGCAGAGAGTGGAACCAGCCACCTAAACCAATCATCCTAAAAGTCTGTCGCGCATGCATGTCAGATGGTAGTACATTTCGAAACTGATAGATGACATACCCAGTCTTGCCAACCTTGCGGGTTTTTTGGAACTCATGGGCTTGACGGTAGGCAAAATAGTGAACCCAACGAATGAGTCAAACAGCTTGACATTTACTTGAGTCGGCTGTGAAAAGAATTTACTCGTGAGTACAGCAAAGTTGGAGACATAAAGAGTACGCACAATCTGAGCAGTGCATCCCATAACTCTCCCCACCGCTCTCTCACAACTGCCCAAAATGCTTCCATCCCCCTGGATAGGTCTAGCATCACCCTATCAATGTCACGGTGCTTGCGTGTGATCGGGAGGTGCAGAAGGTGCATGTGTAGTGGATGCAGTATGCAGCGCGCTGAGCTTGAGTGGGGCAACCGATGAGCTTTTCAATGATTGGAGAGAGGGGAGGACGTGTACGTGGATTTCGTGCTCGAGTTCTTGTGTGAGTTCGACTAGACCGTACAGAGCGATAGAAACAGTTCGAAAGCTTCGCTCTGGCCTGAGCCTCCGGCTTCTGGTGAAGGAATAGTAGTGGTATGCGACTTTTGAACCTGCTTTTGAGGGCTGGGAGGAGGGCTGCCTCAGCGTTTTCGGGGTCGGGCTGTATTTCTCCAGCGTGGATAAAGTCTCCGTTTCGAGGGTAACTTGGAGGACGAAGCAAGAGGCTTTGGAGTGCGGAGAGAACGCATACGCGAGACAAAGGCGTTTACAACGCCCACCATGGAAATGCTAATGCATCCTACGCTGCATGCTCCAGGGCCGTCTTTCGCATGTCCAGAGCCAAGGATCTATCTAACAACTTGGACCCGACTTCGTCCCTCGTTCACAGCACGAGCTACTTCTTCCACTTCTGCTTCGCCTCTCTCAGTTTCTCTAGCCCTTCATGTGCCTCCTTCAATTTCCAAAAAGCCTCGCCTATGCTCGCTGAAGCTACAGCAACCAGAGACTCTGGATGTTCATGCAATGCGAAGAGATGTGTTACATCGCGAGTAAGGCCCGTTTGTCATTGTGCTCCTAACGAGGTGATCCCTGCTGGGAGAATTTCGAGGTCGGTTGGGGAGAGCTTGCGTACGAAATTCATATCATACGACACGAGGAATGACTATTTACTCACATCGATGGCACACTCAACGATGCCTAAAAAATCATAGTTGGATGAGGCGAATAGTACTGCTCTGTGAAAATGATCATCATTCGCCTTCATACTAGCCTTAAAGGCAAAGTACACTCACAAGTGAAGTTTCCCGAGGACTATGCTCCGTTGTACCCACATACCCGATATTACATGCAAAAATCCCGCGTGCTCGTGCTGAGTCCGTGATCCAGCAAGAACAATGAGATGGGAGTGTGGTGGTGCGCTCGTGGTTGAAGTCCAGCAAGAGAAAACACGGCAGGCATTATGCAGTTCCCATAGTGTTAGACGCCGGTGGAGATTGCGGACTTCGAGTGACAATTGCAACGAAGACGATCTGTCTGGCTGTCAGCTGCGACCCGGTGGAGACCAAAACAAATACTTACAGCAGCAGAAATTGCCAAAGTCCAGGTAGCCCAAAAGCGTGCAGAGACTGGGATATTCCTGAAACGCTTGCTGGATGTTTCTCAGTATCGTCTGAGAAGCCCGGTACCTGATGCTATTCAGCGCCAGTATACTAGCAAAATTATCGTACGAACCTGTTCCCGTCGTGCTTCTCCTCGGCCGACCCGATACCAGCGTTTCCTCTTCAGCAGTGTTCTATCACAGTTCCGCAAATAAAGCAATGGGGGAACTTCTGCATGATCGAGGGCGCCTTGAAGGAAGTGAGTCGTGGTCGCAGCGCGGAGTGAGAATGCGAAGAAAGGAATCCAAGACATGCGCGTAAACGGTATGTTGGTACCAATGGACGTGAAACTGAAGATAAGCTCACGTCAGCAAAACGGGCTATGACAGAAACAAGACGCCAATAGTACTGAGGCGGAAGGAGACAAAAAGTCGTACAATGTACAGAAATGATCGCTTGAAGATGTTTAAGGAAAACAAGTAGCATTGAAACACCGAAACAGCATATATGCACCGTGGTTAGACAAGAAGAGTATAAGAGAAGTTGCAAATGTGATAAAAAAAGGTACAATTCCCTACCTGACGCTGGAACGTTCGTGGTGCACGGTGGTGCGACCGCGGTGAGAGAGGAAGCTGGCTGGTCCGGCCCAACGGGCTGAGGATGCATTTTGACTTGGCCAACAATCGTGCACGGATACTCGGTTCGAGGAGCTTTTGAAGGAGAGTACAGCAGATGGGGGTGTGGCCCTCTGCAAGAGGCAGTTGAATGTGGCACGGTGGATGGTGGGTGGGATTGAAGACGGTATAAGGAAGTAGACCGAGGGCGTAACTGAAAGCAAGAGCAGCCTAGGCCAGAATGTAAGTAAGGGGTTAATGCAGACAGAGAGTGCAATTCTAACGGAAATCTGGCATCGTCCCCAAATCAGCCAAGGGTCTTGCTCGCGTGGAAAATATGACGTTGAATGGGATAGTGCCAGGGGTAGATGGCGAGGTGTAGGGGAGATGTTGCGTGAGTGGGTGAGATCATACTGATCATACTCGAACACCGCAGGGAAGTTTGCCTGAGAAAAGGGCATCAGGGACGAACGTGAACTCCAGTAAGGTCACTGACCTTGAACAGTATACATTTACTGGAGACGAAACTTTTCCCAAGCAGATAATCGTAGAGTTGTTGCCCATGACTCCAATGCTGGTGTCGAGGGACGCCTGAATATAACGAAACTGGAGTCTGCTGTGCTGACGTTCACGTATGTCTTTCGCGTGAAATTTGGAGGAGAAGCGGTCACCCACGGATGGTGGGGAAGGCAGGAAGGAGGGCTGCGTGCAGATACTGGTTGTAGAAGCTGCTGATAGGTGGGGAAGGCACGCTTGCTGGAGCGGAGTGGGATGAAGGAGAATGAACTGATCTACAACTGTGAATCGTGTTAATCGATTAGTCCCGGGTGAAAAATACGTGTATAGATGTAAGAATACCTACTGGTAAAATGCGTGTACCAAATGACGACTGGAGTGAGAGAAGTGCAGCCATATGACTGGCTGACAGCAGGTCCGTGCAGCGCTGTGAAGACTAGTAAATTTGCGGATCGCTGGTGAGAGAATGAAAATGAAAATTAATCGTACCTGCAGTCGACGATCAGACCAGTTGAAAATCGTAGCCAGAGTTTATGGTGGAGAAAAGAGGACAACACGGAAGTGGAGATCAACGAGAAAGAGGAGAGATCGACCCAAGCGTTTGCGCTCGGGCCAAGTAGAAATATCGACGAGCGTTTGCGCTCGTCGACAAAAAAGAGAAAATCAGCACGAGCGTTTGCGCTCGGGCCAACTAGAAAGATCGATGAGCGTTTGCGCTCATCATCGACAAGCGTTTGCGCTCGTCGACAAGAAAAAGAAGATCATCGACGAGCGTTTGCGCTCGTCGACAAAAAAGGGGAGATCGGCACGAGCGTTTGCGCTCGGGCCAAGTAGCGACGTCAACAAGCGTTTGCGCTCGTCAACGATGAGCTAACCCCTATAGCGCGAATAGGGGAACATCGTGGTTAGGGAAAGAGAAAGAAAAATTACGTAACGTGCAGCAATGTTTGTTTGTAGGGAACAACATTGAATATTACATAAGCAGAACAATACAACTCGATTCAAAGGCTCTAGTGTTGATACACAAACATTACATAACATCAATAATTATGATACACAGGCGCTGCAATATGAATAAACTGGACAATTATGATATACTGGCGTCACTACATTTATCTAATAAATGGTTTCTGATTGTTATTTACTGTAGTGTCGTTAATTTGAAGAACAATTGCCCTTTCAATATGGTGCACCAATGAATATTACAATAATGTGATTGGTATAGTAACATTATAGAAATACAAACTGTGAGTGTTATCTAACAACAAAGCAATGGAATGAGAAAATAATATAACCAGTGGAAATGTAAGTGATTTTGGTGGTAGTTCGAACCTAACCGAGGCAGCTAACCGAAACCGCGAGCCACCAAGAGAATACGTTTTCAGCCTAAGCAGGAGCAGCTAACCTGAGACAACGAGCCACCGAGAGAATATGTTTTCATCCTAAGCAGGAGCACTAACCCGAGACAACGAGCCACCGAGACATCCTAACCAGGGGCACTAACCCGAGACAACAAGCCAACAAGCAAATAAGCTATATCATTCATTTTCCGCTTTGTTTGATACAAAAATGAGAGCTTTACATAGGGGAACACCAGTAGGATCTCATTTGGGCATCCCGTGCTTTTGGTATGCTTTACGGGTATCCTGAATGGACATTTTTCATCTTTGGTCGAGGGGATCCGGAGATATATCATTGAGATAATTGCCATGTATCCTATATTCTACCCCGTGTAAAGCAAAAATGACAGTTTTACATGGGGGAACACCAGTAGGATCTCATTTGGGCATTCCGTGCTTTTGGTATGCTTTACGGGTATCCTGAACGGACATTTTTCATCTTTGGTCGAGGGGATCCAGAGATATATCATTGAGATAATTGCCATGTATCCTATATTCTACCCCGTGTAAAGCAAAAATGACAGTTTTACATGGGGGAACACCAGTAGGATCTCATTTGGGCATCCCGTGCTTTTGGTATGTTGTTTGGGTATCCTGAATGGACATTTTTCATCTTTGGTCGAGGGGATCCGGAGATATATCATTGAGATAATTGCCATGTATCCTATATCCTAGCCCGTTTAATGCAAAAATGAGAGCTTTACATAGGGGAACACCAGTAGGATCTCATTTGGGCATCCCGTGCTTTTGGTATGTTTTTTGGGTATCCTGAATGGACATTTTTCATCTTTGGTCGAGGGGATCCGGAGATATATCATTGAGATAATTGCCATGTATCCTATATTCTACCCCGTGTAAAGCAAAAATGACAGTTTTACATGGGGGAACACCAGTTAGATCTCATTTGGGCATTCCGTGCTTTTGGTATGCTTTACGGGTATCCTGAACGGACATTTTTCATCTTTGGTCGAGGGGATCGAGAGATATATCATTGAGATAATTGCCATGTATCCTATATCCTAGCCCGTTTAAGGCAAAAATGAGGGTTTTACATGGGGGAACACCAGTTAGATCTCATTTGGGCATTCCGTGCTTTTGGTATGTTTTTTGGGTATCCTGAATGGACATTTTTCATCTTTGGTCGAGGGGATCCGGAGATATATCATTGAGATAATTGCCATGTATCCTATATCCTAGCCCGTTTAATGCAAAAATGAGGGTTTTACATGGGGGAACACCAGTTAGATCTCATTTGGGCATTCCGTGCTTTTGGTATGTTTTATGGGTATCCTGAATGGTCATTTTTCATCTTTGGTCGAGGGGATACGGAGATATATCATTGAGATAATTGCCATGTATCCTATATCCTAGCCCGTTTAATGCAAAAATGAGGGTTTTACATGGGGGAACACCAGTTAGATCTCATTTGGGCATTCCGTGCTTTTGGTATGTTTTTTGGGTATCCTGAATGGACATTTTTCATCTTTGGTCGAGGGGATCCAGAGATATATCATTGAGATAATTGCCACATAGTCAACAAATCTACTGATTTGAAGCAAAAATGACAGTTTTACATGGGGGAACACCAGTTATATCTCATTTGGGCATCCCGTGCTTTTGGTATGTTTTATGGGTATCCTGAATGGTCATTTTTCATCTTTGGTTGAAAGGATCCAGAGATATATCATTGAGATAATTGCCACATAGTCAACAAATCTACTGATTTGAAGCAAAAATGACAGTTTTACATGGGGGAACACCAGTAGTATCTCATTTGGGCATTCCGTGCTTTTGGTATGTTTTTTGGGTATCCTGAACGGACACTTTTCATCTTTGGTCGAGGGGATCTGGAGATATATCATTGAGATAACTACCACATAGTTCATTTTTTTGAGAAATCGGGAGTTTTACATGGGAGAACATATGTTAAATGTCATGGAGAGTCATGGGGAGTTGGATATGGTATTAAGACATGTCCAACAGACAACTTCCTATGCTTATGTAATACAAAAATAGGGGCACACCATTATTTGAGGAATTATCTAGGATTTAATGGTCATGGCAAACTATCCGCACGGGGCCTTATATCCAAAAAGGGCAATTCGGCATTTTTGGATTATGTAAGCTACTTACAAATCAGATTTTTTGAGATACCTATGGTCGAAATTTTTTGATATATCATTGAGCATTCAGGATTTTGATTCTGAGAATACTTAGCATTTTGACTGGCTCATTAGGATAAGGTCTGCTTAGTAATCAACAAAGTGAAGGATGATATATCGGGGGAAGAGGGCATAGATCATGACCCGTGACTCAGATTTTGAAAACATGGCCGGGAATCATGTGTAAACATAGAGAGTTTCAAACGTACGCGGATGTGAGATCCAGGAGATAGTCCAGTAGATAGGATGATACTACTAGCACGCCTCTCGAGGCATATATCCTTGTGACCCCCCAGAGTTCACATTCCTATTTCCTCGCCCCAAGTTCGCTCTGAGGGCTATTTGGGTGGCAAGGTCCAGGTTTTGCCAGCCAAGAAGCGAAAGTCAGTCAAATCTAAGGGCTTTTCCCATTCATGGGCTCTGATAGAGGTGGCCAAGATTTTCGCTCTGAGGGGTATTTGGGTAGCAAGATCTTGGTCCCTCCTTTCATGGGGGAAACAGCTCTGATAGAGGTGGCCAGGAATTTTGCTTTTTTCACCTTTTCACTTTCTTGTTGGCTCTTGGGGCAATTTGGGTAGCAAGGTCCTGGTTTTCCCCCTTCATGTGGGATTCATCTCTGATAGAGGTGACCATGATTTTCGCTCTGAGGGCTATTTGGGTGGCCATGTCCAGGATTTGCAAGCCAAGAAGTGAAAGTCGGTCAAATCTAAGGGTTTTTCCCCTTCATGGGCACTGATTGTAGCTAGAGTGTTAGAAGAAGCTCCGGACACCGCTTTACAAACTAACCAGTGAATTCAATTTCCTTGAACATTAACTTTCTTCCTGCGGTTCCATCAGAGATGCAGTCAAATTCCACTGTATCATCCATTGCCCAAGAACAACTTATTCATATGACAGTCGGCCACATGTTGGCCCACATGGTTTTGCCAGCCAAGAAGTGAAAGTTGGTCAAATCTAAGGGCTCCTTCCCTTCATGCAGGATTCACCTTTGATAGAGGTGGCCAACACTTTATATTTTCGCTTCTTTTAACTTTTCACTTTCTTGTTGGCTCTGGGGACAATTTGAGTGGCGAGGCTCTGGTTTTCCTCCTTCATGCGGGATTCATCTCTGATAGAGGTGACCAGAATTTTCGCTCTGAGGGCTATTTGAGTGGCAAGGTCCAGGTTTTGCCAGCCAAGAAAGTCAGTCAAATCTGAGGACTCCTCCCCTTCATGGGGGATTCATCTCTGATAGAGGTGGCCAACTTCTACTTATATTTTCGCTTTCATGGAGTTATGAAGAGAGACATTTATGAAGCCAAAGCCAGCCAAGAAGCGAACATCGGTCAAATCTAAGGACTCTGCCAGATTTCGCTCTAAAATAAAGTTCAAAAGTTGGCTGCCCCTGTCATGCAAGTCAATACCAGACAAGAAGCAAAAGTCAGTCAAATATCAGGACTTGGACAAGTCTTGTTTGTGTGAAATCCACCAAAGCCAAGAAGATCGTAAAAAAGCGAAAATATACATCTACAAGATGGCCACCTCTATCAGAGGTGAACAGCTTGGTCCCTGCTGTGCATTTCTGCATAACACCTCTGCAATTCACAATTTTGGCGTTTCATAAGGCAGATACAGGCAGGATCTAACACTCTGAACCTTGGAAACAAATCAGCAAGATTTATTTGCTGGTGCATCACAGTGGCATTGAGCGGTGAGCAGGCCCCCTCTGAGAGGACCGCATTCTTGCTTATGTAAGCAGCAGCAGCACCACACTCTCCTAAGATCGATTTTTACAGCCTTCATATGACTTGGGGAGGATAAGGTAGGACTTGATTTTGAGGTTATTGAGCAATACAAAGACCATGGTCATGCCAGATTTGCACGAAGAAATCAATTCTCAAAGTTGACCACCCAGGTCATGCTGGCCCCCCACACATCGATTTTAACAGCCTTGATATGACCTGCTTGACTTCAGGCATGACTCATTTTAGAGGTTATTGGACCATACAAACATGTTGGTCATGCCAGATTTCCCTCTTAAAATCATATTCCAAATTTGACTACAACCCCTGTCATGCCCCTCCCCCCCACCCAAAGATTGATTTTTTCAGCCTTCATACGGCTTGCTTGGCTGTATCTAGGACTCTTTCTAGAGGTTATTGGAGCATCTGAACACATTTGTCGAGCCATAATTGCACAATAAAATCAAATTCCAAAGTTGACCCCCTAGGCCATGCTGGCCCCCCCCACACATCGATTTTTACAGCCTTCATGTGACTTGCCTGGCATCATGTAGGACTTGATTTCGAGGTTATTGAACACTACGAAAAGGATTGTCGAGCCAGAATTGCACAAAGAAATCAAATGCTGAAGTTGACCCCCTAGGCCATGCTGGCCCCCCCACACATCGATTTTTACAGCCTTCATGTGACTTGCCTGGCATCATGTAGGACTTGATTCCGAGGTTACTGAACACTCCGAAAAGGATGGTCGAGCCAGAATTGCACGAAGAAATCAAATGCTGGAGTTGACCCCCTAGGGCATGCAGGCCTCCCCCACATATCGATTTTTACAGCCTTCATATGACTCGCAAGGGTTGATGTAGGACTTGTTTCCGAGGTTATTGAACACTCTGAAAAGGATGGTCGAGCCAGATTTGTATGAGAAAATCAAATTCCGAAGTTGACCACCAAGGCCATGCTCCCCCACCCAAAGATCGATTTTTTCAGCCTCCATATGGCTTGCTTTTCTTTAGGTAGGACTCGTTCTAGAGGTTATTGGACCATACAAACACGTTGGTCGAGCCAGATTTCCCTCTAAAAATCATGTTCCAAAGTTGGCTGCCCCTGTCATCCTTCCCCCACCCAAAGATCGATTTTTTCAGCCTTCATATGGCTTGCTTGGCTTTAGCTAGGACTTGTTCTTGAGGTTATTTGACCATCTGAAGACGTTGGTCGAGCCGGATTTTGCTCTAAAAATCATCTTCCAAAGTTGGCCACCAAGGCCATGCTCCCCCACCCAAAGATCGATTTTTTTAGACTTCATATGACTAGCCTGTCCTTCAGAAGCATTTTTCCTGGGGGTTATTGAGCCCTCTGAACACGATGGTCATGCCAGAATTGCCTGGAAAAATCGTGTTCCTGAGATATACAAGGTCCTCCCCCTCCTCCTGACCTCCTGTATGTCACTATCCCGGTGTTCCGCCTCAATACCGATACTGAAAACATCTCTCCTAGGGTATTTGAGGCCTCTGAATCGATTGGGAATGGTCCCAGACCCTCCGGAGGTCGGCATTCATGTGATATGGGAGGTGGGCTCAAATATCAGTATTTTGGACATATCTCCACAACCGAACCGCCGATTTTCTTAATTGTTGGCTCATATCCATCCCAGAAGTACCCTCCATGATATGTACCAGCCCACCAAAAGATATTTTTTTACAAGTTTGAAACCTATTTCTGTTTTGACCCTATAAATTGTGGTGATAAGTGATTTTGCAGCCTGGCACCCATTCAACATTGACTTCGGCTAGCTACAATGAGTTGGACATAACACGCACGTTCACATCGCATTGCAACATCATATGCAGGCATCGTCCCATGTTCGAGACTCACATACACAACTCGGACTTGTTCAACCTTGTTCAAAAGCAACCCGTTTGCTCGTCGTTCACAAGTTGCTTCTGTGCACATCTTGAACGGAGGGTAGAATGTCTTGTAGGCTATACAGTCCTCCGTCAGTAACGACTTGGGTCAAATTCACACCGGCACTGACTCAGGCCATGAGGATAACCGAATTGTTCAAACAGTGAGTGGGTGTTGTGCTGCAGCGTGAATCTGTCTTTCCAGATATTGTGTTTTAAGGTGGACCAGCAGATTCGCACTGAGTCTTGTGTCAGGGAGCATGCGGAGCCCAAAAACAAAGACACGCTAGGAGGCATGAAGTCCAGAGGTGTAGATACATCATATGTTGCAGGCTGGGCTAATATCATGTCTTCCTTGACAGCAGAGGCCAAGGTAACAAAGGTCAGAATAGTCTCGAGTGAGAGTCCATGAATATTTGAGAGTGCTTGGCCTAAACATACGAGCTCGACCATTGTAGCAACCGATTAATACTACGAGCCGCACTACTAGTGACAAAAAAAATACTATGTTTGGTGCTATTTGTGGTTGGCCGGAATAGGCAGACGGACAGACAGACGGACAGACCGGACTTTCGAGAAATCAAGTGCCCTCCAGTAGGTGGACAAAAATGCGAAAATATGGGGTGTGAAAATATGGTGGGGAGTGACCAAAATAGGTGGTGTGGAGAAATTCCCACAGTAGGTGGCCAAAAATGCGAAAATGTGCTGGGAATGACATGCATAGCTGAGATTTAAAAATATCCTAGATATACATGAGTAAGCATATGGTGGCTACTGCCCTGGGTATGACGTGGAGGGCATTATGCATAATGTGGTGGGATGAGCATCAACCATACATAACCATACATCTACAGTTGGCCATAATTATGCATGATTATGCCATGAACAGGTGGACCCTATCGAGAATGTAGTCCGTACGGTCGGTGCTCTTTCTCGACGACAGCTGGATCCGGGCACCGGCGCTGGGCCCAGAATGGGCGAAGACGCATACTGATCTGAGACTGTTGTCATACCAGCATCAGTGCGCCGCTCGAAATAAGATGCGTCATCAGATGAGCGGTCCCCCGCTGGCGTCGCCCATATGCGTACCGTACCGTCGTGGCTGCCCGTGGCGAACATGAAAGGTTCGTCAGTGGAATGATTCCATGCAACACATGTCAAGACCCCGCCAAATGTTTGAGGTCGAATGTAATGGAGCAAAGCTGCACTATCACGATCCCAGATATGTATATCCCCCGCTGTGTCGGAATGTTCATAAGTAGAGTTCCCGGTAAAGAAAACAGGTCAGGAAAAACGTACCTTTTCCAGCACATAACACTAGCTGGTCATCTTTGCCGCCAAAGTAGCTCGAGCCCGCGAAATCCACCTGAGCTTTGGGCAGATACGTGTGGCGGAGAAGAAGCCTCGCGACTTGTGCATAGGGGCGTTCGTGATCTCTAGCATCTCGCACTAGCTCCATCTTCCATAACTGCGGAGGTGTCTGCAAATATGAAACGGGTGAACAGATGATGTGATGCTATCATGGCTCTCGGTACCTTGCGCTCGAAGGAAACAAGCACGTTTCCACCTCTTTTGGACATCGTTATGTCACGCACGTCGTTAACGACGGGCGTCTGGCTTTTGAATTCCATTAGTGAAAGAGTCGAAACGATGAAGAAGGCGACTTACTTTTCAAATGCTCTAGTCTCGATGTTGAAAACTGTTGTATGTGAAGTCAACCAGATGGCTGTGGACGTGCATAACGCTTACCTATTATACGTTTCTCAACCCTAGTGGTGCGGCTTGGATGCAATCCATTAGGTGCCGCAAGTAGTGGACCCACACCCAGTAACCGCTGGCCATCTGGACTCACAGCTACATTGTGCAACTGGATGCGACCAAAGTGATACGAATCAAGAACCTTGAAAGACGTTCAGTCGGGACTCCGCTGGCACTGAGTAATTTAATCACCTTCCCTTGAACGTCCTGAAAATAGAGTTCAACAATGGGTACACAAATGATTACAGTTGCGCTTACTAACCAGTTTAAACACATCGCTACCTTCGACAGAGAAGAATTGCGCTGTCGTAAAGCATTAGCAACGTACAATCAGACAGGAAGAATGAAACTAATTACTCTCGCTACCAGGAAGCCATGCAATAGATGATACGGAGTGCGGCCGATCGATTGTTCTCTTACAGAGTCCTTCCTCCGTCCAGACCTTGATTCCACGAGTTAATCTCGTCAAGAGAATCGTACCAGACGCAGACCTGTCCAATCGCATTTGAGGATTTTAAGATAAAACACACTGCATTACATACCAGGCCACCTGGCCGATAAAGCCTCGCACGTGTACAAGAACAGCTTGATTTTGAAAAGAATCCTACACAGCATTAGTATAAATATCGTTTGTAGAAGCGCGACACCTCGTTTGCTTACTCCGACACGAAAGATGACAGAAGACCGATCCCAACTTAACGCAACATATCAGCCCGAGAATCTACAATGAATCAACTCACAACGCACCTTGATGTAGCGAGATATTTACCATTTGGGGAGAATTGCAGATGACAAACAAGAGCAGTGTGTACGGAGAGGTCATGTGTGGGTTCCAGGGTTTTAAGCTTTGGGATCAAGATCGAAACTCGATCAAAAGAGGGTGTTCGTGGCGGCATGAAGGGCCGTAGATATAGCGGGGTCTGCCCTGCTTGCTGCTGTTGCATCATGATGACAGAACGCACAGCTCCCTTGAAGCGCTGACGGGCAATGGATCGACGAGAAGTCTCGCTCTCTTCACTTGCAAGCGCTTCCATAGAATTGGGGCGCTCAGTATATTCCGAACACACGGATATAGCTACTTCGTGGCGGTGACCAAGTTCAAGCATCCTCGGGCCCTCCTGCGTGGTAGGAAGAGTATGGTGCTTATGTCTGTACCGGGTTATCGCGTCGGTTACCTTCTTGAAAGACACTCGTCTTATCAAACCGCGAACGGCCAGGATGCGTTGATTGCAGTAGTGTATGATCTTCCGCAACTCCACAGTCGTGTCCTGTGAGAATAAGAATTCAGTCCAAGTGAATAGACCAATCATGGACATACGTCATCTGTTAAAATCTCTAATTCGGTCTTCAAAAAGTCCATGGTCATTGAGGCGGATGGACGAGACCCTGCAGCTGACCAACACTTCTCAATCTCATTCCAGCGTGCGTCGGTTATATCTGTCGCATCCGGTGTCACAGGGCGTGATATGACGTCCCCATTGAGAATTCTTTGAAGGACTGAAAAGTCATAGTGGACATCGTGCCAAGGGATGACCAAGGCGAAAGCCTGAACATAGGTGATCACGTCACAAAGCGGATAAGGGCTGGCAAACTTCAGACTCACATGAAACATGACACGACCAAAGGAATACATATCGTTCTGCATGGTCGGGCTGCCGCCTGCGGTAAGCAAGTCAGGCGCAATCCACCTGATCGCGCCAGATCGAACGTTTGATCCTTCAATCATGCGGTTCCCCAAACGGCCGCCAAGAACAGTCGCCAACCCAATGTCTGTGAGACATGCTTGGTATTCCCCTTCCTTGAAGTCCACCAAAATATTGGACTGCAACTTTTCGTCAGCCAGTCTTTATGCGAAAAAAAGTGAACGAACACTTGTAATGTCTCCATGAATAATGCCCGACCGGTGAACTAATGGCAACCGTATTAATCCACGAAAATATGAAGGAAAGGAAAACGAACGATACTCAAGTCCAGACGCTATGCCGTGAAGCTAGTGGATATTGACATGGAAATTTTAGCGTGCTATCATGCATCTAAAAAGTGGCTCACCAGATTCAACCTCGACCTAATGTTCAATCTAGCACCCTGGTCTGCGATAAGGCGGAGGAGTGTGCCGTCTGGAAACCATGGAAAGACAAGGGCTGTGTATGGCCCAAACCCGTCTGTCGTTCCGAGAAGAAGAACTATGTTTTCATGCGCGAGGATCGCCCAGGTCTCAACCTTGTCTCGATACCGCTAGCAGATCGGCATTAAGCAATGTACAGAGAAGAGTTGGAAAGACTCACATTTAGATCTAGCTCTGAGATTGGAATCCTGATGGATTTCACTGCCACCTTCGATACAAGAATCATCAACTACAGCACCAATATCATGCCGGCATCGGTCAAACCTTGATAGGGCCAGCCTGACGTCTCCATTCACATTTATAAACATTTGCAAATGCACCTCCTGCTCGATAGTCGTTATTTGTACTAAAGATCTGACCAGTCAGATCCGCTGGTAGTTTCGAAATTGGCGTCTGAATTAGATGTATCAGATTTTGCCAACGATCGAGACACTTGGGCTGCCAAACCTGCGAGGCGTCAATCTTAAATTGATTGATGTCTTGAAGGACTTCTGGAGTCTCCGGGCGATGCCCCGGTTCCCAAGACCAACATCGTTGAATCAAGCTCCATGTGTCGTTAAGGACATTCTCAGGACGCGTGGGAATGGTTCTTCTCGACAGCTCAACGGTGATCTGATGCGAATACTTCTTCTCTGACCATGGTATATCTCCAGAGAAGATCTGTGCAAGAAATCTCAATATGGAGCTAAAGAAAGACGAAGGGATCACACAAAGAACATCACACCACCAAAAGAATAGATATCACTCTTGAAATTTGGTCTGCCAGGGTCACAGTCGATTCCGATAACTTCAGGTGCACGCCATCTGGAATTGAAATTGCCTGCCGCGGTTGTCGTGGTCAACTGCAGCTCTGAATCCCCTACGACTGTTGCAAGACCAAAATCTGTGAGACATGGATTCCCTGAACCGTCGATCAGCACGTTTCCCTAATATATATGAATGAGTGTATCATCCACAAAAGACGACTGCACATACAGGGTGAAGGTCTCCGTGAACAACATTCTGCGAGTGAACTGGGGAGGCATCAAGAACAAAATTAACAACACGATATAAGCCGACGAACGATCATTGAGGCCCTCAGCAACACCCTTGACCTAGTAGTAGTATGAGGACCAATGTACGCGTTTTGTGAATAAGGGACTTACCAATTTGACTTTCGCAGAAGCAGGAAGAGTTTCTTTATCCAGGTAGACATAGAGTGTCCCAGAGGGCATCCATTTAGAAACAAGAGCCGGTAATGGTGATATACTACCAACTCGTGCGAAACCAAGGAGCGGAACGATATTAGTCGAGTCACTCAGCCTGAGCCATACCCTGAGTTCCCGAAGCATAGCCTACACAGACCAACAGGTATGATTTGAGTTAGCACAACTTAGTGGAAGACTTACTTTCTCAACTTTCGCCATAGCTTTGTTAGGATCAATCACGAATACCTTCACTGCAACCTGGTAGATATTAGATAGAAGGTTGATTAACTATGGTCTCTCATACAGACCTCTGTTTTGCCTTTATTGATGGTACACCGATAGACTTCGCCAAAGGAACCAGAGGTAATTGGAGATCCAAGCTTGGTAATTTGAGAAGTGAGATCCATAATGGCATTGCTGCGAACAATGATGAAGGCAGACCCTGACAGATTTGGGAGCAGACGTACCGTTCAAGCGCAAAAATCCCCATGACTCTGAGTAAGTAGGTATGGCTGGTCAGTTATAGGTGGCAGGTATGCAACGAGGTACTGGGTCAGTATTTGAGGTGATACAAGCACCTACCAGACGCTTATAAGAGCAGCCATGCTGCACAATATTTGGTCCGAGAAGCGGTGCTCGCCGCGAGGCAAGGACGTAATAATTAGGACTCACGCACATGACGGTAACGCTATCGATATGTTCAGGTTGTAGAAGTTTGTATGTGCTTATACCATACTCTGGATGCCTACGAATTCGAAATAGTGAACGAGATCGAATGACCAATTTTTGTCTAAGAAATTGAAGTTCTTTGAAATTTAATTACAGTAAGCAGTCCATCCGAATCATATTTGTATGTATTTGGTTTCTGTTAGAGAACTTACTTTAACGTCGTAAGGTGGCATAATGCCACCTGCGGACAGCAACTGCACTCAGGATTCTCGCAGGTTCGGCGACCCATGTCGCTACTCCCGCCAGAGACCCCCTACCCTGTGTATGAATCCCGATATTGAAACAATTCGCCATTGATTTATCTCATTTTCTCTCATTAGACTGGCACTGGCAGAGGACCTCACAGGTCAGATCTTTGGCACAGTGAATGACTACGTCGCAAGTGGTGCATATGGGAACGTTTACAGATGTGAATTGAATCGACCGTCGGGTCCTGTCAAGGTCCGGCAAGTGGCCAAGTGCCAGCGCAACTCGCTGATAAGCCCGTTGATTACCACAGGTTGCAGTGAAAGCCTTCAGGTTTCATACTTCGGAGCAGGACTTAAGAGTAAGGGTCTATATTTTCTGTTTCGAACACAATTCCATGTTGATTCACCAGAGATTTCGGCGAGAAACTGCAATCTGGGCACACCTCATCCACGACAATATTGTCACACTTTATGGAACGACAGAAGGGTTTGGGCCGAGCCCTGCCCTCGTCTCCCCGTGGTTTCCGCTCGGCACACTGTTACATCTGGTCACGGAACAAGGTGCTAGATTGAACATCATGTCCAAAATGAAATTGGTGACTCGGACGTTGTTCAGCCGCAGTGGGTCTCAACTGAATTCTATATCCACTAGCTCCACGACATAGCATCTGGCCTCTACTATCGTCTGTCTTGGTTTAATTGCTATCGTACTTCCACTAATAATTTTTCCATTAGTTCACTCTTTTCCCATTGTTCACGGCGACATTTCGAGCGTGAGTTCAACCCTCGTACATTTGATTGCGTTCACTAAAGAATCCAGTCCAACGTTTTGATAGACATCAAGGAAGGAGAATACAAGCCATGTCTTACGGACTTCGGGCTGTCGAATATTCTCGGCAAGGTTTCTCGCAGCGATGCGCAACACTCTGTTCGGCCTGGTGCAATCAGGTGGACTGCACCTGAGTTGCTCGAGCAACATCAAACCGACATCAAACCAACCACGCAGAACGACATCTATTCCTTTGGTCGCGTCATGTTTCATGTAATTATCTCAAGTTCAACACAACCTATTTTTTTTTTAAAAAAACAATTGCTCATGACCAGGTGTTGACACTGATCATTCCTTAGAATGATACTGACGACTGGAAAGTCGCTCAAAAGATCCTTAGTGGAGAGGATATCTCGCGTCCTGAGATATCCAATGCAACGTCTGACATCACGGACGCCCGCTGGAGTCTGATCGAGCAGCGTTGGTCAATTGATCCATCTGGTCGTCCACCTGCCTTCGTGGCCATGGAGTATTTAAAGAGCGAAATGGGGACTTTGGTAAACGATGTAAGTTTTGACTGGCGTTGTCACACAGAAACTGAGGTCCTTGCTCAACAATGTTCTTGTTGGCGGAGCACAGGAAAATCATAAAGTTGCATCCTTGGACATTGTAAAAGCGGAGCAGATAACTGAGCTCATTCCCCTCAGCCACAGGGTACAATCTCAGGTAATTCACTAGCCCGTGGTCGGAGTATTTGGCTCATCCTTATCAACTAGGCTGAGAGTATGCGTCGCTTCTCTAGGATCTCAACGTTGGTGAGCACCTATCAATGCACCGTTACTTTTGCCCTCATCCTTCCATGCTGGCAAGTCACCTTCAGGGCCTTTGAATGTGTTGATTTTCGGGGAGGCTGGAGTTGGTAAAAGCTCCGTCATCAACTTGATTATGGGACAAAATGCCGCACAGATGTCACTAGATGGAGCAACCTGCATGCTCGAGCATACCTCCTATGAAGTCCATCTTGGGGGCCGCAACTTCAAATTTTGGGAAGTTTCATCCATCGAATCGATGGGTTTCTTCCGGAACTTTTTTTACAAATGGCGCCTGAAAAAGTCGTACAAGAGATTATACAAAGATGATGGAGTTCACCTTCTCATGTATTGTATGAGGGGATCGAGGGCCCAGAGAGCGTTGCTCAAGGATTATAAATTTTTCGCCAACATTGTCGGCTCCACCACCGGTCCAGGCGGCGTACCGGTCGTTGCTGTGGTCACCCGCTTCGAAGGTTATCCCAAGGTCATGGATAGCTGGTGGACAAAAAACGAAGGGATTCTGGAACACCTCGGGATGAGGTTCTCCGCGCACGCTTGTATCACTTCGCTCCTGACGATCCACATGAATCACTCGCCATGCGCGCACGTCGACAGCGATCAGAGCATGTTGTCCGCCGCCTCATCTATGACACCTATTAAGCAAGTAGAAATTGGGCCTCTACCTCATGACAGTAGTCGCATCTTGGCCTCCGTCGGGTAGGCTCTATACCTTATCATACGTGATTATACTCTAGATTGTATAACGCACAACACGTACTAAACAGATGTTTGTACTTAACTCTATAATTGCACCTACTTGGTCCTAGTTTAATATAATCGCAGCGCGCGCACGCACGTCCCCGGTTTCCTTTTGTTTATTGTGCTACGTTGTATCATTCTCCCTCCGCAGGTTATATAAATTCCTGGCCAAAACTTAAAGAGTTTAAATCGTTGTTGTCTTCGTCACTCACCAAACCGCTCTGGGTACGAAAGCACGCAAAGCAAAAGTCTCAGGCTCACACCGAAACAACGTGCAAGCCGCCCCCAAAGATAACTTCCGATGGATGAGTGTTCCATTGGAGTTCATACTCACCCGCGACAATCTGCCCTGACATGGAACACATTCACATGTACAAGCGGAGCAAACTCGCCACGGCAGAAAGCGTTAAAGCAGGCTCGAGAGGATCAATGTCTAACGCTTTACGACGAGCTCTGTACTAGGAATTCCCGGGCATCTCCCATTCTCGACTCTGTCTCGTGACAACACACAACCATGCATCTACGTGAGCTGGAGAAAAACGCTCCATGCACTGGTACTCGCTATAAGGCAGCAGGTGAAGCTAGCTTCCAGGAACGCGCACAATGGGCCATTTTCCTGTCGGCTGACTCGGAATCTCATCACAGTGGAAATCCAGACGGACACTGTTCTCGCTATTTTTCAAAACGGTCTCCAAGCCTCTCAAATTTCCAAGCGTCGAAGTAACATATTTCTTTAACTGAGTTTGAGGCTTTGCCCGAGTTTACGAAGCTTTCAAATTCTAAGAGATGGAAGCCAGCTCTCCCCCGCAATAAAGCCTGCCACATCCCATTTCGTGATTCCTCCGCTGCATGCTCCTTACCGAAACGCCCCTCCGCACAATAGCGCTGTCCAAGTACCATGGCAGAAGCGTCCTGCCTTCCACCGTCACTATACGTCACTTATTGGAGAGGACCGCAACTGCCCGTATGCATCCTTCATGACGTTCCAACACCCGAACGGGTTTGGTGCCTCAGGGCGAAGTACGCTACTTCTTCCGCCATTCTGGTGGTGTTTTGTAGCGTCAAGCACGGTCGTGGTAGGCTTGCTGCTTTACAGAATCAATATTAACTCGCTTCTTTTCCTGAGCAGCAGGAGACTTTGGTGGTTCTTCCACTTTGGCACGGCTGGCAGTGAGGTATGAACTTCGATTCATTGGTGATTTGATGAATTCTTCACGTATGCGAGTGCCGCTCATTAGTACGATTCTCTCATTCTAATGTCATTTCAAGGCCCTGGTTATGGTTCAATCATTTGTCTGCTCTAGTTCTTGGGACGGTTTCTCACTCACTCTGGTGTATGGCTCTCCCCATGCGTTCATAGGGATCGTACAAAGTGTCCTAGGAAGTTTGAAATCGCTTCTTGGGGAACTACTTATTTTAAATTCTGTTGGCCGATGCAAAAGGCATTCCGGTCGTTGCTCGATATATCGTAGTTTAAGGATACTTGTAGTCGAGGCGGCGTACACGCTGTTACATAGTACTGTTTTACAGAATGAACACCTAGATAACGGGAAGCGATGTCGGGTGCTACGAGCGTTGTCACGGCAGCAACAGCACTCAAGTGAGGTGGAACGTTCAATACTTCACAGTACTTGTGCCCAACAATGTTCCAGCCAAGTATGAAAACGGACTGAGATGAACGACATCCACAACAAACAATCCAAAAAAACAGCAAGTCACAGTAACACAACATAAAAATTGCATAAAAACAACTTCCCGACACGCGCCTAGCTCTGCGAAATCGCCTTGATCATCTCCGACCCAATAGCGCTCGCCTCCTCAAACCTACTCTCAAAAAACGACGCCGTCTCCAAGAACCGCCGTTTATACAACTCCAAGCTCCCAAACGACACACACTGGCTCCACCCGCGCGCGGCGACAACGAATTCCAAATCGTCCGACCGGTGCGTGACGTCGTACACCGCTGAACGAATAGCGGCGTCCAGCCGTTTCGGCGACCGAAAGAGGTACTCTGCCACACCGATCCACATCCTGAAAATAGGGGTCGCTGCGAGGTCGAGGTGGTCGAAAGGCTGGATCTGGAGGTGGGCCCAGCAGTCTACCATCGCGAGGAGCGCGAGGTGCGAATTCGACGGGGGCGCTGTCGTCCCTGTCGGACTGCCATTCAGCTTCGGATTACCGCCAATAGTGAACTGATCAAGGACATCCTCAGTAAGGAATATGGGAACGCGATCCGCTTCGGCTGTGCCAAAGACTTGTTCCCGTGCGTGGTAGATGCGCGTGCGGAGGCCTTGTTCGTCGCCTTCGAGCATGAGTTTGAAGAGGGCGGATGCGGAGGATGCGTATTGGTCGATCTGGATGCGCGCGGAGGGGTTGAGAATGGCGAGGCCTGCGTAGACGTGCCATTTGTTTGCGTAGATGCGGAGCATGATGTTTACTTTGACGGTTTCAATGCCGCCGACGTATTGGCCTTGTTCCCAGGGGTATGAGCGCTGGCTAGCCCAGGCTGTGCCCATGCTGTGTGACGAAGGATGAGTCAGAAGTGGAGTTAGGGGAGTCTTGACTCGTACGTGAGGAATGCGGCGTGGGTGACCGCTTGGACATTGGCGGTAACGAGGTCGTGGTCTTCGTATGTCAGATATACGAAGCGTGAGCCGAAGCAGCGGAAGATGCTTTCGACTATGTGAAGAGAGGAGTCTGGTGCGCGGTGTTGTATGAGAACCTGTTATAAATAACGGCATGAGGTTTGTTGATAAGGTTGTGGGAAGGAACACACCAGGGGTTGACCCTCAGGGGAAACAGATGGACCGTGGAGAGAGTGGAGGGATACAATATGGACGTCCGGAGGGAGATATTTCTCGAATGCGAGTTTCTCGGGTGCTTTGACAGATGTTTGACCCGAGACGATTGCGCCGACTTTGGTTGCTACGTATTTGTTCCCACGAAGGTCAGGTTAGGAGGAGAAGGAGAATGTATGGGAAGGCGTACAAGGGCCATACTGTGCGACTACACGGTCGATATACTCGGCTTCCACGGAGTACATTATGAAGTCTGAAATTCTGGAAACTGCGTGTCCATCTGGATGGACGGTTATGCCAGGAACGTCTGCATATTGTTGTTTCAAGGAGTCGAATTTGTCGGGAATGTCACAGACGCTGATTCTAGGGCCAAATATAAATGAGATGAAGATATGTTGATAAGCAAATGAAAGGACTTTTTCCATCCTGCGTTGGAGAGGTGTTTCGCGTACATAGCGCCCATTGCACCCATTCCGATCAAACCGATTGTGGGTTGTTCTTCTACGGGGTCATTTGGTGAGATATTGGAGCGGACCATGATTAGTGTGGAGGGAGAGTGTAGCTGAGTGGATAGAGGTATATCGAGGATTAAGAGGGGGCGAAGAGGACTAGGGATGGAAATTGAGCTACCTGGATACCAGTGGCTATGGGAGCTAAGGTGCAGGCTAGTGCGCAAGAGCGCTAGCAACTGTACTGGATGCCAGGACTAGCCAGAAGTTTTGAAACCGGGGCTGTCGCGGACTACGGCAGACTAGTCAGTTATGGAGATATGCGCTAGACATGAGCGTGGGAGAGCGTGAGCCCGACATTGATGACAACGAGCTCCACATGATGCTCGATTGGTCTGGACGTTGAGGCTAACTAACATTCGATGTGGGTACTCATGCATGCAGGATATCTCAAGCAAAAGAATAAGTAGTCTAAAAGATGCCAGCGAGACTGTTACAACGTTACAGTGAAGAAGCTGACATAATCAAGGATGAAGGGATGATGATGATCGTTTGTTGTCTGACACCAAGTTGTGAATGCGTGCCGTATGTCCGAGAGTCTCACTTTCCGTTGACCGGCCCCACCATTTATAGCCATAACTGTTCAATTGGTTTGTTCGATTATCCTTCCCACATTCTTTTATTTTCATCACACTCCTTTCAACGGCGTGCAACAGCCAGCGACCCACCGTGCAACCCTCTTTTTGCTTCCGATCAATTTACAGCTCACCGAAGAAAGTATTAGACCAATTCTTCCAGAATCTTGCTCATATCGCTCATAGCGGATCGCCCTCCCGTAATCCTAATTCTAGCTTCGCGCCCATCAATTCTACGTACTCTGTTGTACATCTATTTGCTTCATCTCAAACTCAGAGGCGCCTATACTCAATTCCTTCTCCTCTCAACCACCCACATCAATTCCCCGCCCGTATTATGTGCGTATCCGTTTCACTTTCCCCAGTTGATCTTCATATCTTTTGTCTAGGCTGGTCATCACCTAACGATTTCTACAAATCTCGATCGCTCCATTGTTGACTTGCCGTTTGATCTGATACAATCCACATATTGATCAGACCCGGTACAATGTTCAACTCTTCTAACCATCCGACCCCGCGCAAGCGTGCAGCTTCCCACTCTACCGATCAAACCCTGCACCATCATCATCATCCCTATGTTCATGAACGCCTCCCGTCATCCCCCGCGAATCCTTTTTACGCCCAGCCTCACGAACCAAGTACCTCTTCCAATTCCTTGCGCAGGTCGGCATCACGACACCCTTACGTGCAAGAAAATACCCAAGATCGCATACATCCCTCCCTCCCCTCCCCTCACAATCCCAGTCCTCAGTCCAGCCCCGTCACGTCCCCGTCCTCCGCACATGGCGGCAGCAGCCGCTTCGCTGATTCCCAATCATCCTTCACATCCGAGTCAGCCAGCGCTGATCCCTGGCACTCGCCCTCAGTACTCGAACAGAATAGGATGCTTGCAACGTCACGCCAACCACATTTCAGTACCCCCCCATCCCCGGCAATAAGCGGACGCTCCAGATCCATTACTGAATCTGATCTTCTCCCTATGCACGGTGCCACTCGCAAGCGTGTCTCTAAATATCCTTCGTCTTCTGCACGCCCGCGCACCGCTCCCAATTCGCCAAGTCATCCTACCCTGGAGACCCCTGAGTCCCCTGTTGCTATGGGCATCAAGTTCTTCCTCAGCAAACCTGCACTGCCGTCCCCAAGCCGTCTATCACTACATTCAGACTCGGGGGCCTCGTCACGTTCACGCCTCACAACCCCTCGCAAGTCGAGACCCCATCCACCTGAACTTGACGTCTCGGCATTCCCCTTCACACCCGGATATTCGCATCCAGATCATGCCACGAGGGGGAACAGCTCCCCACCCACCAGCGTACCGCTCATAAGCCAAGACAGCCTTTCCTTGTCTACCAATTCCGTGCCTGCACAGGGGAAGGAGCAAAGGCAGCGGAATGTTCTACGTAGGAAGCCGTCTGCAAAGGTCAAGCGAGAAATGGAGATGAGACAGAGGGCAGCGTCTGCGCAGGGTTCAGAACGCCCCTTGCGAGATCCCCCATTGACACCTGCGAGTACTGTTGTTCGGGCATACAAGCAGCGAGAGGACACACAGCCCATGGAAGGTGACCCTCCCTCCCCTTCGCCGATCCCATACTATACTGTCTACGGAACACAGTCGGAGCACAGAGTTGCTGCAGGAGGGCCGGATGACAACAGCAACTGGTCGTTGCACGCGCACGTCCTGGCCGAACAGCGCGCCCAGACCGAGCCGAGCAGAAGCCTGTCGAGGAAGGGAAGCCTGTCAAGAAGAGTATCGAGTAAATGGAAGAAGGCGACGGGAGGTGTTAAGGCTGAGGAGTCTCCCTCGCATGGCCACTCCATTGGCCGATCAAGCTTGCAAGAGAGCCACTCTTCCAGCCGTATCAAAGACCGCGGGCAGTCGATGAACGCAGGGCAATTTGGTAAGGGCCATACCCGCTCAGCGACCGACCCGCAGAGCAAATCGGAGGGTTCTAAGATTTGGAAGCTCATGAAGCGGATTAGCACGGGCGGGCTACGCGACCGCTTCCACGCTGATACAGCTCCGCCGCCTGTCCCTGCCATTCCAAAAGAATTGCTCAACAGTCCCCCTCCCCGCTCCCAGACAGTACACAGAGACGCGCAGGCTACGTCACATAAGCCTTACAACGCATCCATGCCAAGAAGTATCGCTGGCTCGGGCCCACGACCGAGCATGGCAACGTCTTCGTCTTCTCCTAATTCATCCGAAATGGCTTCGGCAAGTTTCTTTCATACATCACACTCGAGGGGATCGTCAGTGTCCTCATATGGAGAGGAGACTGCGCCGCCTTTTCTCAGTATGGGGGATCGGCATATCGTCCCCCCACGGGAGTTCAACCATATTCTGGGTGATCACACGAAAGATCAGGGCTTGATGTCGCGTTCTGGCAGTCATGGCCAAATCTATTCTGGGCGAGCTACGCCAGAGGCTGACGATCAGCACCAGGACACCTCGCCACGTACACATACACATACATTCCCGATCACGCACCCCATTCATTCATTAACGTCCCTCAGAACCCACAGGCTTGGCGAGAAGCCGTCTACAGCCGCATACACTCATTTACATTTACTTCCTGATGGAAATACCTCGCTTTCTCCACCACCACGGCCTGCTCGGAGTGCGATGCGCTCAAGCAGTTTTTCTGGTGAACACGAATATGAACATTCACCTTCCCGATCCACATTTGATGAAGAATCAACCTCACGAGATGGAGTATCTCCATCTCTCCGTGCGTCCAGCGCTATCAGCGAGGCGTCTACTGCAAAGATGGAGTCGTGGTCGAGATCATCGACGTCCACATCCAAAGCCCCATCAGCCTCAGCCTCGCCCTCGCAACTCCGTTCAGCCATCAACTACCGCGAACTCAACGCTCCCCGCCGACCGCCCCTCACTGAGCGCGAGAAGGCTGAGATCTGGGACGACCTCCTCGAGCGCAGCGCGCTAGCAGGAGGAACGCTGCATCTTGGTGGGAGCGGTGAGCTTGAGTCGGATAACTTACGGTTTTCGAGCTGTTCTGAGCATCTGTGATGTATGCATGCATTTTACCCCGAGCTCCATCGATATATATACCCGACAACAGCATGCACATGGATATACACATTTGGTTGTAATTTAAATGAGCTAATCGTAATCGGTCTTGAGGTTGTTGTTCGACGAGACAAGACGTGCTTTGTTTCAAGTATGTCACGTCGTTACGCCCTTGTCCGTGTATTTGTTCAATTAGTGTTGTATGGTGTCGGCCGCCAGCTGCAGCGTTCCTTCGAATCGAATCGTCTCAGCCGTTCCAGGCTTTAAATTTCAGCGCTCATGCCGATAGCCCTGATCTCGTGTGTGCATTGATCAATTGATAAGTTAACGCGTTGTTGATGGCTGTTGACGCGATGTGGATGACACGTAAGTCGCATTATGGCACACCCGAAACTCTCAAGGCTGGCAGCGGGCACCCAAATTCAAGTTTGCATCGTTCCTCTTGACGTCTACCGCTCTTTAGACATTAACCGATATCTCTGACTAGGGCTTGCTCTCTGTCCTAATGGGCTCGACGCTCAGTCAACCGTCGCTCGAATGGGCCGTCGCGGCTGGTATTGCAGGGGCTGTAGCGTATAGCTACCTCACGTACTCCAATTCCAACTCCAACTCTGGCGCACCTGGTACTAGTACCTCTGGACACGCCACGGCCACCGCTAGTGGCAAAAGTGCCAAGGGCAAGAAGAAAAAACAGACACAGACACATGCCGGCGTCTCAGAGCCGTCTGAGAAGCCCGTGAGCACTACCACCACTCGTGCCACCATCATCGCCACCACCGCCACCGCAGCGTCTGCGCATGGTAATCCCGTGCCTGAACCTACCGTCGTCCCATTTCCGCATGTTATTCCCGGTGAATTTGACGCCGTAGCTAGCTCGGAGGACGAGAGTTCACAGGTGAAGAAGAACAAGGGGACAAAGAAGAAGAAGAAGCAGAAACAGAAGCAGACGGAGAAGCAGAAAGTAACAGTGACGGCAACTGGGGCAGCTCTCGATGTCGAACCGCAGTCAAGCGGCGACGTTCATGTGCCCGGAACATCAATATCACCATCACCATCCGTTGACATGCCAAGCGGCGAGATGTTTTCTCCCAAAGCGGACGAGGAACGGCACACGCCTCGCATACGGTCTTCTTCTCCGTCATTTGACACTGATTCCTCGTGGACGCGGATAGACACCCGTCAAACACCAGCACGAGGCGCTAAGACCGCTCCTGGAACTGGCACTGGAACAGGATCAGACGATCAAATACTTGCGATAACAACGGATATGACGAGCAGTGACGTGGGTCCGTCAACCGGCGACTCTGTGTTAGCCGAGCATACGGATGAGGACGAAGATATCCATGTCCACGCCCATTCATCCGTATCAGATAGAGATAACCGTCGAACGCTGGCTGAAAGGCTTTTGCCCAAACCAAGGAAGACGGCCGTCGATGAGTAAGTTTCGAATTTCAGTTCATTTCAAGTTACGTGGTGCTGATTGGACCACCTGTTGATGTAATTCCTGAAGCATGCTTGAGCGCCCGGATTATCCAGGTTTAGCGCGTGTGATGCGTGTACATCCTCGGGCCGATGAGGCGCCGGCACCTGGATTTTCGTGGAAGGATTACGAGGATGTTGATGACGGCAGCGGTACTGTAAACGATGCAGATGGGGAGGGCGATGGCGAATGGGGCATTGTCAAGGGAAAGGGTCGCTCAAGTAATTTATCCCTATTTTATTTGACTTGAAGATGAGGCTAACTGACTACAGAAGAATCACGACCCTCGACAACGCCTTCGCAGGTTAATATACAGCAGGCTCCAGACCTAACCAAGAAACAACGGCAAAATGCGAAAAGAAATCAGATGTTGAAAGATGCCAAAGCAGACGCTGAGGCAGAGCGGCTGGTAAAACTCGCCGAACGTAGGCGTGCTATGGAGCGTGAGCAGATCATCGATCAATCACGCCGTGGAGGAGGTAAGAAAACTAGCGGTGGCATGCAAGCTACCGTGGATAACCGGGGGAAGTTAGTATGGGACTAGGAAAATTGCACCCTGCACCAGTTTGAAATACAATATGAGACCACCGTGATCTGCGCTAGAGACATTTACTGACATGTTTAGGATAGGCCTAGTAGACTCGTGGTATTACTAGAATACAAATCTCGTAATTGTGTCGTGAAAGATGCTCAGAAAAAACGAGGCTGGAGTGGGGTATGTGATCGCCAAATTAAAGCGAAAAAGTCATGTCCGGCGCACCGGGAATGGAATCTGCGGAAGGTATTTCTCATACAAGGATGACGCGTGGTGTGGAGTGTGAGGTGAATGAATAGAACTGAATGCCACCAATGATGATCAAAATTAACCTATGAGCCGATGAAATGGACCGATGCCGGAAGAGTCTATCGCTCTACAGGACCTTGCCTTCGGTCTCTGTTATCCCCCCCTTCCCGCCCTACGGAAGGATCACCATAACGTCTGGATGAAGATATATGGTGTGTCCCTGGTGACATTGACGAGCCTTCCATTGTCACACCAGCTGAGCTGGACATCGCCGCATGTTCCATCGCTTGTGGATGTCGCATAGAAGTTCCACTGGGCCTTTCCAACTTTTTGGAGCCGGGCGCAGACGCTCGCCCAGTATTCTGAGCGTCTGCGCGTGGAAGTTTTTTGACTGGGAATCAGCATTGTAAGGGGACGTTATGGAAGCAAGCGAAAGCGGGGACTGCCTAACAATAGTAGGAGATTTGGCATCTGAGGAATGGCGGAGATGAGATGGGCCAGCACCCTGTGATACTGATTGCGTGTTAGAGGACGATGAAATGGAAGGCCCGTGGCTCATTCCGGACCCCGCGATATGAGGTGAGGAAGAACCAGCATAAGATTGTGATTTTGCCGGGTCTTGAGTGAAAGAAGATGATGGGGGAACATACAATGCTTGACCCGCGGAGGAATGGGTGGAGTGGTAAGAGGTTACGTTCTCTGATGACGGCGCCCCTGAAATATCAGGAGGGATTGAGTACATGGACACGTTGGCAGGGCCGCCTGGTGGGGGGAAAAGGCGCGAGACCACGGATTCAAGGTGATCTAGTCTTGACTTGAGTTCGTCGTATTCAGCCTTACTTCTGGCCTTGAGTTCGTCATATTCAGCCCGACTGACATATTTGTCACTGATCAATTATATGAGCGGGGCGTTCCGGCAGGATAGACAGTGCTTACACAGGCTCTAAAGTTCGCCATTGGCATTTAGACTGTTCACCGCGCCTTGTACATGGCCCGCAGGGCTGCGCTCTGAAAATGCGGAGTCAAAACAGGACGGCGACATGGTGACATTACAACCGCCGACCTGTCACATTTAATCTTACGCCTTTTGCATTCTGTAGAGATCGCGTGACGTGGATAAAAACAGCAACATAAACAAGGGGGCAAAGATTGGTATCGATAACGATGAGCGACGTATTAATAAAAATAAAATAAAATAAAACTTACCATTACAGCTCAAAGCTTGTCGCCGGCGTTTCTTTTTCGCTGGACCTTGCTGCTCTATCTCACCTTCTGGCTCAGAATCCATCATTTCTGAACGGCTGTAAAGGGCGTGTTGTGAGGGAGGTTGCTGAATTTCGTTGGAGCCAGAGGGCGCTGAATAAGATGTTGGGAGTGGATACGGGTAAGAGGATGGGTCTGTGGTTGGCAAATGCTGGGCCATTCCTGAGGGTGGTAGATAGGGGTGGAGTTGACGAATAGAAGGCAAAGATGGTTGCTGGTATGGGGCGATAGGGCGGGTCTGGGGTGAATTTGAGGAAGCCATTAAACGAGGAGGGGGTGGATGATTTCGCCCTGGGTCGGGCAGCTGCCTGTTGTTGTCCATAGGGAAAGGACAGAATCAGTAAAGGGTGGGGCGGAGAAATCAAGATCGACAGGGCATTTAATACGAACCGGAAAGAAGAGGAGATTTTAAAGAGTCACCTGTGACTAAATTGAAGCAAGGAAAGTAGGGTGGCTGTTCGGTTATATAAGGGAAATTTGGATTAGTGTTTCAGCGAAGGTCACTAAGAGAATTCCGGATAGTGACAGAAGCCAGCCAGTGCGGGCCTTGCGCCAGTCGATCGGTGTGGTATTTAGAATGGGTTCAGTGAGGTTGACTGTGCCCCTTACGATCAAGACCTTGTAAGCCTGTGATCGCTGAGCTCAGGTTCGAGTAAACAAACTGGAACAAACCTTGGTTGTCCGCTAGTCTCCGCTGTGCTCGGCTGTTAACCGGCTGAGTATTTGAACCAAGCTCAAGCTAAGGGTATTCCTTTGGCTTAGTGTCGGGACCTTTGAAGATAGCAAGCAAGCAGTTGTTGCTACAGGCACCAACACCCCAAGAATTCAGTTCCGGTGATTTGCTAATGACAGTGTGGAATTAAGCTTTAGTACATTTTGATTTCGGTTCTTCCCGGAACATGTCCGTCTATCTCCGGCTGTCAACATCCGAAAACCTATATCTCTTCTTCCTATACCACAGCTAACCACAGCTGTGCGATACCTGATAGGTCCCTCCTCGCAGCGACTCACCGGGCATTTACCGCTCTTTCATGTCCGTACACCCGCGTTGCCCGGAAAGCACGGTCAGCCGCCCTCTTCCACCGGATCATACGTACATCTACCTATGGAAGGTCTTTTATTACTTTTACATAGTTGGTTACCCCTGCGCGTCTATCCACACTAGCTCTCTTATCGAATAATCAATGCCACAATCGTCGGGTGATTGCCTCGCGGCTGACCTCCTGACATCAATACCAGGTGCGTACAACATGAGGCTAGAGAGCACTTTGGTCACTGATCATCATCAACAACCATTTTGCGCCCCATAGCATACCATGTATATTTGGTAACACTGGTTCCTCTTGGAGTGTTCCATAATATCCGAATGACGCCCACATTGGTCTTTACCATACACAGCGCCATCGTGTGTATCGTAAGTATGGGACCATCGATACCGCGAGCTTTAGTTCCTACCAAGCCTTTCCCTCGGGTTTCAAATAATCCATGTCTTCGTAGGCTGACGTGCGGCCATTCTCATGGTAACTATCCCTCCTCTTTGAACCGAAAGTCCCGGTGAGATTCTGGTATTATTATCCGCGAAAGCCTATCACGAAGTCCACAGGAAGCCAACCCGCCGCTAACTCCAGAGCGGTCCTTCCGTAATCTCCGTCATCAAGCTAGTAGAATTCCATCAGGATATTCTATTCTCAACGGAGCAAATTTGCTGCGGTGTCGTGGGGCAAGACCGTTTCCCCACAATCGTACGTTGTTTGACGTTAGCGACGTAAATACAAAGTAGGAAACACCTAACGCCGCTTTCGCCTGAGCGAAGTCACTGCAGATCGCTCATCCCTATTGACATCATATTCTTGACAGCATGTGTACGACTTCGCTAAAGGAGATACTCCATCCACCTTTTCTATTCGCTCCTTACCCTGAATCAATTATTCAAACTGGTGCATGTGCCTTAACGCCGCGAATATAGCAATCAACTGTCTTGTCGTAATCCACGTTTTCCACAGCCCAGCTGGGCCCACTAGTCTGGTATTAAATCGATGCAACTGTGGTTGAGTCTGTGCCAATTCGATGTCTGTGTTGATTTCGCAATCAAGCCTCGTGTAAAGCGCGCCGAAGCAGCATGCCATCAAACAGAACTCGGAGGGTTGCCTCGCTACTTTATCTCCTTCACGACCAGCGCAGCTGATTTGCGTTAACTCTCCGATCGGCCCGGATGTAGTCAATCCATCCAGTAAGCTACCTAGTATGTTGCTATCCGGTGATAAACCGAGTACGCACGTTCATCATACCGTATCGTCAATCTGACCACTTTCCTGAGCCGTCTAGAGCCTTTTCGCTTGACCCAAGCGAGGATCAGCCTATGAAAGACAAAGTTCAAGTTCTCAGCATCATTCATATGTAACAGCATCAAAATGAAAACACATTATCACCTAATCGCAGCAAGCAAGCTATCGGCGCCACTCCTCGCGTTGTCATTTGGATAAAGTACATGTCATTAAGACATATGATGCCTCCAAGCATGCGTAAAGAGTTGTCCAGTTCATGCTTCATGTCCCCGGCGATCACGCGCTGCGGAACTGCCTTCATCACAGTTCATCCTCCAACCACTCCATGTCCGCAACACGAGTCCATTTCTTTCAACTTGAGAACAATCGTCCCTGCAGAAAGGCTCTATATCATGAACAGAACATGCAGCGTCTATGCGGCATTCAAATAACCGGACTCCCTTCCGAAAAATAGAGTTAAGATTTGTATCACCGACCCTGCCAGTGGATAGTGCCCCCGTTAATCGAAGGATGTGCTGGAATGTCATTCAAGTCACTGATCGGTTATTGAAAGGATAGAAAACATCGTTATTGCCCGACCCTCGGCCTGAGGAATAATCTCAATCCGAGGCTGACCATTCCGCGGCGGCCACGTAGGCTTCGCGGCGTTCTTGCTCATCGTGATGAAAGTCACAGCCAGGGTAGGCGTGAACCCCTCTGCCGCTTCAAGCTATTTGGCATGTTACGGCCGCCTCAACCGACTCGGAGTCAGCCACCCTTCGCTTTCGTTATTTTGAAAAAAAATAATTTTGGCCCAACCCACGTTAATGAACACTCTCCAAGTCGGGAAGCTGGCAAAGTTCGTGCCCGGTTCGTCTCTGCCGATAACACCACGACCTAGATAAGCCTTTTTGAGGTAGGAGCTTGCCGTGAAGCCCTGCCCGGAGAGTATCCGATTCTAAGCAATAAACCACCTGCCAGTCTCATGCGACGCCCAAATCAACGGCGACAACAAAATTATCACCGCAGGCGGGGAAATCAATATGTCTCCATTTCCGCTCTGTAATTGCACGACCTAAGGCACAAGTGTAACCGCGAGGTTTGGTCCAGCAGAGTCCGACGATTATGTCGGTCAGTTTGAAACTAATGACATCGATTAAATCAATCGCACTCGCAAGCATGTCGAAAAGAGTTGCGGGAATTACCTGCCGCGTAAGGGGGTTCAGTGGGCAATACTTGATGCGAAAAGTGCGCATGAAGGGGTGCGTTGGCGTAGAATTCCATAAGAGCTTTCGATATTACTGAAGACAGAATAGGGTGTGTCGCCGTGTAGGCGATAATGGACCATTTCTCCGACTCGGAGGGCGCACCCACGGGCGTGTTTAGGCCCTCTCGATCAATCCAATAGCTTGGTGTGCGAATTGGCTCGACACCACCTGTCCCGCCTTGGCAGGAGCCTGCGCAGAGCGCTTGTACCCCTGAATTGTCCTACATTACTAGTCATGTGAGTGGATACGCCGGTCCAATGCTGCATAGAATTTCATGAATGCGCCCTCTAAGAAAAAGACACATCATCACCCATAATGCATATAAAAAAACCGGAACTCACCTATCATGAATGCAAGAGAAGGCGAATTAATCTAACCTATAACGATCTCTCGAAGGCCCAAGATGCACCCTTGACTGCCAAGATTTTGGCAGATGTATGTGAAACCATACCGGGTAACTGGTTATTGTCCTGGCCAGCTGATCAGTCAGATAAAGCCGGATCCAGGCCTGAATACGCAGTTCGTGCTCCACCGCGTACTCGTTGAGGTGATTACGAGTCTTTCGCAAAGGAATCAGAGGCGTTTGAGCGGCAGGGATGCTTGAACGCATACGCAACCCATTCAGTCATGTCCAGGCCGTTCTGGAAAAGGGGGGGAGACACCAAACTGACCAAATGACAGGGACGTCACTTGATCATGGCCAAAATAGCACCTACAGTACCTTAACATTCCCGCATAATTAAGGAACGACAATTGTCTTCCCTCACTGTGTATGGTCTGACCATAGGGGAGACCAGCACTGCCATCAGCCGAGTTGGCCGAACTAGAATGTGCCCAGTAGTCAGAAGTAATATGCGGGAATGATGCGCTCTAATACTGTAGAAAATAACTTGAGGTACTCAACAGGACATTTTTATCGCCATATAGCAGGAACTAGAAACCTAGGATGATGGAGACAAACTTGATGTTGTAATACCGTCCAGCAAGTCTTGTGCTCGAAACGCGATCAACGTGCCACGGTAAAGCCAACGCTGCCAATCCGCCGTGTCACTACTCCGGCAAGACAAGAAACCGTTTCTCTCAGATCCCTGTGACTTGTGACACATAGTAAATGTACAACTTACCAAACGCCGCCGTGGCACAATCAGCGATCAAGTTGAGCCTTCCTTGGTCCCATCACAACGTTATAGTTCCGTAATGGTTATTCACTTTGCACACTTCTTGGACACGACTGAAATGTGCTCTGAAACACAACGTTTGTCTTCTTGTGAGTGGGATCCGAATAAACGCCAGGCTGGCAGGCTGAAGGATCAACGTGAATTGCGTCCATAATAAGCAATGGAACTAAGCTCGTAATAGAAGCTGGAGGTCCTTGCTGGCATCAAATCGAGTTGGGTGGGATAGCAAGAGTCAAGACTGTGAAGAAGAAGTATGAACTCAAATATCCGAGTGATGCGTTGTCCGCTGGTGGGCCCACAGACGAAGCCCCACGGATGTAGAGAGTCGACCATGCGGAGCCCGGCGGACAGGGTGCTGTCACTTGTGACATGATCAAGTGAAGTCAGGTTGTGGTTCTTGTGTGTTGCACTAGAACGACGCCCATGAAGGTATACCACAGGTGTGAAACATGTCCATTGTCCAATGATCAATGATCGGCTTTAATTCTTCAAGATACACGTATGTACTAAGACATGCATGCAAAGTAGATTTGTGAAGCAATGATATGCCAGGTGCTGATTAGCCGTCCAATCAGTAACAATAAACAAATGATAGATGGCATGCCCAGCTCCTGCGTCCTTCTTCTCGACAGTAAAAAGTAAAGAAGTGATACGTCCATCATCCAAATTGTAAGACGCCAACTTCAACCATCGAGGTGACTGTGAGGAAAAATCAACCGCGCAAATTTGCAATATATAGTCACCTGAGCAGGATGGTCCGTGCGCGGGAACCCGAAAAGTATTTAATGTGCTTCACACCCTGGACACATTCTTTATCGAAAGTTCACCTGGCGGGTTGATATTTGGGTTTCTCCATGGTTTCAGACTGGAGAATCTTGAACCCATTTAGCTCAGGGAGAAGGAATCCTTTCACCAAGTACGTCCTGATATTGAGGTCAGTGGCGACCCGTATGGGAGGGAAATCTTTTAAAGTACGCTGATCAGTAGCTAATACTACTGCAAATATAGTTGCCATACATATCTATGTCAGCGCAAGGTCTAACCATCTAGAGCGGTCTGGAAGACACTCGACACCGCGACTTCGGTCAGTACTATTGGCTCGTTGGTGTGATTGAGATCAAGGGAGATAGTGGAAATGAATTCGAAGAGTAATAAGTATGTATATGATGCACAAGACATACGTACTACATGTCATATCACTAGGAGTCTCAATGTTCACTGACGATCACAGCTGCCATGCCCATTCCTGAGCCAATACACATGCTGGTGACGAACACTCGCTCATTACGTTGTTTCGCAATGTTGAGACCAGTAGCAATTTGACGTGCTCCAGCTGTAACGAAGATGCATCAACACATAATTGATACGCAAAATTTATGAGACACGTACTACATCCGAGTGGGTGTCCGATCGCGATCGCTCCTCCATTGACATTCACCTTGTCAAATGACAGGCCAACTTTCTGGATGCTGTACACGGCCTGAGACGCGAAAGCTTCATTTATTTCGTAGAAGTCAACATCGTCCCTGGAGAGTCCTGTTTTCTCCAGAACTTTAGGGATGGCGTACGCTGGACCAACACCCATAATACGTGGTGGCACGCCCACGACTGCGGAGGTAATGTATTTGCCGACAATGGGAAGACCCAACCGCTTGGCGACAGAGCGGCGAGCAAGGACCACGGCTGCCGCACCGTCAGATACCTGCGAGGCACTTCCTGTATCACATTCAGATGACAACATCTGAAAGAGTATCACAAAGAACCCACCAGCGTGTGTCGTGCCGTTTTTCATAAATGCGGGCTTGAGTTTTGACAAACTCTCTGCGGTGACACCATCACGGATTCCGTCATCCGAGTCAACGACGATCTCAGAAACCTTTTCAGTCTTTGGATCAATTATCTTGACCTTCAGTGGGACAATCTCGTCCTTGAACTTTCCGGCTTTTTGAGCGGCAGCGGCCTTCTGGTAAGACTTAGCTGAAAAATTGTCTTGTACCTCGCGAGAAATGCCGAATTCAGAGGCAACATTCTCAGAGGTGATACCCATAGGAATCAAACAGTCCTCCGCTTCCTTGCTGGTGAGGATCTCTTCTGACACGCCATCTGGTAAGGATCCAGCGCCATATCCAAACGACATGGATTCAACTCCAGAACCTAGAGGACTCGTTGGTCATGAATGATGAGATTCAGAACTGTTGCTTACCAATACCGATATCAATTTGACCAGCGATGATTTGGGTTGCAATCTGATTAACAGCGGCAAGACCGGATGAGCATTGACGGTTCAAAGTGCTGATTGGAGTTGTGTTTGGAATTCCTGCATGAAGGGCAGCCATGCGAGCAACATTGGCACCACCACCGGGAGGTAGGACGTTTCCCACTGCAATGTCCTCAATAAGGGCGGGGTTGACCTTGGCTCTGGTGTAGGCGCCTTTCAGTACACCGGACAGGATCTCCTCTGCGCGAGTATCTTTGAAACCACCTTTCTTGCCCTGTAATTAATTCAGTAAGTCACGTCGGGCTTCTACTGTAACGGTACTAATGGTACCTTGGTGAGAGCAGACCGCACAGCGGCTACAATGACAACGTCATTATCATTCTTAGCGAGAAGCTTCGCGCGAGCGCTTGAAGATGCCATTGTGGGTCGTGGGTGATGCTAGATGTGGAGGAAGCCTGGGGAGTTGTAATACCGTTGGCGCGCAAGCATGTGTTTTAATACTGAACCAGATCCGGCAGATAGCCATTGACAAGCTGCTTAGTCATCCGAATTCGTGTCAGGCCTTGCATGTGTTTCTTTTGAACGGTTTCTTGTCCTTCAAAACATCATGCATCATGCATCATGTTTCAATCCCGTAATCACCTGCTTGCCATGATAACGAAACGACGAGGCTCCTGCTCAGTAGTATGCTGTCGGCCTAGGTTCCACTTATCCGCGACGTATACCTTTGATTGATTTTCCAGATCCAATCATTACCAGCCACGACTTTGCAAGTCAACGTAGCAGACGGACACCACATCCTCGCATCACTGTGTGAAACACTTGCCAGCAGCGTGTTGTCCGCGTGGATATACTGGCCACGGAGCAGTCATTATCTATGACTATCTGAGCACGCCCTGTGTACTTAAATTTGCGTGGATTTGTGAAGATGTCGGTCTAATGTCATCTGGTTTCTCTGCGTAGCAACGATCGGTATGTAGCACGGGTGGTGGTTTCTGTATCTATGAATGTGTGGTTCAAGAACGAGCACACTCAAAAAATATGTTCACGCCAGTTTGCCAATGTTGTATGTCTCAGTCCGCTTAAGTTTTCGCCCGATTCACCCACCTCACCCAAAGCAGGGCCGCACAGCGAAAACAAGACGCGCCTCCCCGACCAGGCTATGATACGGTTGTGACGCTCACACAACGAAGATGACTCACTTTGGGACCAGTATTCGGTCACTTCATGAAACTGCCTTGGTGGTGGCAATCTGATGGCTACCATACTTGACGGTCTTGCAGTCATGGACGCTGCATTTCATTTAGTTGTATTGACAAGTTGAATGTTGACATCCAGACAGCCGCAGATGCCGGAACATTTTGCTGCGGTCGAAATCAAATATCATCAATCTTGCAGAACAACGTAAACTTGATGTCTAGGCTCTTCGGAATCGATTGCGCATGAGGCAAGGCTTACAATCAGCTTTCAATTTATCTTAGACCGTGCCCTGACCTCCGATCCCACCGCCATCCGTTGCTTTGACATCAACAAGCCCGATGCCCAAAGGAATGAGTTCAAGGGCAGTGTCATCAGCGGTTCTACGGGTGTTCTCAAGCTAGATGTTTGAATTGATACCAACGGCCGGAATCACTGTAAGCTGATATTCAGCTGGATCGGTTCATTGGATGTCGAGTAAACGATTTGCATTTCCAAGGGGTCAGGACCAAGACACTGCACAACCGATTGCCTAGCTTCTCAGGTATCGGGGTCGAGTAGTCTTCCAGGTTTAAATATGTATTCGCAGCAAACCATCCTTGTTTGTTCAGATACAGATGCTTACTTTAAATTAGCTTGTTCCCTTGCGTTCTTTTTCTCAACATCAGCGTGCAAGAAAAAACGTTGCCAGAACGGCCTACTACTGTTTGCAACAGGTCAATATCGACTATTGGACGAGCTTGGGTGTTGAAACAGTCTCACAAAGACTTTACCTGGGTGTTAGGGAGGAGGTCGTGGCTCTTTCGCGACGTATTGAACATGGGCAACTGATAGGCAAGTATTCCTCCCCACTAAACCCATAAGACCATCTGCTGAAGGCGTCACGTCAGGTCTGGAAGTGGACGATGTTGGGACGAAATCGAACTAGTATTTGTATTCCTGCATGCATCTGCATTATTTTGCACCGTGAAAATATACTAGGTAAACTAGGTTTGACATACAAACTGCGCTGCATCACCCGACGATCCCAGTTGTTGGAGGGCTACCAGTTTCTTTCCGGCATCGAGAGACCAGGTTATGGTGCAAATCAGCGACATAAAAAAATCAACACTCCGTCTGAAGCTGTCAGTATATATGCCGTCGTCTGCAGACAATCGAAGAACCGGACCATGTGGGATATTCTTCAACTTCTCGTGATTAGGTTTGTAGTGTTAACGCATCGACAAGTGACAGTCATTGAATCTGATTTTCCAGGCTTGTGCAACGCTCGTATCGGGATGGTCAACCTATTATACTGAGGTCAATGACAACCGCCGCCGGGAGCACACCCTCCTTACAAACATCGTCGAGTGCCAGCTTGTCTTTATGTGATCTGATGATCACTCTCTCGCCGTCCGGGAAGTTGAACATGGATCGAATTCGCTCTTCATGGCCCCCCAAGGTGTCAATATTAGCTTTGATGTTGCAGCAGCAGGTAGTCTCGATGTTGGCTATTGCCTTCACCGGCAAAGTTGTGAAGTAGCCAAGTACGAGCAATGGATTGTTTAGATGTCTTCGGAAGAGCGGCGGTGAGGTCTCGTCATGTACTCACGTTGATAGTTGTTTTGATAATGTCAAACTTGTTCGAGAGCTCTGCAGCACCCTGCCTCGTCAGTTTATCCGCGCTGGCAGTTCAGATATAATTTTGATGTTACCAAGGGCCTAGCCTAGTACACAACCATGATGACATTCGATGTGTCGACAGTGCTATCCGCTGATGCATCCGTGCTGGACTTGCGTTGGCTGACGAATTAGCTATTCGTGTTGTGGACAGGATTCCCGCAGCCATCTGACGCCATGACAGGTGAGGCTGTAGCTGTTTCATTCTAGCCGTTCCCCCACTGATGGATCCACAGAGGGAGGGTCTAGGAACGATACAGCCCAATATGAGAGCGATTGCTATGCATGTTGCTGGATTAGCCAACCCAGGTGGTGCACGCAGAGATATTGTTATCGCCCTCTTCGGTCAATATCGTGTCTGGTTGCGAAAAAGAGTTGTTTATTGCACATTTATTGATGGTGGAGTGAACTCTTGACAACAGCTCTGAAGACCTGACCGCTGATCAACTTTTACATTGCAGCCATCAATAGATGGTATAACCCGACCTGTGTACTCACTTGTTTATCCAGTGTAACCCCTACCACGGGGTGACAACTTTCCAAGCTACGTCCTCCATCCAAGTACTCTGCAGTTGCCGTGAACGCTTAGCGCTATAACACCTGCCACGTGGCCATGCTGGACGCAAGACCGAGGGCTTTGTGTTTCGCGTTTCGTGTTGTACCCTAGTGAATAACGCAGGCTGCCGAATGAACATACATATGTCGGTGCCGAGTCAGTACGGATGCCGGAGAAAGCTGTAGCCGGGTTTGATCGGAGGCACTGGGCAGAGTGGTGAACTTGGATTTGGTACGCGGTCGAACAGTTGTGGTCATGCCATCAGGGGCTGGTGGGAGTATTACTAGTAGCCAGTGGCGTCTCTAATATGAGAGCGAGTGTGCCAGTGAAACCTGTTTCCTGCATGGTGATGACCAAGTTAGTTGCCTACCGAGGATAGGTGGGACATGCACAATGCACATTGCATACCAGGTTGAATTACTTGCCGGAAGTTTCCGGTACCATGGGCGTCCAGCTGAACGGAACGTTTCCCTTTTCTTACTATAAGGTCCTTAGTCTTCTTTCTACTCAAGCTCGCATGACTAGGAGCAATATCAATATTTTCTCGTGCGCATCCTTGCATCATTGGTTTTCGCAGAGAGACAGAGAGTTTCAAATTTGAGGGTTTTCAACGTTCAGGATGATTCGGTCAAACAGCTCGCAGTTTTCATTCCGAATCGCTGACTCGCAACATGGTGAGACTCGCTTTCGAATATTGAGTGGTATAGCCACGGGTGTCTGCTAGCTCACCACAGCCAATACATTGACACTAACTCGTCGTTCCGATCGTCCCCAATGTTCAAGATGTGTATCCATCCATGACTCGATCATGTAAAACACTACCGGTGAGCTCGAAAAGAGCCAACTTGGCAATGCCTATATGGCGCAGAAGATAACGATAACATGTCGTTCGAGGATGTTGATGTGCGATCCAAGACTAATCTATGTTGCTGCAGTCAATCAAACTCGAATTTGACGCAACCAGTGTATTGCCGTATGATGATGACGACGTCGGGTGAGTTAATCCATCACGTTCATGCCATTCCTCTCAATAATGACGTGCAAGAAGCCAGCGGTGTCCAACCCAAATGGATAAGATGCTCCAACAAGATATTGTGGTCCATAGGTCGGGCTGTCGCACAGGCTCACAGCTCGTTCTTTTATGCCCGACCATCGCGTTGCTTTGTTCTTCTGTAATCTTGGGTACGTCGTGGCATACGTGGCGACCTGGAGTACTTATAATGTATTCTCACTACTATGCTAATCATCTCCATGATGGTGCGACATCAGGACCAACCAGTAATGGTGTTCGTAATACAGGGATCGATGCCATTGTTATCGGCACTGGCTTTGGAGTTATTGCCTGTGCGATTGAATGCAAAGAATGGTTCACCGAGTGAATGAAAGTACCACATTAATTGAGGGAGATAGGTCAGTAAACTACCCTTACCTATTCCTCTTGGCTGATGACGGAATCAAGGGTGACACGAGTTTCTCTGGGGTGATAATGCGCAGCTCCAGCTGACACAAATGCCAGACGCTGAGCCTTGGCGTAAATGCTGGCCGCATCCTCGCCAGATGGGGCCTCCATGACAGGTACAAAACAGGCCTTCTTTCTAATCAAAGTAATTGACAGTGCGACAGATTGTGGGACATCTCTATTCATGCACCGGAACTTAACGTCCATAATTACCTCGGAGGTCTCGTCCCAGATGCAAAGTTGTCCTGGCTGCGATTCGGAGCGTTCGCCTATCAATGGTCATCGAGCGCTTCTCCACGAAGTCCGTTTTGAGCATGCGAAGGACTTGGGCATCGAGATTCGCATGGGACATCAGGCCGTAGAATATTGGGAGGATGAAGCGAGTGGAAAAGCTAGTGTCAAATCTCAAACAGGTGAAAGTTTTGATGCCGATATCATCGTTGCTGCAGATGGAGCGATGAATTTGGCGAGAAAGTTGGTCATAGTAAGTTTGAATCTGACCCCGCCGGTGAACAACGATGAGAGCATGGTATCACGACTAATCCATTGACTGACTTCCGACCGTTAATGGAGATGTGTACGCGTGGATTGGTAGGTGAATTTATCTGCACGTTTTTTTCTTATTGTTCACCACTCGTAGGTAAAGACATGCACTGCCTAGCGTCTTCCTCCCTCGGAGGTAAAGGTATTGCATGGTTCACTCACAAGTGTGCAAATCGTCCTTCTCATGATGTTCAGAGCTAAATAAAGTTTCAGGGATAATGCAGCTGTTAGTTTCATCCCCGGGTGAAATAGAAGACGTAGACTGGGGCCCGCGGTGCGCTGCAGTCATATTGAAAGCTCCCTCGTGCATCGACTGGAAGCTTCTTGTACACGACCCTCTTCCTACGTGGGTCAGGAAATCTGGTCCCGTGGCATTGATTGGCGATGCTGCTCATCCATTCTTACCGCAAGGAAGTTTGGATGATTGATGGCGAACCCGTTCGCTGACCATGCGGTTGGCAGATCAAGCGCGCAAGGCGCATCTCAAGCCATTGAGGATGGCGTAACTCTAGCATTTACCCTGAACCTTGCTGGCAAAGACAACGTTCTATTGAGCACGAGAACATGGGAATCCATCCGGTATGTGAAATATTCTGACTTCCAAAAGATGCGCAACATAACTTCTGCATCACATTGTACAGGTACCAACGGGTGTGTGATGCACAGCGATAAATGGCATGGTGCGAAAGCTGGCGACTAATTTTTTTTGTCAGATGGCTTCCGCTTACGACGGAACAGTGCAGAGTATAGTTCAAGATCTCTTGGAGGAATTGATCCAAGAAACCACATAGGTACTGGACTGCCGGGACAGAATAGAATCTGCGAAGAAGAAGCTTATTCACGGGTTCTTGGGTTTGTTGAATATCCGTTCTCGAAAATCAATTTCTTCTGATCGAATGACATTCCCCCAAGGCCTCTTCAGCGGATCGCTAGTGGCGCCGGTTTGACTGGACGTAGTGCGGTAAGGAGTGGGTGTTTGCACAGAGGCGAAGAACGAAAGCCGTCGTTTCTCCACGACAGCATTGGATTACCCCTTTTTAATGTAAAAGTGCCTGGTTTAACTTGTGGATTGATAGGCGAATTTAAAGGGACTGCTCTGCCTCAATGGAAAATTAATAAGAATGAGAAAGAACATGAAGCATGATGGATACTTCTATCACGTGAAGACCTCCACGGATCAAGGAGGTAGCCTATAGCAAATCACTTGTTCTGGCGATTGGGCTGCCAATCGTTCCGGATGTCGTGTCGCGAGGTGTGAGTCCCACTTCTTTGCAAGGTTCAGCGAAGTTCCGGTGGTATGTTCTTGCGGGCCCGTACAAGGACCTCGAAGCACTGGAAGTGCGCGATTTATGTGACGTACCTGCTCGTTCAGCAGATGATTACCGCACTAGAGCAGCTTGAATACCAAGCAAGTACAAGCGGATGCCCGATGTACCATGCGTCTCCATGTAGAGTTCTAAGTATATCCTCGGAGTATTGCAGCATTGGGCGTGCAGTAGACTTTGCAGGTCAGATGACAGCGGTCCAGTGCCGTGAGCCGGGATCTGCGACATCCCGAAGAGGTACAGCCGATGTAGTTAATAGGTGGCCGTAGACGCGCCCCTTGCGATATTCGGGATAATCAAGCCATGTACTAGGCTGTGCCGCGGCGTCTTTTCCAGAGAACGGGGCCAAACATATGTCAGTGATAAACCTCCGTGGAAATAGAAACGTTATCTGTTAACGCGCGCCGTGTCACCTGTACGGTTTGACAGCATCATGCTGTATGTTTTAAGCTTTCTGACTGGCCAGTTCCGTGTTACTAGTGGGCCATCCGAGGGAGATTTCCGGTTAAGATGGTTTCATCGGCTCTATTAAGACAATGCTTGTCCTTGGGATAAGGACCTACGTGTCCCCCTCTGTACTTTTGTGGCAAGCTTCCTGAGTTCTGGTCAACGTTGGGCCGACGGCAACCCGAGGTTTGTATCACGTACGATCAATAAATGGTATCATATCTGAAATCGGTGATTGCGCGTTCCGGACCGTTGATGGGTACCACAAGTTGGGGGTTCCTGGAACGGAGGCTTCCGAGTATTCGCATGACTTGTTCACTATCAACGCATGCTTGTGCACATATGGTCTTATCCCTCTGCCAGGCGCTACGTCAGTCGTATTTGGATTACTCTTTCATTACTGCGGAATATCTGACAGGCTTTGTCATCCTGTCCTGATCGATCAATGCGATCAACTGATCGCGTTCCACTCGACCTAAAATGGAAACTGCATGGTGCGGAAGCAAATGATAACTTGATCGACGCTCACACGGGGGTACATAGGCGCCAGTAGGTTTCAAAGCTGCATTAAATAACTACGCAAATCGTGCTGCAAATGTCCAGCGATCAAAGGGCGTGCATAGGAATACAACGAAAATGAAACTCCAAGAAAATCGTAGGGGTACAATGTACTATAGGTCGTTTTGCGATTTTATATACGAAAACAATACGAATACTGCGAATGGTATCTGAAACTCAAATAATTACGACGAATGCGGTGAGCTGATGGCACGTTCTAGCCATTAATGCAAGAAAACGGACTAGTCGAGTAGCGAATAAGCAGGCATGGAAGCATGAACTTTTAGGTTATTCGTTTTCCTCCACGGAGCTCCGGGCTACCACGGGAGAACGTTCCTCCATTATGCCACGGCTTCATGAACGCTTGAAGGACGCATATCTACGTGGTGTAAGCGGGGAGGAGACCGCTGACGCGCACTTTCATGATTACGGTCTGCTGACGGAGCGGAGTAGGAGGTCCGTGCGGCTGGAGCATCTATCCAAGATTGGATCTCCGGCAACGTGTTCGGGTGTTGTGATCTCCTTGAGTCAGGCACAGACTGAAGAGGGGCAATGGAAGGGTGTGAAAAATGGTAAGGCGCCAAAGGGGGAACGTGAGTGGAGATTGGAGGTAGATGCGTTGATTGCGGGGGTGTCCTTGGCCGCATTGAAGTCGTTGCTAGAGCGCCTCTGCGGTGAGGAAACTGATCCGGTCTTGACCGCCCATGAGTACGCTCGAACAACCCACACTTGTTGCACAGCTGCGGACGAAATGAATTCAATTGTTTGTACCGATTAGCGGGACATAGGCGAACTTACGACTTTTCCAGGACTCAAGTTAGAACGGCGCCACGTCGAAGTGTCCGTGGTACAGCAATTGAAGCACCTTCTGCGGACACGGTCGCTTAATTTTGTAGCAGCATCGTCTGTATAACCAATGGCATGGTAACTTTGGCCCGGAATTGGATACGGGAGCTGTTGATTGTCGCGTCCGCTGCTCGCAGCACTGTGAGCTAATGCGGGGCTAGTATAGGAAGAGGACACATGATATGGGTGAGAGTCGTGCGAGTACCTGTGCTCAGGATGAGGACGGGGGGTATAAGAATAGCTGTGGGAGACCCTTCCCGAGTCCCGGACTGAGTCGTGGGGGTACGGTCTAGACTGCCGAGCCATCTGATCTTGGGAATAATATGCATCAGAGTAGGTTGAATGTGAATCAACTGAACGATCAGTGGGTGATCGGCGTGGCGCTGGGGAAGATACGGATGAACGGTCTAGGGATGAAACGGATAGTGAAGGGGAATGTGAGAGAGTTGCAATTGGTGGTGGAGTTGGTCTCCTGTAAGAGTGATCATAGTCATAGTCATACTCGCGACGGTGACTAGGAAAAGGTTAGTTTAAGATAAAAGGCTTGAATTGATTGAGAGTACGTACGAGGACGTCATTGGGATTGAGTCTACACGGTGAGGCATTTGAAGTGGAGGAAGTGGAGGATAAGAGGGAGATGATGGGTGATTTTGAAAGACGAGAGAGCGGTCTGATTTATGGAGTGGCGAAGATGTCGAAACCTGATATCAAATCAACATCAAAGGCACGGCCATCGAAGTAAATAAAGAACTAACACGGCGCTGATCTAAGCTGGGGTCTTTGAGTGTTAAATTTGGAGGTAAAGCTGTTTCCTGAGATCTTGTATCTTTCTTAGGATTGTTCGAGTCCGGTGTAGGAGCGGGAAGACGGATATCAGGAAGGCGATGATCAGATGGAGGCGTTGAGCACTGGTGATGGCGTGAGTCGTCGTTGTGATGAGATTCCCTGATAGAATAGAAATATAATATAATATAATTGTTAGTTAGAATACAATTACTTGCCATTCATTGTTGTGTTTTTCGATTTGCGGTAAAACGGGAACGTGATCCGAATGAGAGAACATGGGTTCAGGTGAAAGGGTAAGCGGAGATCCTAGGAATGCTGCAAGTAATTGCTAGCTCAGTAAAACACTTTCATTTTAATTTTATTACTGTTTTACCTATAATTACTTTTAGTAATCGGACTTTCAATTATAACGGCGCACGCGGCTCGCTCTCACCGCGCTCCTGTAATCTTTCGAGTCGCCGATTAACGCGAATCCCCGCGACTCCCCTCGGATCAACCTCGACGTCCTACGACCTCCTCCACTCATTCATCAACCTCCTCAGGCCTCACGGGGCCTCAACAGCTTTTAGCTACCTCGGAAATAACTAATTGTCTACCACTACACTGCGATCATTCGCTTTGTTCTATATTTGCTTGTCGGGTTATCATCTTGATCGCCTACCCTATCACAACGACCCTGCACATCAATCAGATTCCGAAGCTTTCATTCTTTGATTTCAACACTTTAAATGGATTTCTCCTCTCCGTCATACCAATCCCATCATAGACAGGCTGTACATGTCGTTATACCTTTGGTCAACTCAACTAGCGCTCGTCACACCTTTGGTAAGTCCTCCACGTTCGTTTGCATCATTTTCAGAACGTCCCCATCATGATGGCCAATCATCCGGTCTTTCATCCAAGACTTTGTATGACGCTCTGCACGTTCACAAGAAGCTCCCATGTTTTCACTCACTCTACAATGTATTTTAATAATAGGCCTCGATTCACTCGTGGACTTGCGGGCACTTTCTCCCGCCTCGTCGTCATGCTCAGTTAGGTATCATTTCACTTTCACATGGAAAAAAAAATATTCATACCACGCTATCATCTCTCTTTCCCGCACTGGCTGTTGGCCTTTTTTGATCGCAGCAATGCTAGTATGCCAATTACTTACCCCTTGTCGTTAATGCTATAGAAACCACACTTGGCATAGCATTGCGCCCCCACGGACGAGAGCATGCGAGTTCATAAGGCACGTCCCTGGACGAACTGCGGCAATAGGTCCTAAATGTATTTCCAGGAACAAACTGTTGATAAGTTGAGTTCAATTTATTCTGTCTAAAGAACTGTAACAGGTGTCAGCTTACCGTTTCATAGTCATAGGTATCTGCTCAGGTTCGCATTTCGACTTGGCACGTTTGAACTGCAGATCGTGACGACGTTTGAGTCTGACAGTATACCTATCTGGTATATATACACCAATTGCGAGTATGGACGGTGTTGTACTATTTGTGGGTGCATTCATTCTCCCCGCTGACATCTGTCGCAAGTCGGGCGGCCAGGGCTAACTGTTTGCGTGTGTGGAGGTCTGTGCCTCAGACCACCCACGGATAACTCCGCGAGTTTGACATTAAAATGACTTCTATTATCTGTAGGCGGCACAGCAATGCCTTTGTTTTCTTGGAGCCATCTCTTCACATGCCTCGAATTACTTTGTTGTCCGATACCGCCTTTATGATGCAGGTTGATCGATTCCAGCACTCAATTGCAGCTACTTGGAGCGGCTTCAATTGCGGACATACAATGGCCTAAGCTCATTGTTGCACTGACTTCGACTTTGTAGCAAATCAATCGATCCATGGGTTTGCAAAGCCGTTTCAAGTTAGCACGTCATTTTTCACATTCTTTGTCCTTGCGTTCGGGATGCCACCGTCACAATTGTTTATCGAGCGTATAAATATCGTCTCCCCCCTTCTGACACCATCAACTTGAACATCAAGATCATCCGCCCATCTGATTCCGCGCCTCTCCATATCCAATTCTTACTCTTGATCACGATGCAAACTGCGGTCGGTCGCCCGATTCCCCAAAGAGGCATGGCAAAAGCTATATCCTTCACTGGTGGCAACCGCTCAGAGGCGATGGCAGTCCTTAAATACTACTTGCAGAATATCACGCCACAGGAATTACATGCGCGGATTACAACTGCCTTGTCCAATCGAATGCTTCTCTCAACGGATATTGAGAATTTTCTCTCCGGGCTAGAGGGTATCGGTGTCGTAACTTCTAGCGCTCATGCTGCTGTGAGGGACAATGTGTTCAGGCACTGCCTGCGCTGTCACCAGCTGTATATGGAACGCGATAACAGACCCGGTTCCTGCATTATTCCCCACATTCCGCAAACGCCTGCTGGAACGGAAATAATGCCCAAGGTTCGGATCGCGTGCTGCGGGGCTGATCTGAGCCTGAGCGTTACGCCGACATCGGCACATTTCGTGGGACGTCACACGACGTCAATGCAGAACGTGGAATATAATGCGATTAATGTCAAGACGTGTGCTGAAAAGAAGTGTGCTGGGAACTTGAACGTTTCCGTGCTTGCGGAGGGGATATGACATGAGAACGACTCGGACGGGGGAGGCCCATCGATCAGATTGTCGCTGGGTTCCTTGTAGTTGTTATGAATCCATGACATTGATATCATCAGATTCGTATACGGAATTGTTGCACCGTATGTACCGGTTATCACATCTTGCACAGAAATACTCTCGAAATCTGATGCCGATGAGGCGGCATCATTGATGAGCCCCTTAAGATGTCCATGTGACGTGAGTCTGATTCGAGTCCTGTATACGGATCAGTACTAGTGATACTTGGATCATTCCTGAGCTAATCTGCAAACAGTAGACGCAAAGTATACCCATCACCTGAAATGACATGCTCTTGCAACTGAGTCCGACATCCTGTATCATGCTTCGAGAAAATGAAGGTGAGCGATACGTAAACGCCTTGGAAATGATAACGTTTCATCCTGTACCGTTGAGACGCCGTGAGCAAAGCACTCTGGAGAATCGGGAGTTGGCCCCCATCTCCATCAGAGGGATCTGTATAGCACCCGGGGTTTCGATCCTGATACTGGTACTGATAGGCTCACTGCCTCGTGGGTGAGGGGCCTGCCGACGGGCCGCCCGCCAGCCTAAGCTAGTTCAGCTCAATGTTCTTTAGCCGCGCACCAGCACTCTTGTAAACCTACGCAAAAACTCCATGCAGCCGACGTAAGTCGTATGAAACACAAATTTCGGCAGTTCCAGCGTCGCACATGCTGTGCGATAACGTTGCCGTCTCTCGGAACCTTCAGAGTTCATACCCGTTCAAGCTGCAAAGTTCGAACAGTGCACTAGTGGCAGCGAAAAACCTTGATCAGTTTTCTTGTGGCACAACCTTATTAGCCGCCGAGCTTTGTAAATGTGGTGTAGTGGCACGTTGTGGGTTTTCTGGAAGTGCAGAAACTTGAAGGTGAGAGATTTACAACTTCCTTCAATTGAGCACTTCTGCAACTTGAACTACCGTGACTCGACTCCTTCTCCCATATGACCTGGCACTATCCGTAGTCCCGCGGAAAGGGTGCCTTCACAAATTCGTTTGGTATTGTAAGGAGTTCCGGGAGATCCTTCATTTCCAGAATATCTGTTTCCAGAATTTCAAGCCAGCGCTTCGGCGTACCGTCAAGCCTTGAACGTAGGTCCCTGGTCACGAGAACAAGTAAACGTGCTCATTGTGCTGGAGATAAGATCACACAACTCTTATTTAGGCGTGAATACCACGCGACACCTCCAGATGACAATTCTGCCAAGTGATCAAGTGTCTGGCAAGCCTCATGTACGCGCAGAATAATACTCACCTTATCACTTATGCCGTATGCTGACAACGACGTTTTTCTTCGTCATGTCCTGAAGCTCGATGATAGTATATATGATGGTGCTGCATAAGCACATTCTGCGCGTGGAAATAAGTCTCCAGCATCGTTATGGTTATGTTTGCGATCAGGTTCAGCTTGGTGGTCTTGACGCTGCTGTCGGTGGGTTCCGGGGTATCAGCCTGCATCACGTACGGAATCAGCCCCAGGAACGGTAAGCCAGAACTCGTAGCTTCTATCGCAATAACTGAGTAGTCGGATTAGGACAACCTCTGCCGGACTTATTATACGCGACAATTGACGATCTCCAATCCGGTCTTGCGGCTGGAACATTCACCAGTGTAGATCTTGTGAAGGTATGGGAGTTTGTTCGTTTCTTTCGGTCCATTTTCACCTACTTTTATCAAAGGCATACGTGGCGCGTATACATGAGGTCAACCCCGTTTTGCATGCGGTTATAGAGACCAATCCCGATGCTCTTTCGACTGCAGCATCCCTAGACGCTGAAAGAGCGGGCGGTTCCACCAGAGGGTATTGTTGTTTACTTCGATCTCCATGTTTCTCGCTCTGATTGTCTTGTGCTATAGAATGTTGCATGGCATCCCAATATGCATCAAAGACAACATCGCGACATTGGATAAGATGAATAACACAGGTCCGTGACAATTACCGAATCTGTCGTGTCATCCAACTCAAAACATATTAGCCGGTTCGTTTGCCCTTCTCGGTGCGATCCCACCGAGCGATTCTACGGTTGCGGCAAAGCTCAAAGCTGCGGGCGCTGTCATCATCGGAAAATGCAATCTCTCTCAGTGGGCTAATTATCGTTCGTCAAACTCGACGAATGGATGGACGTCTCGTGGCGGCCAGACCATGGGCGCCTACTATCCGATGCAGGACCCGTCTGGTTCTAGCAGTGGTCCTGGGGTCGTCTCATCCATTGGCTTGGCTGCTGCTGCTGTGGGAACGGAGACATCCGGCTCTATCATCTCTCCTGCGAGCAGAAATAGTTTAGCTGGGATTAAGCCTGTATGTGCCCATGTCTGCCTTGATCTATGGATTTACACATACATGCTGGATTATTTTAGTCTGTCGGATTGACCAGCAGATATCTCGTTGTTCCGATCTCGCAGACCCAGGATACTATTGGTCCCTTGACGCGCACGATGATGGATGCAGCATACATCCTCTCCGCGATCGCAGGCGCGTTTATTTCTGATACGCGCCCGTATCCCATTAATCTGATTATTTTGATAGGCCAGGATTCTCACGACAACTATACATCTGCTATCCCATTCGAAACTGTTCCCGATTATGCAGCTGAGTGCAATAGCAAAGGTCTGAAAAGCGCCAAGATTGGCATCCCACGCAATGCTATGACGGTGTCTGCAACCAATGGCCCAGAAATTACAGCGTTTAACGCGTCTATCAAAATTTTCGAAGAACTTGGTGCTACGATAGTGGATAATGCTAATTTCCCGGACCTCGCTGGATACCAGAACTTTACTGGGGCAAGTGTGAGGCCTTGACGTACTTGTAGCATTTGATGACTGATGGTGTTCCTCACTCAGTACACTTCGGCCCCAGTCGTCGGTGCTGATTTTGTCGCTGATATTGCAAACTACTTCAACGAAATGACGACCAACCCCAACGGCATTACGTGTGTTTCTATACCGTTGATCACATTTTTTCGCTCATTTATTTACTGTCTTTCAGAAACCTCCACCAGCTCATCAACTACACAGAGACTTATGTTCCAGAGGACTATGTACGTTGCTTGGCTGACGGATAGATTATTATTAATTCAGTATATCTTGGACAGCCTGACCGTGACGTTGCAAGGTGAGTTGATTCATTGTGATAGGATCCGATTTTCTTTATCTTCAAATCGCATCAGGTGGATTGGTGCTGCAAGCCTCAATATCACTATGGGGGATGCCAGTTATTATACTGCGTTACTTCAACAATATTATTATGGATCCAACGCCAGTGAGTTCCAGCGGTTGATGTCGTCTACATTGCATGACAACATACCCAGCGATCCTCGGCGCTTTGGAAAAATATGACCTTGATGCTCTGATCATTCCGAGCTCAATGTCACCGGGTTATGCAGCTATTGCCGGGTATCCCATCGTCACAGTCCCGCTTGGCTACTACCCCGCCACCACGAACGTAACCTACAACGCACGCGGCACATTGGTGTCTCTGGGGCCGAACTTCCCGTAAGGCGTGATGTTCGCTGTGTACATATCAGTGCTTATTTAATTTTAATTTTATTTAGCTTTGGTCTGTCGTTCTTTGGCAGGCGGTTCAGCGAGGCCACACTGGTCAAGTACGCTTGTGCTTTCGAAGCTGCTACCAACGTATGTCCTTTACTGTGTTCTTGCTACTTGGAATTAACCAGTAGTTTCTTGTTAGTACCGCCAATTGCGGAACCCCTACATTATCCCCAACATTCAGCTCGTCGATGTAATGTAAATATCCATGGGTGATGTTCTGGCAATGTGACATCCTTTAGAATTTGCTATTGTATTAACGCAATAGAAAGACAACTCCTGAAGATTCTCAAAATAATATTTCGTGTGATGTGAATGCGCCCGCAGATGCGATGTAGGGGACACTTACTGATGAGTCTTGTTGGGATACTCGGACCGAATGGACACATCACATCGTTCTTCACAATCAACATGTTCAGAATCAATCGCAGACATCTTAGCCTCGTGCTAGATCTAATCTAGCGCATCGCGTAGAAGTACATGCATACAGCAATCACCATTATATTTTTTGAAATTCTGTTTCTGATCTGTCGCCGCCAAACATCGGATACCCCGCTGCAGCGGGTTTTGTTCGGCTACATCCTATCGATGTGAGAAGTCGAAGGTCTATGAAATCGCTGTGCGGGGTGTTACAAATGCCTCGCAAAGCCAGCAATGCAGGCCGAGTTGATCGGTCTTTAGCATTACGGAACTTAGATGCATGGGATATTACATTCCGTTCAGCTGCGATCAATCCTTAGCCAACCCCACAAGTGTTCATCAGTTTGCCTCTTGTGTATGCACTGGAGATGACATATGTAACTAAGCCGGCTTCTTACAACTGCCGTGCTTCGAATAATTGTCTTCAGCGCTCCTTCCAAAAGTATCGAAGCAGGGTTAAATCATGCAGCTGAGGCAATACGATAATTTGTATATCATCCTCGTTTGGCATCTGCAGCGATTCTTGAGGGAAACGAACAAGACAAGCCATCAGCGTGTGAACTGCATCGATGGTACGTGTATGAAGCAGGCTATGGAGGATGTCAACCGCCGATAGTTAATGGAGTCCAAATCTCATGGACCCCGCCGCCCCAATTTAAATCTGGCCGCCTGCGTTCTGACTCAACAGTGCATTTTGGAATGCTCCCAGGATGATACACAGGATGTCTGGAGCAGATCGGGGGCGAATTATCGTGGTGTGGTCCCTGATTGAGCCAATGGGTGTTGTTATTGCTTCTACTCAGATATAGGACTCACAGCATTCTTGAAGATCCCGGGTCCTGTGCGCATAGAAACCTTTGTCCATCCTACTTCTGTAGATGCGGAGCGGCAGGCTGGACAGCCTATAGTGTTCAACAGATTGGATATGATGCAAATTGCAGCGCGCTGATCCCATCAATGACCTGGGCAAGATAGTGATGGCACATATGAAGTAAGTTGAGATCTATGTGTTCGGTATCAATGATATCAGGTGATGATGTAAATCGTGTATTACTATCAGCTGCATTAGATGCAGTCAAGACTGGCAGCACCGTGTTCACATTGGGTTCCGTGGTTTTTGAAGACACGCACATGCCACGCCTAAAAGCAGGAACGCCGTGCTTGTCTGAAGCTCTTGCGCATGGCGCCACGAAGGTGGACATAAAATTTCCACCGAATGACTTGAGAAACACGGAGATGTCCCGCTGGGCCGAAGTTCTCCCGGACGCGACACAGCATGCGCCGAACCAAATATGACGGATCAAGCTCTGGCGGGGGGCAGCACGATCTTCACACCGGAAATGTTCATTTTAGATCCATGGTCTCATCGCGCGGCGACAATCAAAGCACGGCCGCAGGCTGATGACAATGTTGATAGTATATCCGAGATCAAATAGACGGCTGTAGATCCCACACCCCCAAAAAACAATGATATCAAACAAATCCAACAAACACAGCAGACTGCGTTCGACGTTCAACTCCTGTAATCTCCATTGATCCGCACGTACTCCTATGATTATGGATCAGCACCTCCTTCTGAAGGGAAAACACACAGAACCTACGTAGCTGAAGTCGCACGTCCAATATTGGGCGCTCTCACTGCCTAGGCCAAGATCCACCTTGATTTCGAAATCTTCTTCGCTCAAGATCTCCTTCGCGCGCACCTCATCCACAAGTTCGGGCTCGCCGCGCACCAAGACGGGAAGCGGAGTGCTCCCGTCTGCGGGAACGAAGGTGACGTTCACGCGGTAGGGGTCAATGGGCGTGGAGAGAGGAACAGAGCCGGTTGCTGCAAGGATACGGCCCCAGCTGAAGCAACGTTTCGTCTAAATCAGTGGCAAATCACGATCAAGGGTGAATTGGCGTACTTGGCATCTTCGCCATACAATGCGGTCTTCACCAGTGCTGATGTACTTATTTTTGATGCGACACGATGAGCATCAGTAAATGTCGGTGCTCCCTGTACGGATTAGGCTAATGGAACATATAGATAACCAAAGCGGCGACCTACCTCTACGGACACCGTGACAAATTTGGTGGCGCCTTCACCATCGCGAACTACAAGCTGAGCCAACTCAGCGGCGAAGGATGTAAGTTCATCACGGAAGGCCGGGAACAGAGGATCGTGCTCCTCAATCTCCTTTGTCTCTCCAGCAGCAGCACCGTTAGCGAGAACAATGATCGTATCATTCGTGGACATGTCTCCATCCACGCTGATAGAGTTGAAGGAACGGTCGACTGCGTACGTGAGTGCAGACTGCAGGGCTTGCGGAGAAACAGCGGCGTCCGTCAGGATACAACCCAGTAGCGTAGCATGAAGTTGGCCAGGGTTAGTGGGGGGACCCATGTCAGGATGAATCATGCCTGCGCCCTTGTCCATCCCAGCCATACGGAACGTCTGTCCACCAAGGCTGAAAGTCCGAGCACGGAGTTTGGGGAAAGTGTCAGTGGTCATGAAGGCCTTTGCCGCACGCTCCCAAGCTGCGAAATCTGAGCCAAGACTTGAAGGTACAAGAGACGAGATGCCGGAGAGAATCTTGGAAATGGGAAGGTTTTGACCGATCACACCTGTCGACATTACGAATGTATCGTTGATATCTCCGCTAGCCTCCGACTTGGGGAGAAGAGCATCGGTGGCCTTGACCATGGCCCAAGCATCTTCCAAGCCCTGCTTGCCGGTCACTGCGTTGGCGCATCCGCTGTTAGTTACGATGGCACGGGCACGGCCAGCACTTTTTTCAAGCACCTCCTGGCAGACGAGTACTGGGGCAGCCTTGAATGCGTTACGAGTGAAGCACGCTGCTGCGGAAGCAGGTTTTGGATGGGTTGAAAGTATAACTGTAAGGTCAAGGACAGACGGATTTTTTTTTCACACCGCAATGTACACCAGTAAGGCTGTAGCCATGCGGGAAGGAAGTATCCGGAATTTGGACGTGGTGACGTTCTTTGGCAGGTGCAGGTTTGACTACAAAAGTTGGGGACGAAGAAGTAGAAGAAAAGCGCCGCCAAACTGAAGAGCCAAACCGATTCATTTGTTAACTTGCGCTCACTGCTTGGGAGAGTACGTAGAGTGAAGGTTTGGTAGCTGTAGTGTTTGGGTGATGACCACTGCCCAAGCCAGTCTAAGTAATCGCGTGTAGCGTTAAGGGCCGGACAGGAAAGCTCCAGCATGAACATCGTGAGGCTGAGAAGTAATCAACTTAATATTATTGAGCTCCCTAGCCCACAAACACAAATGACGAAGATCCCGCATAGACACATGATGGAGGAGTGGTAAAAAATGGATGTAGTTTCATTCAGTGGTAGTACCGCAACGCCATCGCAGAACAAAGTTCCACAGTCAGCTGCTAAGGTGTACAAAACGAAAACTTCGATATCCCATCGCTCCGTTACTCGACAACGTCTGGTAACGACATCATCAAGTGCAGCACTAGTCGTCTGCAACGATGACTAAATAAAATATTAACATTTGACCCACATTTATAGTCTGCGAAAAGTCACGTGTTACATGTTACTACACTGTGACGTTGTCACGCTTCGCTTCCATCTATCCTCAAGTTCAGCGACCTCGACACGGCGGAAGATTTTTAGACGGCAAAATGGGCTCAACAAGGTCAGTATCTACTCGCATTGCTTCGCTGTGTCGCATTTGCATATTCCGCTGGTGGAGATATCTCTGGATGGCTTAGAATGGGGTGGATGGCTTGGATGTGATCTGGATGAAGTGCTTCTCGGTGCAAGGTCAAGACCGTACTCATGCTTCCTCCTGATGCACAGACTCTACTCAAAGGGACGCGTCCTCGGCCACAAGCGCGCCAAGCGCAACACTCGCCCCAACACCTCCCTCATCCAGATCGAGGGTGTCGCAACGAAGGAGGATGCCCAGTTCTACCTCGGCAAGGTACGCATTCATCCTCATTTTCTGCATTCAAAAATAGACCCAGTATTGTGCGTACAGCGTGTAGCATACGTCTACAAAGCCAAGAGGGAGGTCCAGGGCTCGAAGGTCCGCGTGATTTGGGGGTACGTCCGACCGTTATTGCAACAGTAATACAGTCAGTCTCATAACTGTGTTTGTACTCCCAGCCGTGTCACCCGTCCACACGGCAACTCCGGCGTTGTGAAATCAAAATTCAGATCCAACCTTCCTCCACGCGCATTCGGTGAAAGCGTCCGCATTGTGCGTCTGGTCGTTTCCTCCTTCCCTGACTGTTATATTGACCCCAATGCAGATGCTGTACCCCTCGACGGTCTGATTGTACCACCCTCTTACCTGCTTCACATCCTACGTATTCATATTGCGTATGACATGTCATATGAGCCGCATGCACCTTATAAAACGCATCCAAAGACATCTGATTGGCGTGATAAGTCATGAACTGCTCCTAACCAGTTCTGTTATTGTTCTACAGTATGAAAGGCAATCAAACACACGAACGTCTGTGAGTTTACTTTGTTGCATTGAATAGCCCCAATCGTCCTAGTTGCAACCTGCGGCAATCCAGCTCGTTTTTCAAACGCCTTTTTCCGAAAGAAGCTTCTCTGCACACGTTTCATGTCCATATTTCAGCTGGGCAGTCATCCATGCCCACGATAGCTGCATTTGCAGGTCTGGTGAGCTGCGGAACACATACATCTGAAACGACAGCTTCATCTGCTGAACAGCAACAATTGTTGGCGTCGACCTCGGCACAGTGATCGCGAGACATTGCGCACGTTTTATCGGCGTTGGGGGCTAGTGTTTGAGATCTGCACAGTGGGCCACGCTGTGTACTCGTGCGACCAACCAGAAGGGAGTGTGAAGCCATAATCCCAGCGTAGTCATCTGTTAGCAATCGTTACGCCGCGCACGAAATCAGGGCATGCCTGACCCCACGAAATAAATACAGGGCGCTCGGAGAAACGGGTCAACGCTGATGTATTGATGTTTTGAGATACCAGCCAGGCGCAATAGGCCAACGAAGTCGAAGCAAGCCGCCTGTAGACTCCATGCGATCGTCCACGCCGCTAACAACGGCGGTCAGTTCAACAAAGGGCTAGTCGCAACTGCAGGCATGACAATTCGAGATGGCTCGCGAACCCTTCATTTGTCAGATGTGTATTGAGTTTGGCAAATGAGACGCCAAACCACTCTGAGCGCATATGAATGAATGCGGAGACAGTGATGACCCTTGGAAACAGCACCTATCGGAATAAGTCACATCCACCGTCAGAAATAAACCATTCATTTTAGCCCTTCAAGCCAACAATGATGAAGGTATTCTGGTATGTATTGCCATATCGCAATGGGGGTATTAATTATACCTAATTTAATTAAAATGGCCTGGCGAGCGGGTGTGGCCCAGGGCACCAGTAGTGATTTTGGGATTTGTTAATGAAGGGCATCCCCACAACAAGGCTGAGTAATTGACCCGGCTGGTGCATCTGTTACTCAGTGAGACAATGCCCTGAGGCTGCAGCGGGGTTGAGGGGGGTCCGGGAAAACACCCAGGCGACTGTTGTTTAGCAAATCCATCACCTCCGGTTCTGATTAAACCTACACGGTGTTAAAGGGCATTGATGACAAAAAAAGCTCAGAGAGGGCACACGGAGAAACGGCATATCCACCGAACGGAGTATTGACGAAGACCGCCAATGACAAAAAACAGGTGTTGGGTAAGGCAATGAATAATTGAGGGACAACCCCAAGAATGTTGGCGCGGTAGAGCCGATGAATACCGGGTCTGGTAGACCCGCAGGGACGTTTAAGTCAGCGGCGAGATACACGCTGGGATACAGTTAGTTCGAACCAAAACTAGATCTGTCAGGCACTCACCTGGACTAACATTAGTTTGAAAAGGGGTAACTTGGAGCTTATCTAAAGCAGCATTCACCAGTTATCCGATTCTCATGGTTTGGATTGTGGTGCGCTGCTGAGGACAACCCACTTGGGACTACACAAGGGCAGTGCTCAATGATACTCGTGTGAAGTTTGGTCCCTGATGAGTATCAGAGTTCCATCAGATCGATTCCACAACCTTGCAGACCAGCCCGGGACCTTCATATATGAGATCATTGTCACCGAAGTAATATGACCCGTATTCCACGGAGAATTGCTGTGTTATCAATGTCATCCAACGCTGTTCGCCGAGAATAAATGCTGCAGATATGCCAATAGGGCATTTGAGGAAGGATGCAGAACTCCGTTGGGAGGTCAAGAGAACATAATCATCCCCCTAATCAAGATGGGCGGCGTTCTTGAATTTTGACACGGACCTCGGACGTGGAGCGCCTCGCTGAAGATTTGATATGGCTACTATGTCTAATGCCTTGGTTCATTGTTATGATGGCATGAGCCGTATTCGGCATGGACAAGTAGGACCCAGATGCTGTGGTCTCGAGAAAGGCAGCATAACAACAAATGAGGTGCAGTACGGACATTCTCCACCACCCGAAGTAGTTCAGCAGTCCAGCCCACATAGTGGCATGCCGGTAATTAAACCACCTAGCAGCTGGCTTTGGATGAACTGTGCCTGACTTTGGCCCAGGAAAGTTGGACGAACGGATAAGCGTAAGCGGTGGGCAGTTCACATATCTCCTGTGAGTGTAAAAAGTGTTACCATTTCGTCAATGGTGAGACATGTTGGTAAATTGCCAATGTTTTGAGGAGTCGTTTGGTTGTGTTGGCCAATGCGTGACAAAAAGTCTCGCTGAGTGTGTTAGAGTTGCTCTGCTTCGGACCTTGCCGGGGCATTGAGAATTTGAATGATTGACGAAGAAATCGAAGAGTATGTTATCGCAGTTATCATTCCTTTCTATCGCGGTTTCCACTTCCGAAAAATTCTCTAGAATCACACTGTATACCATTTTTACATTGATTGTACCTGAGCCGGTAGCGATAGCACCCATGGTGGTGGAGCTATGTTGAACGAGTATTATTGATGATACATCGATGTTTTGTCAGTAAGTATAAGTATCAAGGCAATGATATCTTGTCGACTTGTTAGCTCCTGTGAGCTCCCATAAGTGAGAACTTTGTAACGATTCGCATGTGTATTCAGGTTTTTCCTCGGAATTACTTACAAACATGAAAATATTATTCGAGCCCGATAGGTGCATCACAGGATGGAGAGGGAAATGTTTTTGGTCCAAACGAGCAGTGTCAACCCGAGTTACCCAAGCTCGAGTTCCACACCATTGCCGGGAAGTTCTCAACCCCCATCAGAGGCACTGACATGTTCTGTGGACTGCCATACACGCTGTACTTCTTGGTAGAGAAAAGCATTTGTTGAGCAGTCACAAATGACGGTGTCGGCGTTGAGGTTGGTGAGATGAGTGCGAGGCACTGTGCGCTGTTCGTAGGCGTAGTTGTTGGTGTTTGTGATATTTGTGCAGCGGTGCGGTTCACATCACCGGAAGGAAAGGCAAAGCCGTAGAAGCCAGGGCAGCCGTTAGTTGGGAATCTATACGCGCTTCATCACTTTATAAGGAGAGGAAATATATTAGGAAGCTTCGCACTTACAGGTAGATGCTGCGAAGGAATGGCAATCCGAAATTTAGGTTTGGCAAGGTAGCAGATCTGTTCGTCGGGGCTATTGGGCAACACCCTGCAGGAGCTATATTCGATGCTAGAGGTCGTAACAAGTTGTTAAGAGAGTCCATTGGGTAATCGACTCCGTTGATAGTGGCCGTGAGAGCCACGTAGGGCTTGACAGTCGAGTTGCACACGTACGATGCAACACCGGTCTTGTAATTGAGGTTATAATGCACATTTCCAGCAAAGCCTTGATTTTTCACGTATGTATCAACGTTTGGCATCGAGATTCCAGTCCACACTGCGAAAAATTGAATTGATTAACTACCCAAGGCTATGGAGAGAGCTTACGCGAATCAAGGACCGCAAGCAAGTTTTCGCTCTCAGGGAGGAAAGATCCATTGTACCCCTTCAAGCCATCAATCATGAATGTGTTCTGGAACGTCCATGTAGCATTGGGAGTTGTCAACGGCACCCAATTGATGTGGCCTTGATAATCGTTGGGATCCAAAGCACCGATAGTGATTTTGGGATTTATTGGGTCAAAGCGCATCCCCACGACCGGATTTAACAGTTGGCCCGACTGGTACATTTGTAAGAGAAAATGTCGCGACGCTGCGGTGGCGTCGAGAGGGTCCGGGAAAAGGCCCAGGCGGCCATTGTACAACATGTATGCAAGAGCGGGATCACCACCAGTCTCAATCAAGCCTGCAATAGGCGTCACTCGTGCAAAGTGTGCGCTGAGAGACAGCATTACCCACCGAACGGAGTGTCAGCCACTTGAAGAAGGCCGCCAAATCCAAAAGTGTCGCTATACATATTACCGCTGTAAGCCTGCGTTGAATAGGGCCACGAATAATTGAGGGGCTGAAGAAATTGGAACGTGGATCATAATAGTGCATGAAAGTAAGAAACGGACCTTCGCAGTCGATGACATGGAAACATCGAAGGACGTGTTGCCGGCACATAAAACGCAGTCCGATGAGTACACGGCTAGCTTGGCTGTATTCAAATCAAGGGTGGAATTAATCACTTGTGGGGGAGTTCCGAAAAGTGTTGGGACTGTGGGACCATCGAAGACCAGGTCCGATAGATTTTGCGGAACGTTCATCGGCAGACTGACCCATGCTAGAATCAAAGAAAGTCAACTTCGTCATGCTTGCGGAACAAACGTCTGCTGAGTACTTACTCTGACTTTCAGCAGCATGGACAATAATAACGAGCACTGTGAAAACCCTCGCGCACGCTAAACGAACCATCATAGCACAGTAACAACAAAAAGGACAACGAGGACGACCACAGGATCAGTCGGTGTAATGAGGACTCAAAGGATATCTTGGCAATGAAAAGTCCAGGCTGTGTTTAACCCTATCAGGTGAGCTACAGGTAACTCGTAACTGTTCGATACCCTTTCCGGGTAGAAGGTAAGCATAAGGGTAAGTATGGTAGTACGACACTGTGCGACACTGCAACCGATAGAAAAGTCACTAGTTCCACGGACCCGCCGATGTCAATCACTCACATGGTCATATGAAGTTATGCATATGAGGAAGAATTGAACACCACGACAGCCTAGCAACACGGCGAACCATGGGAATACAAAGATCGCCAAGATGATTGGAATTTGGTGATTGATACTTCGATTGACTTAAAACATGTTTCAGCAGTGATTAATGAGCGATTAGAGACCACTTAAGTGCAGCTGAGCGATTAGTGCTGCGAATTTCGAAAAGATTCGAGTCAAAACAATGAACATCCGATGTCACCGATCCTATGCACGTGATCACGAAGATTGTTCAAAGCCTTCATATGTGCGGGCTTCGATGCCCAGCGCCCACAGCAATTTGATGATATCCTTGAAGTCAATATTTTTCGCATGATATGAATTTCTCTAAACCATAACCATTGCCTGGTCACTACTACACGGAGTCCATGTACAAATGAGGAACGTTTACAGCATATTTCTGTTTGTTTTCCCAGTCAACCTTGTTCAACTCATGGATGCCAACATTGCCAAGAGCATTACTCACCAGGATGATGGAACACTCTGTGCGAACTGCGAAGGCTTGTGTGTGCCTGTGGCGGACGTTCGGCTCCACCCTGTTGATCTGCTGATCCCCCGGACGGACACAGGAAAATGTAAGTTTCTCGTTTGTTTGATCACAAACCCCGTGATTTGAAAATGTACTTTCATTGGATATGTTCTGAGAGTTGGCAGTACGGCGAATGGCACTCATTAAGTCCCTAATACCCAGGCACCTTTCGTCCGTCATCTGACATAGCCTCTACACTCTTATATTTTGCTCGGGAGATGATTATTGACGCCAAATCAGGGATAAAAACAGGTCAGTGGTTCCTGCCTCACTTTCTCAGGAATCCACAGCAAATTGGTTCCTTTTGTATGGAATGTCAGCATGCCCAGCGATCGGCAAGTCCTATACCCAAACTCCAGCTCCATGGATAACGTGCCATTGATGCCCCTCCACTCGCGTTCTTCACCCTCTCGCTCTCTACCCCCTAGCCATCCAGATATATCAGAACCTCAAAACTCCACACTGTGTCCCTCACTTGACGAAGAGCAGTTTGATTACTACCAGGATGCACCGAGCTCAAGCAGTTTCCAGACCCCGATTCGCCCGCAGCTATTTCGTCAGCTCCCCGCCATGAGCCGCAGGGAAATTCTGCTCAAAGGCACCTGGCAGTTTACGAAGACCTTCCTTGTTCCTTTTATCACCATTGCATATTTGTCTTTTTGCTATGCGGTCCATTATAAAGTGGTTCCCTTCGATGGCAAAGGACTGTACAATGAACTCAATGACACCTGGCTCGGTATGAAACGATGATAACGTATTGGCCCAACACTCATCTCTTTTGAAGCCATTGTAAAATCTGGATTAACGACGATTAGCATCATCATTATCAGTATTTCTCTTTATCCTGTGCATGATTTGCTTGCCAGTTTGAAGGTGAGTCAACCACTTCCTCGTTTCGTTTCAGTTTTTAACAAACCTTTGCAACAAGAGCGAAGAATTTTTCAGGGTTCTTCGCAAACGTCGCCAAGTTCCTCTGTCTGCAATCAATGCCATTTCCAACCCTTCCTGTGGAGTCGTTGAGACTATCCTGCTCATCATATACAAAAATTGTTCTCCATTTTTTGTGACTGCCTTTGTTGCAGCAGGTATTGCATGGGTTGCATCGGCGCTCGCACCTGCCGCCTGTGGGTAGAATTGTCTTGCCTTGGTGGCTGGTAGTTGACGACCTCCCGAAGTAAGCATCCAAACCGTTCTGGCCGACGGCGATATCCAGGCATTTTCTGTTGGAGCCATCCCGCCCTTAAGCTTTTACAAGTAAGGAATTGATTCTTAAAAATTTTATTGCGTAATAATTGTACTTCACGACAGTCCTGTTGCGTCCGGACAAACCATTCCACCTATGCAACTGGCTATCTCCCCTGGGTATCCCGCTTCGATAGCATGGGTAGAAATGGCTCTGGGCATGTCATATGCGTACACCATGTCGAACAAGTCACTTGGTGAATATGCGGCCTATGTCGCGCCCATGCCAACCAGCATCCAAGCTTCGACAACTGCAAGATGGCTAACTGACGTAGTTGGATTCAATCCCTTTTGCACATGGGCAAATCCTCTAAATCTTACCAAGTCTTCGTCATCAATAGCGATGGATAATACCAGCGTAGCCTCAACGGCCGTTGTTACATACCTCGAGGGCCTCGATCTTGATATTCATGTTCCGAGCAGCATCTTCCGTAAGTCCGCGCCAACATTGAAACCTACGTCATAGCTAAACCAATACCAGCGGTGTACAAATCCAACTTTGTAACACAAATTTCCGTGTTGGACCCAACTACATATGTCTTCAACCATACTACTCAAACACTGCCATCAGACGGCTCGACAACTTTTGCCATCGTTGCATGCACCGAAGGCTGCGCCCAATTAAACATTCCCATCTACCCAGACCTAACTGGCATACCGACTCTACAGTTCACCGCGCCAAATAACAGCTACGAGCTCGCGTTCCTCGTGTGCAAGCCCAACATTACAATCGAAACTCGCGAGGTTCGCACACAAGGGTCTTTCATATTGGAAGTCCAGCCACTCCCTGAAGGCAAAGCATATCAAAGGCAAGGGAACTTAGATTTCATGCAAACATCATCCATGCTAGGCATAGCGACGTCCTACCTGTCGATAGACTCGGGCCCGCTGACATCAGTGTGGTTTGGCCTCGGGTCGGAGACGCAAGTCAATTTCCTCTTTTCGCCTGCCCAGATGAATGCCATCGATCTCAACAGTATAGGAGGAGTAATACTTCAACCAATCCCACTTGAGAATCTCACGCAAGGGTACACTCAAATAGTGCAAGCTGCGGCGAAGGGTGAGTTTGTTATATGTCGTGTGCACGGTCTGATGGCCACTTGTTGAGATGCCTTTGTCTTCAGCATATATCACGGGTAGCGAAGGCACAGCTTACGTCCCGGGGCGAGTGTCTGGCATGCAGCTCATCTTCACATCGTCGTTGCCAAACGTCATCGTGGCTACCATTTCATTCGCGCTTTTATGGGCACTGACCATATTTGCGCATTTCCGCGATGGAAAATACAACGATTTCACACTCGTAAATGTCGGAGCTGCATTGCACAACTCGGACATTCCCAAGGCGTTTTCACAGATGAAGGCACAATCATTGGAGGCACGAACGGCCGAGCAAAAAAGTCCTCATTCGCGCTGGGTGTATCATAGTGACGATCAAGACGTTGTGGCGATGCTCGACCGCCATAAGATTGCCCTCCGCAGCAGTCAAGGTGTAGATTCACTGCGAATCATATAGTCCTCGAAAAAATTCCGTGCCGGAGATGGTGCGATTAATTACAGCTACCACTTGAGTTTTTTTTTGAGTTAAATTTTTCAAATACCATTGTATGTATTTTAAATAACTTTGGGCCTTCTTGCAACCTTCTTGTGCACAATTTTGTGAACCCATTTACGTTCGATCGTGGACTCTGAAGGACGGAGACTCCAAACAGTCGAAGACAAGAAGGCACATATCCCAGTGATATATTTGACTCTGACACAGAACGATCCAAATGCCAAGCACGCCCCTTCTGATACCACGGGGAGCCCTACAAAGATCTGATTCCTATCGACCCGGTGAAAGGGATCCTTGGAACATCTTTCTATTGCGCAAATAGCGCTTTCCTAAATTGACCCTTATGTTCGTACAGTCAGCGATCAAGAACGAGTCTGATTTCTTGGCGATAGTCAACAAGTGCAAGATGGAACAATTTTTACAGGGGTGACTAAGGATGCTACCGTAGACAACATGCGAGAATCTTTGGGGATGCTTTCGGCGCGCGAGCAGCACTGATTTCCTATCTTTCACTCAGTACATGTTCTGATAAAGGGTTTCATCGCCGACGTACCCGGACCTTCATTTGCGTCGCTAGATAGCGCAACAGTACTGAGTCGCCGGGGCACCTAACAATGTGCAAGCTCTGGTGGCTACAACAGTCGTTCTCAAGCACGGGATCCCCCCGCACACCTCCCAAGTGCATTTTTTGGCGTCAGTCGTCTCGGAGCCGGGCATGGCTCGTGCAGTAAGAGGACCGATGGCCGTAAACGCCAGGAGAATGATCGTCAAGAGATTCATCTAGACCATCAGTGTCATAAGTTGGACCTATAGGTTAGATGAACCTTACTGTCAAAAATTGCGAGATTTTGAAGCTAAGTGCGGGTTTGTTTCTTTGTTGGTTGTTCGTCAGTTCTGTGCTCGCGCGCTTTATAGCTGCTGCTAGTCAGAATATTCATCCGCAAGTTCGAAAACAGCAACCATGCCTAGTCTCCCATGAGTGGACCAAATAGAAGGAAGACGGTTCAATACAAATCACTCCACATCATGAATCTTTTGGTCATTGCTAAGGGTGGAGGCTAAAATCAAGAGCCAGCCGAGTGTGGAGCAAGTCATTAAAAACAAAAACAACGACACATACTATCGGTTACGGTATATTCGTGATGTAGGTGTATTCCTGATATTCTTTAGTAGACCCCAGAGTACGCAGATCATGCAAATATATACCTCAATGCAGCTTCGAATCTCACAGACTTACGGATATGCCAACTACTCTCGCCTAACATCGCGATCGCGGTGGTAGCTTGGTCAGGTGGTGCAGGGTGGTGCTGGAACTTGTTCTCGTCAACAAATTTGCAGGTGAATAGCCAGACATACGGACGTGACTAACGTTGACAATTATACAGATACGGCATATCAACGGGTTGAAACTTGACGCTGGGCAGGCGTTTCGACTTTGAGAGTTATTCTAAATGGACCGCCGCCGATGTTGGACGAGTTCTGGGTTCTAGCATATAATCTGGTGAATGGCTAGGCATTGTCTGGCGCATCATGTTGTACACTAGAAAAGGTCCAACAGATATGTGTTAGGATGCAGTGAAAACTAGAAGTGCGTACCAAGTGGCCGGTTTGTTTTGGAAGTTTGAATTCGAACCGCCGTAATCTGTCTGGTGCTGCTCACAACATCCTTGCCTTGCGTTGAGGTCGTATCGGACAGAAGGTTCGCGGCCAGTGGTGCTGGAGATATCAGTGGGCGACATAGATATACCTTACCTGCCTTGTAGAGCTCTGAGTGAATGCGTACAAGTTCTAGGGTACCGCACGGGTAATACCGAGGGTCGGAAAGTTGACACCGCACCCGCACCCGCCAACACCCTCAACGGGTACGGGTACACACCGACCCGTCAATGTCGCGGTTTATGGAAAACACCGCGGTGTCTCTGAACACCGATTACCAAGAAGAGTGTATTAACAACCATCAAATAAATAGTACTACTTCTCCTTGTCGTCCTCCTCAGCGTATGGTTTCCCATGTTTCAGAAGGACGTTTAGTATCGTGATATTCATCCAGGACAGTGGAAAAAAAACAGATTGCGGTCATTGGGATCTAGAGCGAGAGAGTTTGTGAGATAGGTTTGAAGACCACGCCGGCGACGCCGCACTGTCCCCGGGCCCATGACTCAAGTACTCACGACTCACGAGGCATTTTGAAAGTGTTTTATATAATTTAAATGATATAATGAATACATAACACGTGACAATCCATCATTACACAAGCGGAAGTAATATGTGCGGTAAGAAGACCTCCTTATTCTTGTTTTCTTCATACCAGTAAATATCATGTGCAGTCAGAACCTGCACCCTCGGGACCTCTAACAGCAACCTCATTCTGCGAATGTTCTCCTCCGCGGCTTCCTTATCTTCATGGACACACATCACTGCGCACGTTTTCACGTCGACACGGTACGCAATTTGCATCTTCCCAGTGATCAGATCAGGGTGATGAGCTGAATCTGCACCTAGTAGGATCCAAGCACCGTCTGGGGAAGTGCGCGCAAGGATATTTATATGCCCGTCAACATGCCCTGAAATAAATAAGCCTGAGTAATGTTCCTTTCAGTCTCAAGCATGCAGTAGATAAAAACCTGATGCATCAATGATATACATGCTGCCATCGCCGAAAATATCCATTGCGCGCGGGTAGGGACCAATCGCCACATTTAGGTCGAAATCTGTGATGAAGCGCAGACGATCTTCCGGCAGACGAATGGATGTAAAGGCTACAGGATTGAGGCAGGAACTAGGGTCTATTAAAACTTGCTTCGATCCCTCTCCGAGGACGAACACAGCAGTCGTAAATGGAGAGGGATCTCCGACGCTGAGGGAAGATGCGTTAAGCAACTCATACTACCTCAGACGCTGAACGGCTCACTGATCCCAATGGAGGTGGCTTAAGACTACGATGTCAACGGAGGAAGGGGGAACTCCACCCGCCTCCAAAGACTCTGCTACCGTCTGCTTCACGACAGGCAAGAACCTTTCTGTTGCAGCAGGCGCAAACTCTTTTATGTCTCGGTGAATTCCTAGGTCGAAAACGACTCGTTTATTGCTCTTCGAGTGACGCAGGAAGAATGCAAGTGAGGGGCAATTCATCGGTTCGTCCGGTTGATCCCCAGCCAAAATAAGATCCAGAGGGACGCTCAGGTGTCCGGCTTCAAGGGCGGATACATCCATGTACGCCTGCTCATCAGACGGAGGGGGGAGTGAAAGCGTATCTGCGGACATTGGTATGAAAAGTCAAGTCAGGATGAGGCAATGTGAACCATACTTTAGACTGGAACGTACATTATAAATAGGAGATGGCATTAGCCGGTATCAGCTACATCGCCATGCCTCCACAAAGTTCAATCTAATTGCGATAGCGCAGTACGTCATGCTAGGAGCCTGTTTGACGCCAAACCAGGAACCCCGAGGCAAGTTGTAACTTTCCAATTAGTTGAGCTGCAAACAACTTTCTAGGAGCGTCAAGTCCTTGCCACCCTACTACCTAGGAAGTGGTGACAGGGCGGGCCATTATAACCAGGGGATATGAAACAGTAATTGAGTTGGTAGTAAGTCCACCTGGGATCGGCGAGCGAAAGCACGGTGTACGGGGTGGAGATAGGGGAAATGTATGGTCTTGGGACAATCACGCGCCACAATCAAAGTGTCAGATTCACGCCACCTATGGACTGCTCATCCCACGAAACGACGGACGGCAACTTGCCATACATTCGACTCCGGGCAACTCCGGGGAACGAGCGCACAAAAGAACGAGCAAAACAGGCAGCACAAGCGACCCATCACAACTCCCAATTCGTTCAAGATGCGAAACGGTCCAAACGGACAACGGATGATCTTTAAACGAGCAGCTCAGCGGCGAAATAAGGATTCAAAGATTAAAAGTGACATGAATACTCAGGAGCATCGGAGTTCGGCCAGAAGTCAGTGCTATGCTTCCCGATTAAATCCATAGCCCTTGATAGTGGTAGAAACCCCGGGAGGTACGGGGTTGTGGACCTATAGAAAGACCGACTGAAGTGGATCAGGTAAAAAAGCGTACAGCCGTTTGTAAAAAAAAACATGGCGCCGTTGTTTGAATTTCAATATCCGGAATGTATCGCATCGATCGCTCATGTGCATGATCGATGATCACTGCGTCAGAAGTTGAAAGTTGGTACCGTCCAATGTATTGCTGACTTATGCTTTCTTTTGAGGATGTCGTGCAAATGGCTGTGATGAGTGACAGTCACTATAGCTAGGTATACATACAAAATAACAAGTCAAAATACGCACTGCACCCGCTTGACTCGAATAGAATATTGTGCACTGCTGGTGATTTGAACATATCAAATTCACTATTGCATGGTGGGCACATGGGGAGCGCAAACCGTCCGTCGCATTCGTGCTTTTATGGGCGCTGGGTATATTTACCCACAGCCGTGATGGAAAATATTACGATTTAGCGCTTGTGATTCTGGTTCTGATTCTAAGTCGTGAACGTTGGGGCTGGTTGTTATCAGTCGAATATTTCTGGGCGGTTTGCACAAGCGAAGATGATTGTAGCCGAGATATGATCCGCTACTTTTCGCTGAGTGCATTATAAGGTAGATTTACCCACAACACCATCAGTGGCGAGCGAGCTATTGATTCGTTGACGATGAAATATCGTCAGTCAATTTGTTTTGTCGAAGAAGACGCAGACACACCTCTCCCAGATATTTTAATATAGTTGTATTTTGGTCACGGACAGGCACTGGGAACACCTATAAGGGATTGTAGATGTCGTTGGTGACTAAACAGTATATAGGGCAAAATGAGTGAGAGCTCGGGGTGTACTCTTCTTTCGTGCGTCAAGTCGAGGACAGAATGATATGACGACGTGGCGTTGGTGAGGATGAAGAAAAACAGAAAAGGTCATGGATGATTTCATGGGCATTGACCATCGACTATCCGTTCTTCAAGATAATAATAGTTCTAAGCATGGTCGCAGCCATGCTCCATGATGAGCACATGTGTGCAAGCTGAAATTGAATAATGAGCATCAGTCAGGAAATAACTCAGGGGCAACAAGTAACAATCAGGGTTTCCCGAATTAGTAACTCACCGGAAACCCTTTGCCACAAGGGAACAAACTTGAATCTTGAAGATCCACCGCATAACTGCATATTTCCTGTCATTAGATAGCTAGCGCAACAGCAGTGTTTCAAATTGTGATCAGGTTCACACATCAACGGACCAGGAAAGCCGCATTAAAATCGTGCGAGGTTCTTCAAGTGAGATCCAATTACAGCTTCAAGTAGTACGGCTTTGCAAAAAGTGCTCCCCGACTTTGCCTTGATCGAATAAGAATATCCTCATGATAGGCGACATCAGACCATATAGGGCGCGCACCCAGATGATATAGAAGGTATGTTCTACTATGTGGACATGGACGACAAAAGTCCCTTCCAAACAAATGCTCTTGCATTCCCGCTAGCTTCGCTATATTTTGTCAGGAATAACTCATCACTGGGTTCTGTTTCACATGGTCAAACCCTCACTAAAACAGATGAACCAAGTATACTACTCACTCGAAGGCACCGCCCGGTCTTTCATCCACACCTCGAAAACCGATGCTGCTTCGGGCACGCTCAGGCTGCTGGGTACTGCCAGCCTCTCGAGACCGTGGGCGTATTCTACGAGCTCTGGCTGGCGCTTGACGTACGGCCCATAGGGGCGGTCGTACTCGATAGAAAGAGCCTCGCGGAGCTCCAGAGGTAGCGGGAATGTCGTATGACTCATCGAGAGCGCGCCAAAGACTGCACCGCGGGCCTAATTTCGTTTCTATTCAGATGACGAGATGCCCAGGCTTTCATAGGTACTTACAAATGACTTCCGCCCAGATGCATACTCGAGCAGAAGGCGTGGCATTGAAAGATGGTACGATTTGATAGCCGAAAAATGTTGGTCACGATAGTGCGACTTGCAGTACAATGCCTGGAAGTCATCAACCGCCAGAAGCACTGGAAAACTATGATCCATCCGTTGAGACCATGCTCATCTGAGACACGGAGAATACAGAATGGCTCACATTGTCTGCTTCCCAATTTCTTCTAGCACAGCATCAAGCACTGTCGGAGCAAGACCCTGATCCTTGAGGCCAATATTAATGAGCTCCACGAGGGGTGTGCCAGGGGGCACCGGAGGGCGACGTTCTATTTCTATCTCGGTCTGGGTGCGGAGCGGTTCAAGCCGGGAGGCATTGACCTTGAGAAAGCGCTGAAGAGTTTGATAAGCGAAGATTGGCTGAAGGTACGTTCGAGTTCGCATATCGTAGGCGTGGGCAGTTGTAGAATTTACAAGATTTGTTGCTGCGGGCGATGTTCAGGATCAGCCTTGTGATAGAAGTTCTGGAAAGTACAGACCTCGAGGTATGTAGAGGACTAGCCAATCGCGCGCACTGCAATACTGTAAGGCTTGAAGGAGAAGGAAACTCTTTCCACAGCCCTGGGGTCCGGCTGAAAAGATGTCAATAAAAACCAGTGTGACAAGTGTACAAAGAAGCATACTAAAAACAACCCTGGACTCCTTGCTGCTCTTCTCACTTGCTGCGTCCAACTTGTTAATTGCGTCGATCGTCACAGAGCGTATTACGGAGCATGGCTTGGAAAGTAGACGGAACTAAAGAGCAAATCAATCAATTTACCAGTGCGCTGATGTGACGGAGCACGAACTTCAACAAGAATATTCCTTGGTAACCCAAATATACGGAATGGGTCGTTGTCATTGTGGGGGAATTTGAGTGCTTGAGACTCGACGACCCTTGTAAGCATTTCCTACTCGGAAGCATCAATCCAATATACAAGGAAAAAGATACTTGAAGCATACGGGATGAAATGACTGTAAGGCAAGGGTGTCGGGACGGTCACTCTCAAATAGTGGGTGCGGAAGTTGCGAGACGGGCAGTGGTTGGAAGGCCTAATGGACTGACATCAGGCCATGATGAATATTCCAAGAACGACGAGAACAGACCATCATTTTCTTGTCCTTCTTCGCAGGTTCCGTGTGACCGGAAGGAGTGTTCTTCTTCCCCTTGAATCCCTGCGCTGTAGCCCACATGCGTTTCAAACGTTCAATACAAATTTAACTTGAACGCGGACTTACAAGCCTGCTTCATGATTTGTCCTTTCTTTGGCTGTGTTGCATAGTTACGCGTCTGAACGAGCGGACTCGTGGACGACGAGGCAAACAATTGGCAGGAGACGCGCCGGCAGCGCACCGAGAGCGTTGACATTGCAGGACGAGTAAGTATAAACTTCAATGCAGGCACAAATTTTGTGAGATCAAAGCGTCACCCCCCTTGAAGGGGGTTATGTATGATCACGTGTTCCGACGCGTCGCGAAAAGTTGTTCTTTGTCACTGATTCCGAGTTTGCTTCTAAAGTACAAATTCAACGTTTCGTAATGTCGCGGTTACCGCGCTTCAGGTCGTCTCCAGACCCGTCAGACCTGCCAGTCCCTTCTATCACTACTACACTAGGCTTCTCCATGTCAACATCGACTTTGGGCCACAAACGCAAAGCAGAGGATGATCTCGATGCGGAGGCTCTTGATCAACCCCGCAAACTCCCAGCAATCGGCAATGGCGCCACAGCTCGTCCTCTAGCTGCCAGCCGAAGCGCGCTCAATAGACCGACTACGACCACGGGCACTGTGGCGAAACAACTACCAGGTCCACAACGCCTCACGAGACCTGATCCACCGAAATTATCAACAACACGGCGGACAACTCGCGCAACCAGTGCACCACCAAAGCAGCCAGGCTCGTCAACGGGACCTGTACGTCCTTCGGGACGTGTCGTTTCAGGATCGCGAGTTGCTAGCGGAAGTGGACTGCAGACCAAAGAGTTCCGTGACCTACAAAATCAGGTCGCTTCCATCGAATCCACGCAGCTTGCTAATGCCGAAAAGCTAGCCCAAACCATGGACGCGGAGCGCGCCAAAGTAGCCGAGCTCGAAGCGAATCATCGTGCCCTATCCCTCGAGCTCGCCAATGCCAAGTCACTTGAGCTTGACAAGCGGAGAGAGTTGGTCAGCGCAGGCGATGAAATCGAGAAATTGCGTATGAAGCATGGCAGAGAGATCATGGAGCTCGAGATGGAAGTGAAAAGTAAAACACGGGAGGCAAGAGAGCTCGCAGATGAGTTGAGGCTAGCGAAGGGTGACTTGGAGAGGGAGAGGGATAGCGTGTCGAACCTCAAGGCAACACTGTCACATCAGTCTACCTCACATATCACTCTCAATGCGCAGATCAATGCTCTCCAGGCACAGAAGGCCGCCATACAGATGCAGCTCGATGCTATAATGACCACCACCTCGGACAAGACGCTCGAGCTTGAATTCGCACATCGACGAATATTGGACCTCGAGCAAGACGCCAGGGAAAGCGAGATGGTACGCCGCAAGTTGCACAATATGGTTCAGGAGCTCAAGGGCAACATTCGTGTGTTCTGTCGAGTCCGCCCTGTCCTCACATCAGACTTGTTACCCTCATCTTCGTTCACCGGCAGCCCAACTCCTGATGATGAAGAGAAGGGACGGGAAGCCGATATCTCATTTCCCGACAAAAGGGACCATAAGGAGATTATCGTGTCCTCTTCAAGCTCCAGCGCCATGGGCTCGGAGCGCAAAGAAGTCTATAACTTTGGTTTTGATCGGGTTCGTTCTCTCTTAAGAATTGCTTGCACGATCTTGAGGTAGTTCTTCCTCAGGTATTCGAACCTGAGTCAACTCAGGCTGAAGTTTTCGAGGAGATTTCACTCCTCGCTCAGAGCTGTGTAGACGGATATAATGTTTGTATATTTGCTTATGGCCAAACAGGCTCTGGCAAGTCTTTTACCATGGAAGGCGGATCGGTACATATTTCTTCATGCAGGAGGCTTGCATCTAATTTATTTCTCAGACCGAGGCCACGACAGGTATGATACCCCGTGCAGTGAACCAGGTGTTCAACGCCGCCGATGATCTCAAGTCCAAAGGCTGGGAGTATAAGATGGACGGCCAGTTCCTCGAGATTGTACGTATATTGTCGTTGCACCGCAGGGACTTGGTTGAGACGACGACTTGCAGTATAACGAAACAATTAATGACCTCCTTGGCAAGGGTGAGTTCGACAAGAAGAAGCATGAAATCAAGCACGACAAGTCCGGGACTCGTGTCACTGACGTGAACGTGATGCCTCTTCCGTCTCCAGCGTCTGTCACCTCCCTCCTCCGCGTCGCCAACTCCCGGCGCACCGTGGCAGCTACGCTTATGAACGAGCGTTCGTCGCGTTCGCACTCTGTCTTCACACTCCGAATATCTGGTACGAACACGCACACCGGTGAGAGCTGTGAGGGCAGTCTCAATCTCGTGGACCTGGCTGGTAGTGAGCGCCTCAACTCGAGTGGGGCTGCGGGGGACAAAGAACGACTGAAAGAGACACAAAACATCAACAAGAGCTTGAGTGCGCTTGGGGACGTCATCGCAGCACTGGGCGAGAAAGGAGAAAAAGGAGAAAAGCACATTCCATATAGGAATTCGAAGGTGATTTGCGGGCTTCCTGGCCCCAAGCGTTATGATCGACGCTGACTCGGTTTCTAGCTGACGTACTTGTTGCAAACATCGCTGAGCGGAAATTCAAAGACCCTGGTGAGTGCGGGATCTTAATTATGGAGATCCTGGTGTAACATGGTTCTGTGGCAGATGATCTTGAACCTCTCGCCGCTGGCGGCACATCTGAACGAGTCTCTGTGCTCCTTGCGATTCGCGACGAAGGTGAACCACATCGTTGTTCTGAAATTCGGTGACTTCTAAGCCTTTTACAGGTCAATAATACCATGATTGGAACCGCCAAGAAACAAGTCCGAGGGTAAGTTAGCCGTCGGTACAATGTCTGACGCCCCATGCCATCGTCGCTGCATTCGTGCAGGCGGATTGCGCTTCGTTTTTTGTTATTTTATAATATAGCAGTCGTGTCGTACGCCGAATTTTTATGCATTTCGCTTGACGTCAAGAAAGTGGTGGTTGCCATGAAGCGCGTTTGTGGTCCGCTGAGAGCAAGACGCTCTTGGAGTAACAGCATGCATGATGAGCACATTATTATAGTCTATCATCCGCGCGCCAAGCGGATCAAGCTAGTGTTCAGGGGTATAAAAGGTATAATTGTCTTCTCGGTTGGATGTCTTCATCGTGGTTTTATCGTGTAAAGTACCACGCACCAAACACGTGTCTAATGCTCATACAATGACACCTTCTGAACCCCAAAAATAAATGCCTTATGAAGACAAGAGCAACCGCGGCCCGGGGTAAGTATATGCGACTAGTGTAATTTGCTTCGAGGCTGATTTTGATCTCATGACGTGGATGACTTCTCCTTGGCTTCCCGTCTGACGTCGCTCGTCCATTTGAAAAAATTACACCGGTATCGGTGATCCACCTCTTCGCGGAGGCGTTCGCTTTTGCCTTTGTCATAACCCGGGCCGACTGGTCTAAATGAAAGGAATTAAATAGATGCGAAATGAAGGGTACTGATGAGGACAAACCTCGAACAGAGGAAAAAAAATTTGCCCTTGTTTGGACCTGGCTTGTTGACGGTGTACTCCTTCGCAGGCTCATCGTGTACGAGGCAGTTAGGTGGTCGGACCGGAGTCATCAGCTGCGACCATGCCGCTTTACTTTGCGAAGCCGAAGGCGTCGCAGAGGCCTGCAAAAGTGGATTTTCAAGTGAAGCGGAAAGATCGAGTGCCAGTTGATAGTCGGAATCTATGTAGTTCGGGTAATCGGCAACGTCGCTTGAAGATTTTCCCTGGTTGCAAGGCGGCGCGACTGATGGCTGCGCAAAGAACGAGGAAAGCTTGCTTTGACCGCCTTTCATTCTTTTGGGCGCGTTCTTGGCTAAGTTGTCTGATGACTTGCGTTTGGAAGAACTAGCTGGGGGCGCAGTTTGGCGTGGCGAAATGGGATTGGATTGTAGCTTGGGTGATGGCGCAAGGAGCTGACTCGTGGACGTGCACGCGGACTTCTGAAAGCTCAGCGAGGGACGCGTTGGGGGTAGAATGACAGGTTGCGTGTGATCGGGCTGTGCAGCATCAGAATGTTCCCGGGATGTCTGTGTGACCGGAGTGGGCGAAAGCGAGGAAAATGGGGCATTGTTGGGTGAATGCAGCTTGTTCCCTCTGCCGAAAAACGTGGACAGTAGTGTCTGCTTTCCAGAATATTCTTCCCATCGTCGTGCTGCAAGCCGAGGCGGTTCTGCCCTACTCCCGTCTACAGGCAAGATGTCGCGGAGGAATAATCGTTCGCCAGCGTCGGTTATTATTTCGTCGTGGAGATCAATATATATTGGACAGTGATCAGAACCTTTGAGCGACGGCTGGATGTCTCCGTGCTTGATCCAGGGAAGCATACCGGATGTAACTAGAATGTAGTCAACCCGGGTACCATAGTTGGTATCCCGAGCTGAAATTCTCATGTTCCAGCCTAACATAAAGATCGGATGAATGATGGGAAGAGATCGACTAGACTTGCGTCTTACATGTGTACATTCCCTTTCTGTCAGGCCAGAATGTCCGCACGGCATCAGTCATGCAACCAATAGGGCTCAGCCACCTATGAAACCACGCACGAGCAGGATGGTCGTGGAAAGTCGCAGCGTTACTAGCAAGATGACCGTCACAATGGTCCAATGGTGTTGCACAGATATTGATGTCACCGACGACCACAACTTCCCGGCCTTCATTCATGAGCTGTCGGACTCGATCTTGCAACATGACGTGGAAATTTATTTTGAAAGGAAGACGTGCATCGGAAGTTTCGTTTGGACAATAGACGTTGATCAATACGAACAGGCCAAAGTCTACGATCAGGGCACGGCCTTCAGCTTCTAGGGCAGCGAAATCACTTGGGGTTGATCCATGCTCGTCCGGCATTAGTTCGATTTCATGTGCGCAGGGATATGAACGAGATATGCGTTCATCCGACGTCAGAGGTGGCTTAGGCTGCAAGATGCCGGAGAGACCCTCTTCTGCTCGGAGTGGAGTGATAGTGCGGGAGTCAGTGTAGACCGCAACACCACTATACCCTCCTTTATTTTGTGGGAAGGAGAAGAAAGCTTCAAAATAGTCTGGTAAAGCAATACGATGCGACAGGCTGGAACGCGAGGATTTCATTTCTGGGATAGATAAGGTTTGGGCATTTGACAGGGGAAGCTGAAATGAATGAACGACCCGCACCTTGAAAGCAGATTATATCTGCCTTGAGATGCTCCAGAATTCCTTGAAATGAAGTGAAAGTGTTCCATCTATTGTTTGTAAGCCCTTGACAACTAGGTGGATATCATGGCCAACTCACGGGTGATATCGAGGAAGAGTCCTGACGCCATTCTGTCATGCAAAGCAGGATGTCAGAGTGAATGCTGGAGTTCGTGGAGGAAGCCAGCTCATTTCGTACAATGTTCCATGAAAGGATCCGCATAGTTCATGAGTGCGATTAGGTCCTGTACTACGGATGAGTTCGACTGGATCTAGTACTGAAGCAAAATCACCAAGAACGGTGGAGCGAAGAACGACTTCCTTATTCGACAAATAACGGGCCAGTCACAATAATGTCACATGCTGTCACACGTGCACCGTGACCTTGCACGATGCAACGGGCTCTGCCAGCTCCTGCCACATCTTTCATTGAAGATAATACCGACGGCTGCAGGACAGCGATGTTGAACGATCTCAGCTTACTTTCCATTGAATCAACCGGTTTGCTTGGCTCAGGCACATCTTTCACCAGATGTGGACCAAGTCATGGAGCCCTTCTGATACCTCACTCCGTAGCAGCCTGAGAAGCCTGAGATCATGACCTCCTTTTACGGAGTTCTCCGCGCAGGAGACGGAGCTGTACTGGAAGCTACGATAAGGACCTGAAAGTGTACGTCCTGTACGTGGCCATATAGCTTCTGACTGGGCATTCACCACTGCGTCTCCAACAGCCACCATCCGATTCCAGCAGGCCACCCACAGAAATTCCTCTTCAGTTCCCTAGTATTCCAAATGTGTTAGTCCGTTTAACAAAACTTTCGCCTCCGCGGCAACAGGCTTTCACTAGCCGTCCACCTATGGTCATCCTTTGATAATTCACTTACTTGCAAACACGTTGTTTCCGCACGTCTGATCCATCAGTACCCGTTCACACCATTTTTACGTCCCCAAGTTGGCCTTCAAACCCGTCCATATTGTCTCGCTAAAATTTTTGCCCTTTCTTCTGTCCCGTGCTTATGTATTTTGAGAATGATTCACCGTAGATTCACTTATTATCTCCCTATCAGCTTTGACAGCGCTCTGGCAGAGATTAGCGCAGCTCCACGTCAGGGTCACCGTTGCTTCGTATTCTTCCTCGAGGCCATCACGCTCCGAATCGCTGAGTTCAGTGAGTCTAGCGATAACATGCCGTCATCTTAAATAATTCCTCACTGAGATATTGAACGAATGAATTTCGCATTTCACCTTCAAATCACGACTTCTACGTGCGGTGCTCGCCTAGGCCGCTCTGCCGTTTGCAGCGTATTTCAAAGCCTTACTTTAGCTCCCCATCCCCAGCATCAAAACCAGGATCCGATCCTTGTACTTATAATACCCAGGGACGATCGCTGGAGCAACCCCAGTAGTGTTTGCTCGCTATGTTTCGTGGTACGCCCTCCAGCAGAGCAGTTAAGATCATTCTCACTTATTTTCAAGGCAATGGCGCAGCGCATGCTGCTCGTTCTTTCCATGACGCGACATCAAGCATTCCAAGTGTAACCAGCCCCTACGCTCGAAGTGAAGCATTTGCAGACCCGAGACGGAAACAAACCATCATCAGTCTCTTGGATGTCCTGAGCGAGCTTAGCAACGAGGCGTCTTCAGACGGCGGTCAGTCGTCCCCCGCTCGTCATCATGCACTGCTAATTGCATATTTTTAGATGCCAACCTTCCTTCCAACTTCGAAGATGACAGAGACGTTCGTGAGTGTTCGTAGTGCATCACTCAATAGTGGCCTTAGTTGTCTTTCAGCTACCGTGGATGAAAAACTGCAAGTCGCAGGATCAGAATCGTTTAACAAATTTGAGAGGTATGATCAGCGTTGTTGCATTGTCTCTTTGTACTGACCGGTCTTTACAGACGAATTGACAATCTTGACAAAGAGGTGCGAACGGATGCAGCTCCCATGATCTGACGTTCATCTCCCATTTAGCTGCGTAACTTTGCTAATGCTGCCCGTCAACTTGGCAGTTCCGTTGGGATATTGTCCTCCGCATTTCGACTACGGGAACGCCTTACAAAATTGTTGTTTCTATTTCGGGAGAACGCAGCTACGTTGTTCCCTCGGAAAATTTCACGTCAACCTCGAGAAACGCTCGTTAACCCTAACCTGATGGACCGACGACGCACATGGAGAGGTCAACAACCCCCGCTCAGACCTATTCATGATGACGGCCTCGACCCCGAAAGTTTCCCGGGTCAATTCGCTAGTTTCGCAGAAGACGTTGTAACGTTCCTAAACTGCCTGAACGAATTTCCAGAGTTTACAGACGAAGCGGTCAATACGTCAATGCGTGCGTTCGAAGTGGATCTGAAGGTGAGACGGCTCTAATGTTGTTGGTCTCTCCGTTAACCACATAATTTTAGTATTGGGCTTCGTGTCTTCAGGAGTACAAAGGTAGCGTGTCTATAGGCTCATGTTGAACAATCTTCCCAATTACCTTCAGGTCAATTTCGATATCCAGCAGTGCAACGCTATATTCACGATTTGACGTCGGAAATTGGGGAGCACATTGACAACATCACAGTCAATCTGTCGATGTTTATCGAAATCGGTATACATTTAATCTATCCGAAGTGCTTTCAAACTTACGTTCTTTTACAGGCGTACCGACGATTAGGTTCGCCCAGCAGCATGCAGCAGCAAACCTGCTAAACTTGTCGACAGTCGCGACGTTCTTCTCAGCTGTGACGGCAACGACCTTGCAATTTTCATATCAGTTGACAGATGGGGTGCTGGAGAAGTCTGTTAACGCATTCTGGTTCTCCTCGTTGGTTTTCAGTATAGCAGCCGCAGTGAACAGTCTTCTTGGTCTCACGTGGAAGCAAGCCATGTAGTAAGTCTATTACGCGTCCTGCTTATACTCATCTCAAATAACAGTCGTCAGTCGTTCTCCAGGCCATAGGGTACCTTGGTGGGTATTGATATGGATTAAGCGGTCGCCTTTAGTCTTTCTCGTCATGTCTGTGGCATGCTTTTCCGCGGGCTTGATGCTGTTCACATACGCTACAAATCAGGTATGGGTTCTTATTCTACTGCCGGACGTGTATCTAAGACCTCATGGCTATGATCAGGGATTTGTCACATCCACAATCACAACTGTTTTCACAGTACGTCTATTAATCATTCAGCGCGTTTGAAACGTATTCTTACCCCAAGATCCCAGGCTGTCACTTCTTTCGGCCTTGCTGCCGTCTCTGCTTGGTTCGCCTCAGAGCGATGGATATTTGTTCAGCACCGCGGTCATGTGTGGCTGGAGGATGTAATAAACGAAGCAACCCACCGCATGCTCCTCCTTTCTGCGGTCGTGGAGTTGCGGAAGATCATACACTACTGCAATCAACGCATCCTGGCCGTCCGCGGCCTGATTAGACGAGTGTCTTTCAAGAAGGTAACCGACGCGATAACCCGGTACAGACATAAGCACCATACTCTCCCTACCACGCAGGAGGGCCCGCAGATGCTTGAACTTGGTCACCGCCACGAAGTAGCTATATCCGTGTGTTCGGAATATACTGAGCGCCCCAATTCTATGGAAGCGCCTGCAAGTGAAGAGAGCGAGACTTCTCGTCGATCCATTGCCCGTCAGCGCTTCAAGGGAGCTGTGCGTTCTGTCATCATGATGCAACAGCAGCAAGCAGGGCAGACCCCGTTATATCTACGGCCCTTCATGCCGCCACGAACACCCTCTTTTGATCGAAATTCTACAGCGGGAATGTCTCCCACCCGATTCTCGTCCATTGGTTTGAATACCATTCGAGGACAGAGAGTTTCGACATTGATCCCAAAGCTTAAAACCCTGGAACCCACACAGGACCTCTCCGTACACACTGCTCTTGTTCGTCATCTGCAATTCTCCCCAAATGGTAAATATCTCGCTACATCAAGGTGCGTTGTGAGTTGTTTCATTGTAGATTCTCGGGCTGATATGTTGCGTTAAGTTGGGATCGGTCTTCTGTCATCTTTCGTGTCGGAGTAAGCAAACGAGGTGTCGCGCTTCTACAAACGATATTTATACTAATGCTGTGTAGGATTCTTTTCAAAATCAAGCTGTTCTTGTACACGTGCGAGGCTTTATCGGCCAGGTGGCCTGGTATGTAATGCAGTGTGTGTTTTATCTTAAAATCCTCAAATGCGATTGGACAGGTCTGCGTCTGGTACGATTCTCTTGACGAGATTAACTCGTGGAATCAAGGTCTGGACGGAGGAAGGACTCTGTAAGAGAACAATCGATCGGCCGCACTCCGTATCATCTATTGCATGGCTTCCTGGTAGCGAGAGTAATTAGTTTCATTCTTCCTGTCTGATTGTACGTTGCTAATGCTTTACGACAGCGCAATTCTTCTCTGTCGAAGGTAGCGATGTGTTTAAACTGGTTAGTAAGCGCAACTGTAATCATTTGTGTACCCATTGTTGAACTCTATTTTCAGGACGTTCAAGGGAAGGTGATTAAATTACTCAGTGCCAGCGGAGTCCCGACTGAACGTCTTTCAAGGTTCTTGATTCGTATCACTTTGGTCGCATCCAGTTGCACAATGTAGCTGTGAGTCCAGATGGCCAGCGGTTACTGGGTGTGGGTCCACTACTTGCGGCACCTAATGGATTGCATCCAAGCCGCACCACTAGGGTTGAGAAACGTATAATAGGTAAGCGTTATGCACGTCCACAGCCATCTGGTTGACTTCACATACAACAGTTTTCAACATCGAGACTAGAGCATTTGAAAAGTAAGTCGCCTTCTTCATCGTTTCGACTCTTTCACTAATGGAATTCAAAAGCCAGACGCCCGTCGTTAACGACGTGCGTGACATAACGATGTCCAAAAGAGGTGGAAACGTGCTTGTTTCCTTCGAGCGCAAGGTACCGAGAGCCATGATAGCATCACATCATCTGTTCACCCGTTTCATATTTGCAGACACCTCCGCAGTTATGGAAGATGGAGCTAGTGCGAGATGCTAGAGATCACGAACGCCCCTATGCACAAGTCGCGAGGCTTCTTCTCCGCCACACGTATCTGCCCAAAGCTCAGGTGGATTTCGCGGGCTCGAGCTACTTTGGCGGCAAAGATGACCAGCTAGTGTTATGTGCTGGAAAAGGTACGTTTTTCCCGACCTGTTTTCTTTACCGGGAACTCTACTTATGAACATTCTGACACAGCGGGGGATATACATATCTGGGATCGTGATAGTGCAGCTTTGCTCCATTACATTCGACCTCAAACATTTGGCGGGGACTTGACATGTGTTGCATGGAATCATTCCACGGACGAACCCTTCATGTTCGCCACGGGCAGCCACGACGGTACGGTACGCATATGGGCGACGCCAGCGGGGGACCGCTCATCTGATGACGCATCTTATCTCGAGCGGCGCACCGATGCTGGTATGACAACAGTTTCAGATCAGTATGCGTCTTCGCCCATTCTGGGCCCAGCGCCGGTGCCCGGATCCAGCCGTCGTCGAGAAAGAGCACCGACCATACGGACTACATTCTCGATAGGGCCTGGGTAGAACATTGCTGGCGTTCTGTATGGGCGCCATACAATGGACGTGTGTAGGTCTGTGTGTTCTTGTTCATCTGGGCTTTATAGATAGGTATATATTTTGTCTTCTTTGTTATTTTATTCACGACAGCATAGTTTTTATGATACAACAATGTAATCGCACGACTATTCTTCCTATACCCTCTTGGTGTATCATAACTACAGCTTGAAAATATAAAGCAGATATATTGGTTGATTGTGGTAACATCAGCTGCCACTGGGCCTCAGTCTGGCCAGTCGCTTAATGCCCACCAAAATCTCGGGATGTCGTATATCTTAGCTTCTGCTATGTAAGTTTCCGTGTTGGCTTGATACATGTGTCAATGGCTTGAATGAATTTTCCCAGTCATACCGCGGAGTCCAAGAGAGATGAAATTCATTCAAATACTCGGAGCGTCACCAGGGCGTATCACTTGTGGGAGAACAAATTTGACAATATGGATCATCTATGCTTTTTGGTCAGTAGTCGTAAAGGCTTATGCATGCGAGGGATCCTGAAGGTGTTTCCATTCCATTCGCAGACCGGTGTTTGTGAGCACTTCTTCTCTGACCCTAACGATCTGAGGCTGCGTATTCGTATAGGCAAGTAAATTTTGATCATATCCATTTCCGCGAACTGCGCGAACGACGCGGAGTTTCACTATGTGCACAGTGGACCATTCAATGGGGGACTCGCATTGTAGCTATAATGCTGCTCTCTTGCGACTGAAGCTGTTCTTGCGAGTAGCTACCGCTCCGATCTGGGCGCTCATCGCGTTTTAGGTTGGTGCAGACATAATAAAGACTGTAAGGATGATGGAATGAAGCGCTACATCATGCAGTTCATTTGAACACGCACATCATAAGGCAGATGCATTCCAGTGCCATCTACGCCCAGGTAAGGAGATAACAACAAGTTGATATTATTGGCGGAACAGAGAGCTCATTGACCGATACAGACGACTACGAGGCTTCAGAGCATGGTGTATTCCGTCTATTCTGACCCATGGTCAATAACGCATCGGTTACATCCACATCGGCGTGAAATTGCTTGTAAACGTTGTAGCTGAAGCGCATGATGATTATTCTTCGGAGGGACTCGGAGGAGCGTCTCTTGCCAGTGGGCATGTGATGATGATCTGCAGAGATTTATGATATCCGAGGTCCTCGAGAGATAATTAAGTGATATCGATGTTGTATGGTAGCGCGAGTTGGTCCAGTCAACAGAAGACGGTCATGGTGTGCAACGCAGACGGTCGCAATGAACCAAACATGCGCAAATAATTTAGACGGTCAAAGTACGATATTATTGTGACCTCAGTATACTAGTAGTCTAGTACTATACCATGATGCTAGTCCTGGTGAATGATGTCTTTCCGATACCGCGACTCGTGAGCGCCGCAGCACCAGCATTTTCACCCAGTGGATCAGTCTTCGATAACGTTCTAGTATCATGCATCGACATAATTCAGCCAATTGATGATGAGCGCTTCCAAACGCATATGGAAAACTTTATATAAATATACTCTGTGCGGACATCCGTCAGTCGCCTGTCCACCCTGCGTCCCGCCTTTCTCAGGCTCGTTCCTTTCAAAAAGAAACCTCTTGAAGCTCATACTCAGCCGTCCTCTCAACTTCCTCGATGACTGACGACAATCCCCCTCGGAAAAAGCGCTGGGGGTGGCTGAAGCCAAGTCGTTCAGACCCTTCACTAGAAGAGAGGGGCAGGAGGGCAGCCAGCGATGTATGGACTTTTAACTTTACAACCATGTATTGTTTTTTAACGATTACAGCCATCCGCTCTCCTGCCTTCGAGTAATGCACCTCGTGGACAATTCTCGGGGTTGATTCCCAAGTTATTCGGCGAGGCCAAGAGCCATTCTGTTCGAAGCGCTCGACAGTCTCCGAACCTTGAACCTACAGCTGCAACTTCCAGTTCACAGGATCCCCTACGCCCTCAGACAAGCCAGGTATGTGTAGCTCTCGGTACGTTCCGTGTATGATCTAACTACCGCAGGATCCTTCATCGCTCATCGCTTCCACTCCCGAACCGAATTTTGACCAGTCTTTTAATGCTGACATTTCGAAGGTGAGTTCGAGCAGCTTTGTCTCTCTCTTTTGATAATGTACTAAGGCCCATCATCAGTCCGAATCGCCGCCTGACATAAAGCTTGTGACGGAAACGCTCGCGCATACCCAAACAAGTGTTACAGGCATCAGCCCTATCCAAGGAATCATTCAAAATTTTGCTTCAGTGTCCGACAACCTACAATCTGTTCCCGATACGATCGACACATTTTCCAAAATACTCGGACCGTTGAAGGCATTCAATTCCGTTGCTGACAAGCTTGCCGATGTACGGGCGTCTAGTTCATTTTCGTACGTGACTGATCTTCGTCATAGGTCCATCCGTATGCAAAAGTGGCATTGAGTATATTTACCTGCGCGTCAAATGTGAGCTGGTTTCCCAATACTTGCCTTCTCAGGTTATTAAGAATGAATGGTGGAAGATGATTCTCGATCAAGCAAACCGCGATGATGCTGTTCATGGTCTCCTCACGATGATCTCGGATGTCTATACTTTCATCACCGAAGAGGAGGAATTGCCCAAGATGCAATCCATGCTAGCGGTATATGTGAAGATAGCCCAGCAGACCCTGGAGTGTGCTGATTTTATCTGCCACTATTCTGAGACGAAGAGCGCCTGTGAGTCGATACCACTGTTTTGTTCTCTGAGACTCAATGTTGTCTCTTTGCATAGGGATAAGACTTGGCAAGCACGTTTTCGACGAAACGGACGCTACAATTCAGAGGTACAACAATGTTCTCGACAGTCTCATGCAGCAATTCCGAGATCGAGCTGCCCGTGACACCGTTGTGATCACCCACAATATGGGTAAGAGTCGGCTTTCAGGTCTCTGCGCCTTTTCTCACATTCCGCGACCCCTGGAATAGCTGAGAGTCTAGACCTCATCGGCATGGAGTACGCAACTGGTGCTGGATTGAATACGTCTAGATGTTGTTTGCCAAATACTCGACAAGACCTTCTGAAGGATATTCAAGATTGGATCAGGAGCACCAAGGAGGATGCTCCACGCGTCTTATGGTTATCTGGAACAGCAGGCAAGGGGAAATCGGCCATTGCCCATACAATAGCCAACTGGTATATCGAACATGGTGGCCTTGGCTCATGCTTCTGTTTTGATCGCACTCGGCAAGCGGATCGCCGTCAGGATAGAATATTTACGACCATCGCCAGCGAATTGGCGGACCGCAATCCGATCGTGCGGCGAGCCTTGGCGCAAGCAGTTCGTGATAACAACGAACTCAAGCACACTCCAAATATCACACAACAATGGCAGGAGTTACTCGTCAGACCGACACACGTAGCCTCAAAAGTCATTGCTGCACCCGTCCTGATTGTAATCGAGGCGTTGGACGAGAGTGGCGAAGCAAATTCCCGGGAACAGATTCTTGGTCTGCTGGCTGGCAAGCTCCACACTTCTACCTCACAACTAGCCGAGCTCCCAGCAAACTTCCGCATTCTCGTCACTTCCCGTCCGCTTGAAGACATTGGCAACGCCCTTCACACCCTGTCACACATTCGCTGCATCTCCTTGGATGACATCTCGTCGGCATCCACAGAACATGACATCCAGTTGTACATCTCTACCAGGCTGGAAGATCTGCGCAGCGTGTTCGATGACGCCCACTTCAAGACACTCGCTCAGAAATCTGACGGCCTCTTTGAATGGGCTCGTCTTACCTGCGAGTATATTAAGGGTACGAATAGAGTTGGCCTAGATCCAACAGATCTCTTCGACGCTATAGTCGCTGGAACATCTGAAAAAGGATCACGCCTATTAGATGTCATGTATGCGCGCATCTTGGCAGACATTATGCCGGAGGACGAACATGAGGAATCTATCCCCGTGTTTCGCTCAGTGATGGGGCAAATCCTTGCCTCGTTGGAACCACTTTCCATGCCTGCATTAACGGCTATGCGACTGCATTTTCCTGATGGGCGCGGCCATTACAAATTGGAGCGGGTTGTTCAGCCACTGGGCTCGCTTCTCACTGGAACCATAGATTCTCGTGTAACCATCCGACCCCTCCATGCGTCCTTCTACGACTTTCTCACAGACAAGCTGCGCAGTCACGCCTTCTTTGTCGATGCGGCATTGGTACAGAGCGACCTTGCATTTGCATCGCTTCGGGTCATGGAGGGCGGACTTCGCTTCAACATCTGTTCCTTAGAGAGTTCTTACTTCCCCAATTCAGCCATCACTGACTTGGAGAAACGCGTGAAGGAGTCTATTTCGACTGAACTATCTTACTCGTGTCGATTCTTAGGGACTCATGTGTGCGCGACGTCCTTCAAATCATCGCTCGCTAAAGAGATTGAAGCCTTCTTCGACGGAGAGCGCCTTCTTTGGTGGTTGGAAGCACTGGCTCTCATGAAAGGCCTCAGCGGTTCAGTAGGGACCCTCTCGTCGATCGCAGACTGGATCACGGTACGTAGCTCAAGCTCATTCTTAAGGCCAATGAATTCTTACTAGTAGTGGGATAATCATAGGGTCATGCCGGGTACACACATATCAGTGAAGCTGCCAGGGACGCCCAGCGCTTCGTTCGAACTTTCGGGGCCGCCATTTTACGCAGCACTCCTCATTTATACTTGTCCGCCCTGCCATTCACTCCAACGCAGTCGGAAATATATCGCAAATTTTCCGCCAAGTTTCCTCGCACCCCCCACATTGTTGCTGGCCCTGTTGTAAATTGGCCTCAGATGGAAAAGATACTCCACGCGAACGACCATGTTTGGTCGGTTGCAATGTCGCCAGACGGAAAGCGCATCGCATGCGGTTTATACGAAGGAACGATCCAGGTGTGGGATACGGAGACTGGCGAGGCATTGTATGCCCCTCTCCAAGGCCACACTGAACGTGTTGTGTCTGTTGCATTCTCCCGGGATGGACATCACATCGTGTCAGGCTCATGGGACCAAACTGTCCGGGTGTGGGACGCAGTGACAGGCAAGGCATTGGGTTCCTTTCTCCGAGGGCACACCGGCCACTTTAGGTCTGACGCAATCTCGTCGAATGGAAATCGCATCGTATCTTGTTCTTTGGACAACACTATCCAGGTGTGGGACATAGGGACTGGCGAGGCATTGTATCCCCCCCTCCAAGGGCACACCAGCTATATTACATCAATCACAATCTCTCCGAACGGAAATCATATTGTGTCTGGTTCAGGCGACAAGACCATCCGGGTGTGGGATATGGAGACTGGCAAGGCAATGGGGCTTCCTCTCCGAGGACACGCTGGCCATGTTCGGTCTGTTGCAATCTCGTCGGATGGGAAATACATTGTGTCCGGTTCAGATGACAAGACGATCCGGGTGTGGGATATGGAGACTGGCGAGGCATTTGGTGCACCTCTCCAAGGTCATGCTGACTCTGTTCGGTCAGTCGCAATCTCGTCGGATGGAAATTGCATCGTGTCTGGTTCATCTGACAACACGATCCGAGTGTGGGATTTGAAGACTGGCGAGGCATTAGGATCCCCTCTCCAAGGTCACACTGACTATGTGATGTCTGTCGCGATCTCGCCAGATGGAAGCCGAATAGTGTCTGGTTCGCACGATAAGACGATTCGGGTGTGGGATGCCGACACTATCACGATCAAGCCATCGGCTGCCACCTTCCAAAGCCACACCGACACCATCAACTCTGTTGCAATCTCACCAGATGGAAATTGCATTGTGTCGGGTTCAGCCGACAAGACAGTTCGGGTGTGGGATATGGAGACTGGCCGTGCATCATATACTCTCCAAGGGCACACTGACTCCGTCCAGTCAGTTGCAATCTCGCCCCACGGCAAATGCATCGTGTCTGGTTCATTGGACCAGACGATCCGAGTGTGGGATGTGGAGACTGGGGATCCATCGGGTATTGTCAAAAGTGACACTGACTATGTTCGGTCTGTCGCAATCTCGCCAGATGGACATCACATCGTGTCCGGTGGAAATGATAAGGCGGTTCGGGTGTGGGTTTTGGGTTCTGGCGAGGCGTCGGGTAACCCTCTCGAAGGACACTCTGATTGGGTTCGGTCCGTTGCAATTTCACCGGACGGAGATCACATAGTGTCTGGTTCAGATGACAACACAATTCAGGTGTGGGATATGGGGACTGGCAAGGCTTTGACTGCCCGTCTCCGAGGTCACACTGACTGTGTCTACTCTATCACAATCTCGCCAGATGGACGTCGCATTGTGTCTGGCTCAGGGGATATGACCATCCAGGTATGGGATATGGCGAATGGTGAACTATTGGGCGCCGCTCTCCAAGGCCATACTGCCTCCGTCAACACTGTTGCGATCTCATCAGATGGAAATCACATCGTGTCTGGCTCGCATGACCAAACTGTTCGGGTATGGGGCATGCACACTGGCGAGGCAATTGGTGCCCCTTTCCGAGGGCATACTGGATCCGTTCACTCTGTCGCAATCTCGCCTGATGGCAAACAGATAGTATCTGGTTCAGAAGACAAGACCATCCGGGTGTGGGATCTAGATTTTCTTATTTCGGACCAATCCATCGAAGCACCTGTGATATGTTTCTCACCAAACCCAACCCATGCTCTTCGCTCCGCCTCCTTTTTTCTCCAAGATTCTGAAACCCCAGCCCCTTCCGGCCCTGACGAGGAGGGATGGGTTGTAGGTCCCGAAGGACGACTTCTTCTCTGGATCCCACCTACTCTCCACCCGGCGACGTTTGCCCACGGCAATGTGTTGGTGATTGCCAGCAATCCCCTGCATCTGGACCTAAGTCCTCTCGCACATGGCACGTCTTGGCACAAGTGTCGGACATAGGAGGCAGTGTCATGTTTGCGATAAAGATCTGTCGGTTACGTCATGGGCATGTACTTTGTTCATTGATGTCTTCACTTAGACTATTCCGCGACCGTGTACCATTGAACAACAGACTATCAACCTCCAGAAAGATATCCCACCCGATCAAAAGTTCGAATATCATAGAGCACCGTGACAGCAGTTGCGTTTCGGTCTTCGTGTTATGAGCTAGCACATAGTACAAGTACAAAGAGTGATGTATATATAGGTAGTTCTGGGGTCGGATTGAAGCGCTCGCTACGAGGGCAACATCTCCGTGGCGTTTATTTCATTCGTCATCGAGAACTGCGGGAAACACGAGTGAGGACCGTAGCACGGGTGGCACTGAAGAAGACAGACTTGCCAGGAGTCCAAGCCAGGAATATGGCCTTCGTGGGCTCATCACTCATATCCATCATGTATCGGTACGCTTCAAGCGCTGCTCCAACTTTACCTGCCCGAACGAGTGCACGGCAGCGTTGTTGATTTGCGTTTTGCCACAATGACTTGAGGTCCCAGCCGAAAAGCTGCACAAGCACGCGGTTGAGCATAGAATGGATGATCGGTCGTATCGTGCCAACGTACCACAACAAAGTCCTCGTACATAGAATGAATGTCCGATTTAGAAAAGAAAGCGGCAGCCTTGACGGCGGCACTGAAGTGGCCAGCGGCTTCTTTGTAAAGGGTGCCATCCATGGCAATGGTTCCAAGCCGAACTCGCATATATGCCTGATGTGTAAAGCGCAGGGAAATCAGTGAGCACATGAACGCAGGCTTGATGTGATGCACGATACTCACTTCCACAACATGACAAGCAAGAGTATCAGCACTGTGACGGGCAGCTATCTCTTGGACAGGCAGCATTGTCTGTTCATGGGTATTGGCATTGAACAGCGCGACAGCCTAAAAACCCGTAATGAAGTTTAGAGTATGAGTGGAAAATTACCTACCTTAATCAAGAAAAGGAAATGAGTCGTTGTTGGGTCTGCGTCTGCGAACGTGAACGCAAGGTCAAATGCTGCCATCGCTTTCGTGCACCTGCTGGTTTCCGCAGAGGGCGAGGCCCTTGGAAATATAGCCCATCAAGGTGGGCTGAATGCTGATGGACTATGTCACCATTCAAGTTAGCCTGCTTAAGTGGGGTGATGGGGAGCATATCTGACCTTAGTTGCGTCCCGAAGCGCGTCGTCCCAGTCAAGCTGTCTCGCCATAACGAATGAACGATTGGCGTACGAATGGTATTCGTTGGGATTAGCATTGATTTGTTGTGTGAGCAGCTGTATGGCAGTAGGGAGGTCCCCATTTATACATGCATTACGAGCTGCCGCGTTGATGACCAGGATCTGCATAAAGCATGTTCGCGTTGTAAGAGTCAAAAAGGTGGGCACATACGTTGAAAGCAGAGCTTTGAGCCTTGTCATCAAATATGTGAGATGAGATGACCAAGGATGAGAAACTAGTAATTACCGGGCACTTACCAGCGACACTCCCTTGGGTAGTTCCCATTCTGAGATCTTCATATCATCACCTCCACTGAAGATGTGCCCACCGTCCATGGAGAAGGTGACACAATGTATTTCGCTGGAGTGCTTCATGGGTTGGTCCGAGAGCCGCCAGAGGCGGACATGGTTATCATCAGATGCGGAGGCAAGGAGCGTGCCAGAAGCATCAATGGCAATGGAATTGATAGTGTCAGTATGGCCCGTCCGGGGGTCACCGATCTGCTTCCAAGTCGATGCATCCCACTCCCGTATGGTCGGATCATCTTCATCACCCGCTGAGAGAATGCGTGCGCCATCGGGCGTCCACGCTAGTGAATTATTGGCTCCTTCGTGACCCTTAAACTTCTCGACGCAGTCCCTTGTAGTTGGATTATAAATTCGGATATCCTGCCCTGTCGCGATGGCAAGGAATTTGCCAGATGGCGAATACCGAACACAGTAGATTTCCGCATCACAATCAACTGGATTTCCTTGCAGCTCCCACGTAGTTGTATTCCACAGCTTCGTTGTGTTGTCCCATGAACCAGTTGCCAGAATGGAGCCATCCGGAGAAAAGTCCAGGGTATTGGTCGCTGCAGAATGAGCTTCCATGGCTTTGATGAGAATTTCTCCAGTTTCGCCATGCCAGGAGATGACCCCTCCGCTCTCATCACTGCTTGCCATCAATTGCCCATCTCGTGATACCGCCAATCCCCACACCTCATTGTAATGCCCTGCCATTTTCTTCAACATAACACCTGTCTTTAAGTCCCACAGACGAAGCATATTGTCAATCGAGCTCGTCACCATACGTCGTCTATCAGGGAAAACTGCGACTGCGCACACGCCTGATTGATGTTCGGACGCTCGAATGGGTGTGATGCCTAGGATGAGCTGCGCCATTTGACTGGAGGATGGTGGTGTGGGGACTCAAAGTAGACCTGGAAGAGGGAATGTGGACGTTTTGGAGTAGGTTGCGGCAGAGATGCCGTAAATTATAAATTCTTATGCTGATCCAGACTTATCTTAATACCTTCCTTGAAATGAGGCTGTTATCATGAGCTTCTAATGTTCCCTGGAATGTTCTCAGTGGAGATGTGGGGCTCAAGCGCTGGCGGCTGTGAGCTGCTTCAAGGCTTTGAGAGAGTCAGAGAGTCAGATTCAGGAGTCAGGATAGTAGTTCTATAATCTTTTCGCGTTCAATAGGCCTGCCGCACTGCCGCAGGGCCAGTCCGGCAACTACCGATTATATAAGTCTTCGCGATGTGACGTGCAAGGGAAAATCCTCGTTGTACACGAGCCTGCTTTCGCTTTCTTTTCTCCGCTTGTTGCTTTTACTATATCAATTTGAGTTCCTGTAGATCGACATGCGTCGGCGAAGGCGTGGTTACTGGACTCATGATGAGTGCAATGGGTGGCTGTGCTTTTGTTTCCTTACGTGTCACAGGCTGTTAATGTTAGCCTTCAACGTTAACGTTCAACTCTGCCAGCATGTCTCGCTGCCATCCGTGCCTAGGTGGACGAACAAGTAAATGGACTGGGCGACACTTTTGCTGGTTGTTTAGAGTCTCCCGCTACCAGTGCCCAGGAAAGGACACCAGTTCATTCGACTGCAAATATTAATATTGCTGCCCAGGGTATCATAAAGACTTACTTCTCGGGTTCTCTTTGCTGTCGCAGCCACGCTCTTCGTCGCTTGTTGTATCGTCCACTGCATTCATCTATCTCATTACATCCGAATCAGACCCTGTCATGCTCTCGCAAATTGTCGTTGGGGTTTCCGTGTATAACACTTTCGATCTTCCTCCCCCCCAATGGCATTGTCAGCTCAATCGGACTCATAGAATTGTTCGGCTTTTCTGTGCGCGTCGTTTTCACGTATGCATTACGAAATACACTCGATTCTTCATTTTGCCTTAGGGCGCTAGATGAGTCGGCTAGGTGATAAAAGCTCACGAGTAGCAAGCATCATAGGACGCTCTGAGACTCGCATTCCCGTTCAACTTTGGTGTGCCACTTCCGCTGATCACTGAGCTTGACATGCCCACTTCTTAATTGGCACAAGCTCTCCCGCTAACACTGCAGCCGGCCATCTTTCTCGGCCGCGCTTGGCATAACCATACGAGCGTCTATCGTCATGGAAATACACGCGCGGCATGACTTGAGCCTCCAATACTCCCTCTCAGCTGAACTCCATCCACAGTCCCTATATCCCTACCCCCATCTGCTCCTACCACTCATTCCACCCAGTACTAAGCCCATCCTCGATCTTCGTCATTTTGCTTCACCGCGCCATCATGCCTGGCAACTTTGAAGGCGAATATATCAAACTTGAAGGTGGGTTACTCCATGTTACATACCTTCGTATCCGCTTCGTAGTCCTCACGCTCTACCAACAGTCATCAGTGGAAAAAATATTAAAGTCCCCTCCTCGCGCATTCCCGCAGGAATTTACATATCCATCAATACCGTCTCGAGGACGTGCTGGAAATCAGCCATTAGTGTCTTATCATCCAAAAAAAATGGAAAGTGGGGTGATACTGTGACCCTGTAAGTCTATGGAGACCTTCGGACGCGGTTCGAGAGCTGATCTTCAGTTTACAGATCATTACACGACTCACTTGAATTATCTGTGGAGATCAGGGCGTCTTTTGAACTCGATCGAGTGCTAGGGAATGGGGAAATTATTGGAAAACTTGAAACATCGTGGAATCAGTTGCTCAATCATGGAAATGGGCCTTTTAGTGAGTGGTTTGCTCTTTAATGATTCATGTACATATACTAACATCTTGTAGAACTGTTCTTTCCACCCGTTCGTGGTGTCTGCCCTTCCCTTACGTTGAAGGCCGCTGTTGTACATGCTTGCGACAATCAAGACGATGTACTGATGGATGTGAGTGATACCATTCTGTGCTGTTGGCTTATGCTGACGAAACAACAACTGTAGTACATCGTGGACTACGAGATTGCTCGAAACACAGATGCGGGTCACGCACGACTTGCTGAATATATGTCCAGCAAGACGGTTTCTCACCTGAACGACGCTGTGCAGCATTTTCAGTTGGCTCTGGGCCAGTGCCCGGTCGGCCATCCTGACCACGCAGCGGTTCTCACCAACCTCGCGTATGCCCGCCTTGAAGGGTATATTAAAAAAGATCTTCAAGACATTGATACTACTACCTCCCTCTTCCGCGACGCCCTTGCATTACGTCTGCAGGGCCACCCCGATCGTGCATTATCTCTTTATCTTCTCATTAGAGCATTGATCTGGCGCTTCAGCGAGGAGCCTACCGCCGTCTACATTCATGAATCCGCACTACTGTGCTGTGAGCTACTGTCGCTCTGTCCAGAGGGCACCTACCTTCGTAACATTGGCGTAGACCGTGCGATCGGTTATGTGATCCATGAATTCAACAATCTTCCGATTGATGCGTCCAATGAAGGCATCCACCTTCGACGAGTCGTGCTCAAGCTCTGTCCTCTGGGCCAGAAACACCGTCCAAGAGCAACTAACAAGCTTCTACAGTCACTCTGGACACACTTTCAACAATGGGGTAGCATTGATCATTTAGACGAGTGCATACAACTTGGTCGTGTAGCAATCTCTCTATGCCCCGAGGGACATTCTGGCCGTGATGACTATCTGAATAACTTGGCCTTCTCACTCCAGTCCCGCTTCGATCATCAAGGGCAATTTCATGACCTTGACAAGGCCATCTCTTTGCACGAAGAAGCGCTGCACCTGCGCCCTGTTGGGCACAAATTTCGTGATTTCTCATTGGGAAACCTAGGAGGCGCACTCATCGCCCGTTTCAATTATCATGGTTTCGTTCGCGACATCAACGGAGCTGTCAACCTCCGTCGCGAAGCGCTGATGTTGCGCCCACATGGGCATCCACGTCGTGACACTGCGCTTAACAACCTTGCCCTTGCGCTCAAAACCAGATATGAAAAATCGCGTGTCAGCGAGGATCTTAACGAGGCCATCAATCTGTATCGCGAATCACTTCGGTTAAAGCGGCATGACCATCCAAATCACCATATCAGTCTTTATAGTTTGAGCTCAGCACTCTGCGCTCGTTTCACGCACACTCAGGAGAATGAAGATATCGAGGAGGCCATTCGGCTTTGCCAAGAGTCATTGGCTATTCTGCCCTCACTGCTACACCCAGATAGATATTTCAGCTACATGTGGCTGCAGGAGGCCTATCTGTCCCGTTACCGGGTACAACACAATCCGGCTGATTTGCCACTCGCGGTAGAAAACTTCAGACTAGCATCACGACACCCTACGCAAGGATTTCCTGAACGCATAAAGGAGGCTATCGACTGGGCTCATCAAGCAGAGGTCTATCAACATGAATCTGCCCTCGAAGCATACCAGTTGTGCCTAGAGCTTTTTGACAACCATATGATCACGCGATCATCGATTATCTCACGGCGTGATGCTGCAACCGCTTTTGGTGGTGCGCAGTCACTGCCAGTGGATGCAGCATCATGTGCTATTCGTTCTCATGATCTGCAACGGGCAGTCGAGCTTGTGGAGCAGGGCCGTGGCCAGCAATGGTCGATGTCCTCTCGACTCAGGACTCCGCTGGACGACATCAAGTCTGCCAGTCCACCACTGGCTGACAAGCTCTCAGAGCTCAGCATGCGCCTGTCTAGCGCTCAAGATTCTGTGGGCAGTGTTGACCGAGCTGCTGCTGATCTGGCAGCAACAGAGTACAGGACACTTACAAAGCAGTGGGAAGCTGCAGTGGATGAAATCCGCCAACTTCAAGGTTTCTCGCGGTTCCTGCTCCCGCCGTCCTACAAAGAGTTTCAAGAGGCAGCACGCCATGGTCCAGTTATCATCCTCATTGCGAGTCAATATTCATGCAGCGCCATTGTTGTCCCGATGTCAGGAGAACCCCACCACGTTCGCTTCCCGCGCATCACTCTCGCACATCTGGAGAAGCTCAAACACGATTTTGCTACGGAAATCCGCCGCGCGGCTCATATGCACCCAGGGGATAAGAGGAAGAAATTGAAAGGGCTTTTGCGGAAAGTATGGGATGAGGTCATGCTACCCATCGTTAACATCCTCCAGCATGACCTGAACTTGCGGTGTCGGTCTCGAATATGGCTGTGTCCGACGGCAGCCTTCACGTCCATCCCTCTTCATGCAGCTAACCCCTTCCGAATGAACGCAGAACGCACTGGGAAGGACCCATGCCTGGAGGATCTCTATATCTGCTCTTATACGCCCACACTTTCAGCTCTTATTAGAGCTCGGCAGGCGATGAAGACGCGTGCGCCTCCGTCCTTCGCGGCGATTGGACAAAGTGAACCAGGTGCAGGGCAAGGTGATATACTCCCCTTTGTCGACAGCGAGCTCGAGGTTGTGCATAACATTGTTTCCTCATACGTCAATTTCACTCATATTTCGGGAGACAATGCCACACAGGCAAGCGCACTCAACGCGTTGCGATGCAACACCTGGGTGCACCTCGCTTGTCACGGCAAGCAAGACCACGAGCAGCCTTATAACTCACGTTTTGCCATGAGAGATAAACCCCTCACGCTGCTTGACATCATGGAAAACAATTCTCCGCAAGCTGAATTCACATTCTTATCGGTGTGTCATACCGCCGTCGGTGATGAGCAGACACCCGACGAAGCCATCCACCTCGCAGCTGGACTCCAGTTTGCTGGTTTTAAGAGTGTCATTGGCACGCTGTGGGTGGTCAATGACGCTCTCGCAAAATACGTTGTGGAAGCTTTCTACCAGAAGATGTTCGAGGATTTGAACGATGGTGGTGGAATGGAGTGTACGAAGGCGGCCCAGGCACTCAATCATGCTACAAACACTGTGAAGGAGGAGGTGCCGTTGGAGCAGAGGATGGTTTTTATTTATATTGGTGTGTAATTCTACATCGTATTATACTGTCTTCTGGTACATTTTCACTAGGTGTCCATGTGCGATTCTCCTTCATCCTGTTATTTGTAGAAACGACCGTGATAGTCGTGTTCCAGTAATCTCGTATTGTCCTCGTGTTATTGACTTGAATCTTCGCCAAAGTTCTTGTGTATTCGAATCGTTTGCAGCCCGAGGCGTCTTCTGCTTGAGCACATAAGACAGAGCATTGACCTTCTGGACTACATTCGCGCAAGAGCATTGTGAGTATGAGGCTCAGCCAAATGCCAATTCCATAAAATGCGTGACGGCCTGCATGCAGGCATGTTCACCTGGATGTCATAGCGGGTAGCTATCATAAGTTATCTTATCTGCAACATCACGAATGACTGAAGTTTCTTTACGGGATTGTTTAGTCGCCGTTGCAGTTCCAGAGTGGTTACTTGTGGTCAGAACTTGTATCGCAGCGGCAAGCCATCACATCGTGTCTACACAGTTCTTAGCATCGTTCAAACGAAGTCGTCATTAAGCAAAGTGATCGTGCCGACTCCATACTCGTTGCATTGACAGCACCGTTTGCAGTTGTCTATATGCCAACCGTGTTCAAAGGGATTCGACAACGATGAATAATTAAGCATATTAAACCTGAGGAGCTATTGAAGTGGCAGCGTGTGTTAACTTGGGGGAAGTGTTCAATTAACTGTCTGATTTGAGCGGGGTGGATGGAAGGAGCCTCTGATTCGTTTCTCAGTGACTGACTTGGTTAACTATCCGTCCCATCAATACTCACCATTGTCACGGGCCCAAGCTCCTTCGACGGAAGGATAACCAGGTCACGATATGTACACTACAGGCACGTTTCTTTCCCTCTACTTATCCATATCTCTCTGCCAGCATATTATGAAGTATGGAGAAGATAGTTTAGGATTTTCGGTCTGCCTTCGTGTTATGAGCTAGAACATGATACAAGCACAAATAATGATGCATGTACAGGTAGTTTCGGAGTACAAATCAGAACGGCAGACTAGAGCGCTCGCTACGAGGGCAACATCTCTGTGGGCGCTTTTTTTATTCTGCATCGAGAGCTGAGGGAAAACACGAGTGAGGATCGCAGCACGGGCGGCACTAAACAAGACAGACTTGCCAGGGATCCAATCACGGAAGACGGCCTTCGTGGGTTCATCGCTCATGGTCATCATGTTATGGTACGCTTCGAACGCTGCTCCAATTTGACCTGCCCGATAGAGTGCACGACAACGTTGTTGGTTTGCAGTTTGCCACAAGGATTTGAGGTCCCATCCGAAAAGCTGCACAAGCACGTATTTGAGCGTGGAACAGACGTTCAGTCGTATCTTTTAAACGTACCACGACAAAGTCCTCGTACATAGAATGGACGTCCAATGTAGAAAAGAAAGCGGCGGCATTGACGGCGGCACTGAAGTGGCCAGCGGCTTCTCTGTGAAGGGTGCCATCCATGGCGATGGTTCCGAGCTGGAGTTGTAGATACGCCTGATATGCGAAGCAAAGAGAAATCAATGAGCACACGAATGTGGGCTTGATGGAATGCATGATGCTCACTTCCACGACATGACAGGCGAGAGAATCAACACTGGGACGGGCAGCCAGCTCTTGGACGGGCAGTACTGTTTGTTCATGGGCATTGGCATTGAACAACGCGATGGCCTGAAAAAAGATGAATGACGTATAGAGTATGAATGGAAAATTACCTACCTTAATCAAGAAAAGGAAATGAGTCGTGTTTAGGTCTACGTTCGTGAAAGTGAACGCGATGTCAAATGCTGCCATCGCCTCGTGCACCTGCTGTTTTCCGCAGAGGGCAAGGCCCTTGGAGATATAGCCCATCAAGGAGGGCTGAATGCTGATGGACTATGTCACGATCTAAGTTTATCAATCGGGGCGTGATGTGTCAGAGCATGCTACCTCAATTGCGTCCCGAAGCGCGTCGTCCCAGTCAAACTGTCTCGCCATAACAAATGAACGATTGGCGTACGAATGGTGGTCGTTGGGATCAGCATTGATTTGTTGCGTGAGCAGCTGGATGGCAGTAGGGAGGTCCCCAGTTATACATGCATTACGAGCTGTCGCGTTTATGACCAGGATCTGCATGAAGCATGTTCATGGTTGTACGATAAGAGTAAAAGGTGGGTACATGCCATGGAAGCAGAGCTTCGAGCCTTGTCATCAAATGTATGAGATGAAATGACCAAGGATGAGAAATTACCAGGCACTTACCAGCGACAGTCCCTTGGGTAGTTCCCACTCTGAGAGCTTCATATCGTCACCTCCGCTGAGGATGTGACCACCGTCCACGGAGAAGGCGACACACTGCACCTCGCTGGAGTGCTTCATAGGTCGATCCGAGAGCCGCCAGAGGCGAACAAGTTTATCACTAGATGCAGAGGCAAGGAGCGTGCCAGAAGCATCAATGGCAATGGAGTTGATGTTGTCGCTATGGCCTGTCCATGGATCGCCAACCTGTTCCCAGGTCGATGTATCCCATACCCGTATGGAACAATCTCTACGACTACCCGCTGAGATAAGGCGTGTACCATCGGGCGTCCATGCGAGTGATAAGTTGTGTGTTGTACTGGTCGTTTCATGCCAGTGACCCTTGAACACCGTGACGCAGTCCCGCACTGTGCCTAAATTATAAACTTGGATATTGTGGTCTGTTGCAATCGCAAGAAATTCGCCAGATGGTGAATACCGAACGCAGTTGACAGCTGCACCACAACTGATCGGTATTCCTGACAGCTGCCATGTAGCCGTCGTTGTCTTCCATAGCTTCGTCATGTGGTCCCATGAACCACTTGCCAGAATTGAGCCATCTGGAGAAAAATCTAGGGAATGGACCCCCCCGACATGAGCCTCGATAGTTGGGGTGAGAGAATCTCCGGTGTCTCCATGCCAAGCAATGAGCCCTCCATTCTGATCACCGCTTGCTATCAATCGTCCATCTCGTGATACTGCCAATGCTTCCACGCTGGCACAATGCCCCACCATTTCCTTCAACACAACACCTTTCTTCAAATCCCACAGACGAAGTATATTATCTTCCGAGCCTGTCACCATGCGCCGTCTATCAGGTAAGACTGCGACTGCAGTTACACGTGCTTTGTGGTCTTTAAAAACTCGAACTGGGGTGGTGCTTGGGATGAGCTGCGCCATTTGATTACTCGGAGGTTGATCCTGGGGGGGGGGGGGGAATCGAGGTAGACTTGGCTGAGGGAATGTGGGCGTCTTGCACTAGGCTGCAGAAGTTCGTGAACTAGGCGGAATGTTCTTATGCCGATTTCCATCACAAAATTTTCCTTCCTCATGTCTCATTGGATGCCCTGACCCCCAGACATGAGGCTGCTATCAAAAGCCATTTGCATGCGTCCAACTTTCGTCGCCGCAACCTTCCAAACGAGTCGATGAGTTCCCCTAATGGCATAAGCGACGATCACTGCAGGTGTTGAAAGGGTTGAAGAACGCTACCACATTTGGGGCGAATGGACCATCCTTTGACCGAAAAAGTAGCTGAAGCAAAGAGTGGGGCAGCATGATAGTAGTTTTGAAGCTTTGATTCTCACACTAGTACTCACTTCGTTGGTTCGTTCTCGGAGTTAGAATCCTTTTAGAATCTATCTCAAACACGCTAATGTCATGTAATGATAACCGGAAGCCGACTGACGCTATTCCACAGGTCACTTCCACCAACGACTTCAAGTTGTTGCTTCTACTATGTCAATTTGAGTTCCTGTAGATCGACATCGTCGGCGAAGGCGCGGTTACTGCCAGCGGGCTCATGATGAGTGTAATGGGTGGCTGTGCTTTTGCTTCCTTATTTTACGCATGTTAAACCTGAAGCTTGAAGAGCTATTGAAGTGGCAGTGTATGTTGGGGGAAAGTGTTTAGTTTACGGACTGATTTGAGCGGAGTGGGTGGAAGGAGCCTCTGATTCGGGGGATTCAGTGACTAGACCTTGAACGACCGTGTAGACAAGTGACTTGGTTAACTATCCGTCCCATTAATAGCCATTAATACTCACCGTTGTCACGGGCCCAAGCTCCTTTGACGGCAGGGATGACCAGGTCGCGGTATGTATCCTTACAGGCACTTTTCTTCTCCTATCCTCAGCCACTAGCGATCCATATCTATCTGCCAGTATATCATCAAGTTTGGAGGAGATGGTTTAGGATCATAGGATCTTTAGTCTGCCCCCGTGTTATGAGCTAACACGATACAAGCACCAATAGTAATGTATATATAGGTAATTTCGGACCACAAATCAGAACGCTCGCTGCGAGGGCAACATCTCTGCGGGCGCTTATTTCATTCTGCATCGAGAGCTGAGGGAAACACAAGTGAGGATCGCAGCACGGGCGGCACTGAAGAAGACAGACTTGCCAGGGATCCAGTCACGGAAGACAGCCTTCGTGGGTTCATCACTCATGGTCATCATGTGAAGGCACGCTTCGAGAGCTGCTCCAATTTTACCTTCCCGAACGATTGCATGACAACGTTGTTGGTTTGCAGTTTGCCACAGGGACTTGGGGTCCCAGCCGAAAAGCTGTACAAAGACGTAGTTGAGCATGGAACAGATGTTCGATCGTATCACATAAACGTACCACGACAAAGTCCTCGTACATAGAATGGATGTCCAATTTAGAAAAGAAAGCGGCAGCGTTGACGGCGGCACTGAAGTGGCCAACAGCTTCTCTGTGATGGGTGGCATTCATGGCAATAATTCCGAGCTGGAGTTGCAGATACGCCTGACATGCGAAGCGGAGAGAAATTAGTGAGCACACGAACGTGGGCTTGATGGAATGCACAATACTCACTTCCACGACTCGACAAGCGAGAGGATCAGCACTGTGACGGGCAGCTAGCTCTTTGACAGGTAGCACTGCCTCTTCATTGATATTTGCATTGAATAACGCGATAGCCTAGAAAACCGTAATGAAGCTTAAGGTATGAATGAAAATTTACCTACCTAAATCAAGAAAAGGAAATGAGTCGTTTTTGGGTCTGCGTCTGTGAACGTGAACGCAAGGTCAAATGCTGCCATCGCCTCGTACACCCGCTGTTTTCCGTAGAGGGCGAGGCCTTTGGAGATATAGCCCATCAAGGTGGGTTGAATGCTGATGGACTATGTCACGATGAAAGTTAGCCTGCATTACAGCTGTGTGCGAAACTAATGGCAGTGACAAAATTTAAATTTTGGCATCCGCGGTGACGAAAAAGGAAATACATAGAACGACGCGTCCTGGATAAAGTTGCCGGGGTGCGGTTCTGAACTGCCCGAACCGGTTCCAAACCGTGAACCGCACCATCGGTGCAGTGCGGTTACGGTTAGGTTCGACTGATGCACGCTGGGAGAGGTTCGTGGTTCGGGCACTGAGCATTTTATGTGAACCATAGGGAACCTGTTCGAACCGTAACCGCACCATATGTACTAGTAAATAATCACCTTGAGAAAGAGGAATCTTGATGTCTGTTTTGGTCGTGCAGCCGGCAAAAATTCAACAAAAATCAAACAAAAATACAAAGTACTATTCAACTGCATGCAGCCAGTGTGATACACTTCAAAATGCCTCTGCAACTCGAAGCTCCAGCACTCAATCCTGATGGATCCCTAAAAAATGCCGAAGAGATGGAATGGGTTCACTCTCCTACTAGTGAACCTGCATCATTGACTCTCAAAATACCAGCGAGGAATAAACCACCCTCACCAACCCCATTCAAAATCATATCCTCAACCCCTGCTGACTTCACAAATCCCCGAAAACGAAAAGCTGACAATTCCACACCTGCAGTAATTTCCGATCCAACGTCAACTCGCCCAAAAGGGCAGGTTGGTGCCAATACAAAGTCGAAGAAGGCTGCGACTGTCGCAAAGCCACCGGCGATTGCACGGGTGAAGCAAAACGGGATTCATCGCACGGGGTCATCCACATCGGTTGAAAATGAGACCGCTGATGACACAGCATCCGAGCGGAACGAGCCAGTCAAGAAAAAACGAAAAAGAGGTGATGGTGCTGCCGATATCCTGACCATCTTCAAGCTCATCGACGATGATGATCCTTCGCAAGGTTATCTTTGTGAGCCTTGTGTGTGAGTACCGAACCCATGTTTCATACTTGTGGGAAACTCACTTGACTTGGACTAGCGAGCTTCGTGAAGCCAATCCGAAAAAGCACAGCAAACTGCAAACTATCTTCAAAGGCAACAACACTGCTATGCGTACTCACATTCAACGTATGGGCATGTCTCACTATCGTCGATACCGGGAGAAGTGCGTGCAGCAAAACATTGACATGGATGAACGATGTATTCCACAAGAAGAATTGGACCGCTTGGAAGGCAGGGCAACCGATACGTAAATCACACACAATTCATTTTGAATTGTCGGGTCTGATGTAACTTTGTTTGATAGGCAACACAGCATTCTGAACTTCACGGAGACTATGAAACCTATGATGGCGCCTCAGTATACTAATGATGGTCTACAAGAGCATATTATTCGATTCGTTCTAGAGACTGATCAGGTGCGTGAATAAATACATAATCCACCTATCAGCATTGAAAATATCTGCCTAGGCACTATCAATTGTTGACCATAAGTCGTTTCGTGAACTTCTCGCTTACAACAGCCGGAACAAAACCAAAGACACGGATATCCCACATCGGACAAAAATCACCACCTGTGTTCTCGAACGTGCCGATGAAATTCAAAAGGATCTTGCTAAGGAACTCCAGGAATCTCCTGGCTGTGTTTCACTTACTTTCGATGGGTGGACGTCAAAGATAATGACATCATATCTCGCTGTAACAGGGCATTGGATGACAAGAGAATGGCAGCTGCGTTCCGAATTACTATCTTTTTCAGAGGTTTCAGGTAGTCATACTGGCGAGAATCTCGGCGAGGAATTATACGATGTTTTGGATAAGTTCGGCATCTCTGATAAGGTTGATTCAATTTTTATACTGTGCTGTGTGTTGCTAATCTGTGTCATGGTGTATATTAGGTACAGAACATCACAGCTGACAATGTTTCTGTCAACGACAAAAGTTTGCGTGTCTTGGGCAAGAAATTAAGGGATGAGTCACATGACTTTAATGCAACAGCGCAGCGTTCGCAGTTTGTACCATCGAAATCTTATAATTGTTTTTACAAGACTAAATGTTGGTGATAGCTGCTTCTCGCATGCTGTGGCCCTTGCTGAGGGCGCATTTTTGACCAAGCTATCTCCCAGCATCAAGAAAAAGAATTCAGCAGGAATGGATGAAGACGTCCCTGTGATCCCACCTCCTTCAGATGACATATCCATGGGTGAGATTGATGCCAGTGCTGACGATGAAGACACGGAAGATGGAATTGAGGCTCTTATCCGAGAGGCTGACACTGCATGTGCAAACCTACCTGCTGGTTCAGAGCAGGTAAAAGTAGTTTCAGGACTTCTACTGAAGGTTCGAGGTTTCATTGCAAAGGTAGTAGTACCTGGACAACTATCGAGGGCAGCTATGGAAGCCAAGGACACTGCGCGGAGACAACGTTGGCTCGACGACGCTGTCGACGAAGTGCAGTTGGGTGCGAAATAGCTCTAATACCTATTTTTTTCAATTTTGGTAGTAGAAAAAGTTCGAACCGGTTCGCACCTGAACAGCACCATATAGGACCGGTTCTTGACCGAACCGTTGGCTAATGTTCGTGTTCGATGGCCTTGAGATATCATGAACAGGTTCGTGTTCGGGTTCGGGCTGTCATACCTCGAACCGGTCTTGAACCGCACCCCGGCAACTTTAGTCCTGGATGCTGGGGAAAGCTTTGTGACTTGTCCAGGTTTTTCAGACACTGTTAGCCATCCCTACTACGTATACTTTCGCTATACGTGTTATATATACAATTTGCTATGGCGAAAGGAAAGAAGTCTGCCCCGAAGAAGCCCACAATTAGAATACCACCAAGACCACTCCTCTCACTGACTAGTGCTGCCGCAGTCCGGTCCCAAACCGTGGTTCGAACCCGAACCCATCCAGACTGGACCAGTGGTTTGGTCACAGGTTTGGTCTCTCTCCTGGACCGAACCCCCTAACAGGTTCGGGGTTCGATGTCGTCACTGAAAAATGCGGACCGGTTCGGACGCGTCCGGACCGGTCCGAACCTGCACCACGCGCACAATTCCAGCTGCGTGTTTTTCGTGAGGCTTCCTGTCAGTTTAAGTAGTGCGCTCACCAACTTCTGTTCCTTCTCTTCTTTTGACAGTAGCGTTCCCCACATTGCGCAAGCAACAAGGGTGCTTTTTTCAGCTATGCAACGACTCGAAGCACCGGTACTATGTTCACCGTCTCTCATGTTTGATAAGTTGCTGACTTCTAATGTTTTTTCATTCAGAATATACCTACTACTGTGGTGATTCCTGGGTTTTCCACCAAGTTTGCGCAATGGATTGTCATTTTGGAACTTGAAGGTGCGCAACATTTTTTTATTTAGTTTGAGATATATATATTCACTTGTGGTATAGGTTCGACATTCACACTCCCTGCTGCAACTATGTTCGAGTCGTCTGCACCAGCCCGTTGTCCTGACGGTTCGTTGAAAAGCGCTGAAGAGATGGAGTGGATACATGACCCGGATGATGACACTACCATCCTCCCTCCCCCTCCTCCATCCAAAGGCACACTCAATTCATTTATCCGTCGTTCAGGCCGCGCTGTCAAGCCTACAGAGAAGATCCGGGAGACTGCCAGCAGTATCCCGGCCAAACGGTCAGCTGTAGGACCTCCTGCCCCCGCACCCAAGAGAGCACTCATGCGCACCAGAAACGAAGAGCGTGACGACAACGACAGTGACGAATATGACACCGAAGAAGAAGCCCCTCCACTTGAGGATTTTACAGATGATGAGGAAGACGATGAGAACGAGAACGAGGAAGCTTACCAAAAGACGAAGAAGCTTGGTGACCAGGATCGTGAAGACCGTAAATCCCTCAAGAAGGTCGAACGCAGCGCTGATTTGACCACGATCTTTACTTTCGAGAAAGATCGTGTTAACCCCCACACCCAGGAGCGCGAAAATGGGTGGTGGTGTGAGGGATGCAAGGCTAACAATGTTCCGCTTCACCAGTGCTTTTTTAAGGGGGGTATTTCGACTCGACGCACGCACATTGCACGGAATCCCAAGTGCCATTACCCTATCTACAAGGACCGCTGTGAACAACGGGGTCTCACGATGCACGATCGTGCAATCCCTCGTAACTGCAAAGCGGACGTGCCACAGCCTACCTTGGACGCCTCACTTACTCCCAAGATTCCTGCATTCACAAAGGCTGGACTCATGGATTACATTGTCGAACTCATTGTTGCCGAAGATGAGGTGAGCGACTCTCATTTTTGATATATTTTAAAACACTTATACAACATTATAGGCCTTTCAACTTGTAGATAAAGGACCCTTCCGCCGCCTACTTCAATATCTCCGGCCATCACTTTCAGACCGAGACATTCCCCACCGTACCAAAACTCGGGACGAAATACTCGAACGTGCAAAGCTGGCAGTCGAGCGCGTGAAAGAGAAGCTCAGCCGTGTCGATAGCAAAATTTCCATGACGTTCGACTCTTGGACGTCTTTTCCTGGTCACCCTTTTCTGTCAATTACAGCGCATTACATAGATTCCCCAGCTGAAAACCCTCATGAGTGGGAACTTAGGGTGGAGCAGCTCGCGTTCGCACCCATTCACGGCAATCACAGCGGTGCGAACATCGGGAAGATTTTGATCGAGAACATCAACAAATACGACATCCGCACGAAGCTTGGGTGGTTCACGGCTGATAACGCATCAAACAACGATACTGCCGTTGAGATGGTTGCGACCTCTATTGACCCTTACGGAGTGGAGTGGAAACCAATTGAGCATCGAGTACGGTAAGTTCGTTCATTAAGTACTGAATTTGAGATTACTGATGAATATTCAGTTGTATGGAGCACGCACTCCACTTAGCTGCAAAACACTTCGTTGAAGAAGTGGCTCCTACACCGGCAAGCGTCTTGCACAAGAAGGCAGCTCAAGCTGAAGACGAGGACGAGGACGGCGAGGAAAGTGTTGAATTTGACGTTGGTGACACTATTGGCAAGGCGCTTGCATTTGTAGCGCAGGCAAGTTCTTTAATGATCTATCTGCTATTGTATAGTACTGACATGAGACCTTTGTTTAGGTCCGGAAGTCTCCTCAAGCTCGCGTCTTCCTTCAAAAGTGCTGCAAGGAGGTGAATGAGCCCCCATTGGAGCTTTTGAAATGGGTCCGCACACATTGGACGTCTCTTTTTAATATGTTGGAGCGTTTTTTTTAAATTGCGCAAAGTAAGTTGTCTACTACCGACTACATGAACACATTACTGACTTGATTATTAGGGAGTAAACAGATTCATCCAGCTCGCTGATGACAGCGACGAGGTCCCAAATCTGAAGGGAAAATCATATGCGGATTTCAGGCTTTCAGCGCACGAGTGGGCAGAGTTGGAGTTGATCCGTGAAGTCCTCCAGGTAAGTCATTTCTCTCTACCTTCCGCAATTATGCTTATGTGCTGCACACCGCACACCAAGGAGCCAGCAGATGCTCAACAGAGCTTCTCTGCCACACGTGAACCAACCGTATGGAGAACCATTCCAGTGCTCGAATGTCTTCAAGACACTTTGCAAAACATGGCGAACACATCAAAATTTGCCCGTTTCTCAATGGCCATCGAAGCTGGTGTCACTAATCTCTGCAAGTGGTATAGTAAGACTGACGACACAGATGTATATTTCATTTGTCTTGGTATGTCTCTCGTATCTATTCTAATGCCTTTGAATGTCATTGACCTTGTTGGTGTAGCGCTGGACCCCAACTACAAGGTCGCGTACGCGAAAGACAAATGGACCACTCATTCTTTCAAAAAAGGCATGCAATGCCTCGAGAGCACGGTACGTCACTCATCACTCATTTCTGTCAATTGTATACTAATCTTACATAGTTTGATATGTATCATCACAGTAGTACTCCCTCGCAGGCTCCTGCAGAGCCGTCTGTTACTGCGCCTCCCTCGCTTGCTCGCCAAGGCTCGTATGGCCATAATTGGATGCGAAGCTCTGTCAAATCGCGTGTCATGAATGACGCAACCACACGAAGGCCTCGTCAAGAACTCGAGGACTATCTAGATGCACCGCTCGAGGACGTCAACAATGTGGTGGCCTGGTGGGGTGTACATCTTGTTATTTTATTTGTATTGCTTTCGTACTAACATGATTCAAAAAAACTTTAAAGCACCATTCTATACAATACCCGACTATTTCCCGCATCACAAAGGACTACCTCGCCATTCAGGGATCAGCTGTTGCATCTGAGAGAGCATTTTCGAGCGGCGGCATTACTGGGACCGTGCGTCGCAGCTGTTTGAAGCCGACAACATTCGAGGCTCTTCAATTGCTCAAGAGCGCATACCACCAAGGTCATATCTCCGCAACAGCCCAGGCTGAATTCGCCACTCCTTATGATAACCGCGTCGACGTCAATGAAGAGTTCTAGTAGCTATTCGTATTGTACATGTCATTTTCATTTTGATTTTTTTTGCTAATTAAATCAATGGTTCGAGGGTTTGAACACGTTCTGAACCTGAACTGAACCCTTGTGAACGCGTTCGAAGGCGTCCGGTCCAGGGTTCGGCCATCTTGCCTGAACCTGACCACTGGTCGAGTTCGGGGTTCGCAGATATAGGGTGATGAACCTGACCGAACCGGACTTCGGCAGCACTATCACTGACACCTAATGCTTCACAGATATCCACTGTTACGGTTCTACTCTTTTCTCCTATATTCTATTCATTTCCATCACCTTCTATCATATTCTATCGTACGATTCTCTTTCTCTTTTCTGATTGGCTCTTCATTTACAAGCTCCACTTGAACATTCATCGCTTACCCTATTTAAACCCTCTATCTATCGCATGTATTCCTTAACTTGACCTACGCAGACCAGGGCATCAGGAAAAAGGGAATTTTTCTTAACAACACTTATGGTGACTTGAAGGTGATTCTAAGTAAGATTCAGTAGAATTCTGCTAAGTACGTCATTGCTTAAAACAAGTAGGGTCTTCCGATGAATATGACTTATTGTTACACTTATCAGCGCTTGACATAAGTACACAGTTAAGCAATGACATCAAGTGTGACTCATCATGTCAGATTCTCTCAAAGACACATTGTAAGCTAAATCAAAATAAGCAGACCAGAAGTAGAGGGATTCAGCTCTAAGCAGCCACATAGGTCCAAGTATATATTTATATTTTGTCTTTAAGGCTCCCAAGGTTACAAAATCAACGGTAAGTGTAGAATTCAGACAATAAAGCGGTGAGAATCATGTGTATTCATACCATGCAAAAAACATCCAAGCATATCTTTCAAGTTAAGACTCCCAAGTTCTACACAGTTGATAGGTAAGTGAACAATTCAAGCACTCACAAAACTGTTCAAGTCGGATGTATACCATTAAGATCATGATCAAGACAAAGCGGTCAGGAAAAGCATCAATTCAAGTGGTGACTAAGACAAAATGCGAATGAAGACGGCCAAGCGAAGGAAATAAGTGTGATCATAAGAACTGCCAGAGTTGAATCAGGTCAGTAAGTGAATACAGCGCTGGCAAGCAAACCACCGGCAGAATGACAAGAACAAATGTTACTACTCCACGTCAGAGCCATCCGAGTCTTCGGACCCAGACTCGGACTCCGAGATGTCCACGAGCTGGGCGCGTTCGTCAAAGTCTTCATCATCCACAGCGTCATCGACGGCTCTATCATTGCCAGAACGATGGCTCTTCTTGGAAAATTCCTTCGCAGAAGTGATGATGGCTTGGAACTTCTCCTCTCGGAGGCTTTTCACGATCGACTTCACATATGAGCGCGTGGAAGAACCCCAGGTGACGTCATTGAAGCCCGTTTGGCGATTGGAGACTTTGCCGGTTGAGTGATTGAGTGTCTTCGGCAAGGGTATAGATTTGCCCTTGGCAGCGAGAACCATTTCGATGGTTATGGTACGAGTAGCGATAAGCGTCAATGCTCGTTCAACCTAGTAGTAGCAATGAGTGATCAGCGAGGTGTGATTAGAAAATAAAATAAAAATATATTACCACAGCACATGACAGTGCTAGACCCCCAGCAGGATTCAAGTCTTCTTCCGGCTTGTCTAGTAGTCCATGTATCTTGCGAGCGCCGTTGATAGCAGTGAAGTGGGCGCCAAATGTTTGCACCACGAAGGCACCTTGATAAAGGCCGCGGAACTTCTGTATTGCATGTTAGTACTAGTGGCACAGCGACAATAACAGAGGCAATGAATAGAGATAGTGAGAAGCACGTACAGATTTATCATCACCGTTTGCCTTCTTGTACAAGAAGCGAAGCTTGTCCAGCGCGTAAGTAGCGAATTGGACACGATTATCATCGGAGTGCTTGAGTGTGTCCTGGGACTCGAGGTATGCAATGACAATTGCAATGGCTGCTGAGCCGATGAAGCTTCGATAGGAGTCAGCAACACGCTGGACAGTCTATAGTACCAGGTTGAAGTTAGTATTGCCATTGAAACATATGAACAGACTTACTATGAGATACACGGTGCTCGTGCTTGTGACTAGTACAACCGCAGCTCGGCTACGGCCCGCTCCGGCTTGGCGTTCATCGGTTTGCAAGTATTTTGGCTATCCTAGTGAGCCAAGCTACTTATATATAGTTTGGTCTGGTTCATTAGCCGTTTGGAGTCCCACGAACCAACTGTGAGCCAAAAATAATCAACAGCGGCTCGAGCTGGCTTGAGGCCAGCTCAAGCTGATTTATAAATACGAAATCACGTCTTTGTCGAAGTCTCATACCCAGTTAGTTCGACTGTTGCTCCTCGAGGCCTCAAGGCTCAAATTATCTCATAGTATACCCACCATGAACCATAAGGTCCCGATACGAGTTGACGGTAGATTCAGACTCGGAGATGTTTTGGGATCTGGTTCATACGGTGTGTTGTTCACAAGCTGACTATAATTATAAAAATTAACATACTATGGACCCTACTTAGCTGTTGTGTACCACGCTCGGAATATCATCAAAGATGATGCAGTTGCCGTAAAACTCGAATCCATCACAGCCCAGCCATCTTCTGTACAACGCGAATACGCCATTCTGAAACGACTTGAAGGTGGAGTTGGGATACCCCGCGCTCTCTGGTTCGGTCGAGAATCAACATATCATGCTTTGGTTCTCGGCCTCCTTGGGCCATCACTGCATGATCTTTTCCTCGCACATGATCGAAAATTTAGCCTTCATACTGTTGTCAATCTAGGAATCCAACTGGTCAGTCGGTTCGTGCTGGGTTGTTGCAGATAGGCTAACCCGTTTTCCAGCTCTCACATCTTGAGTACATCCACTCAAACAATTATGTTCACTGCGATATCAAACCGCAGAATGTCTTGATGGGCCTTGGACATTTGAAGCACACTGCATTTATAATCGATTTCGGTATCGCGAAGGAATACTGGGACACTGCAACCAGAGTCCATATTCCCTTTCGTCAGAATCAACGTCTCACCGGCACTCCTGCCTTCGCTTCAATCAACAACCACTTAGGAGTTGACCTGGGTCGTCGTGACGACCTTGAATCGCTTACATACATGTTGATCTATCTGTTACGCGGCTCCCTTCCATGGTTAATCAGTGACCACGAGAAACTCTCCAGCTCTTCCATACTCGAGCGCAAGGTCAACACCACCATTGAAGTCTTATGCAGTGGAATTCCCGTCGAATTTGCAAGTGTTCTCATCTACACGCGCTCTCTTGCGTTCTCGGAAGACCCCGACTATGAGCATCTCCGTTCATTGCTTTGTGGTCTTCAAGACACCTTGGCTGCGCCATCTACATGCTCGCTGGATTTCAGCATGCCTGATAATCACACCACACATCACCCTCCAATCTCCAATGAACGCTGGATGGTCGAGGCGGCCCCATGTCTGCCGGATGCAACACCACTTCGCAGATCTACTCGTGTGTGAGTATTCTGTCTCATTTTCCCATTCACAATCTGAAGCTAATGTAATTTCGAAGTTTACACCAACGTAATGCCTCTCCCATGCACCCAACTGCACTGCGGAAAAAACCATTAGTTGCTAGATCACGCTGTTGAATATGTCTTTCTATTTCTACATAACTGTACAGTGTACAAGTCTACAATGTGTTTCTCATAGGTTTCAAATCTTGATTCTTGAATCCTACTGCGGCTAGGCCTGATTCCTGACCCCCGAGGGCCGACTCCACGCTGAGTCACGCAGCTTCTTATCTTTTTCTCACCCTACCATCTCCTTGCCCATCGTCCTTGCAACTTGCAAGTGCTGTTTTTCTGCAAATCGGTCGGCCTGCTACAGAAACAAACTTGTCCTGGATACCTGTACCTTACTCCTGAAGCCTGAGTCCCAACATCCACCAGCCTCGCCTTATTGAATCATATCACCATCATGACCAACCTTCTGGATGACGCAGGGGGGATTTTCCACTAACACCCCAATGCCTTTCCACATCGCAATTAAATGCACAATCAATCAGCCATCGACTCCTGGAATGAAGGTAAGCATTAACTTGCTCGACCTTGACCCAGTGGTTGATATTTGAAACACGTGTTCAGTGATCGTCAAACCATGCACCCTGGGTCCCTGACAACCATCGCAAACCATTTGCAAACATGAGATGTCCCTTTCGCTGGATGCCCTTTCTATATCTATATTGCAATCTGGCTTCTGGACAGCCGATTGACTCTGAGGATGTAGGTAAGCCTTACTGTGCTCGATATAACCAACTGATTGCAAGATCTAGGGTACATCTGAACGCACATCTTATGGTATCAGTATCCCTCTCATTGGGCAAGGTAGTGGGCATTGGGGAAACCCCACACATATATTGTGCTGCCCAGGACCACTTGAATGAACAAGATCTTCCAGTACGTACGCTGGCCATACGTTCAGTTGTCCCCTGGTGTCATCACAATTAATAATGTTGTCCAGACCTTCCCTTGTGCGTACACGTTGGACTTGTCATTGGTTGACTCGGCACTGGCATTTCCCCGCTGTTTCCCTTGACGAAGATACATAAAGACTGTGTCTTTGAATCTTTACTCTCACTCAAACATGCCTCCTCGTCGACGAGGGCAGAAGTCTCGAGTTACCAATGTGCCTACTCATACTGCCGCTGCTCCCATTGACGCTACCCCCATCGTTACCCCCATCGCTGCCACTATCGTGCCCATCGCTGCCAATGTTGCGCCCCCCATCGCTGCCAATGTTACGCCCCCCATCGCTGCCAATGTTGCGCCCATCGCTGCCGCTGTTGCGTTGAACGTAACTATGCTTCAACACCCCCAAAGGCAACGTCAACTGCCTTTGAGGTTCCGCAATAATAGCCCAGTTCGTGCTGGCACTGGTCGCACGCCAGATGATGGAGAATACATTGACATCCCCAATGTCTCTGGGGATGAAGAAGATGACTTGCCTGCACCCAACGTTAGGGCTCCTCCAGTTCCCAGCCCTCTGCAGACACTTACCAGTACTATCTACTCCACCCAAGTTGATCCCTTGGCTACGGGTGTCCGAGGAGCGCAGCCAAAAACCAGTGCTGATGTCAATTTCTTCTTTAGGGAAGATCCAGCTACTAAACGCAGGATCTGCCGAATCTGCGAGTGAGTTTTGCGTCTGCAATTATTTCGTTCTTTCTAACGGCCTTGTCCAGGGGTTTGCGGGTGGAGGACCCTTCACACCTGGTTATGTCGTATAAGCACTCAACCAGCACTTCTGCCCGTCGTACTCACGCTTTCTACCACCACTCTGACGTTTTCCTGCAAGAGGCGGAGCGCCTACGCTGGCCTATCTTCATACAACCACTCAATGACCGACTCGCTGAAGGATGGACTTTGGCAGCTATCCGTGAGAGGCTCCGGGACCCTGCGTATCACATTGAGTCGCTCGGTACCATCCCTAATCAGGGACACGGCAATTTTCCACCTGGAACCACCTTATCTCCAGACGATTTTATCCCCGATTTCAGCATTGACGAGATGCACCGTCAATTGGTGAAATTCATCGTTGCGGATGATCAAGCAAGTTGATATTTACTTTCTACGTGCCCTTGCTAATTCAATTTCTGCAGGCGATGAACGTTATAGAATGTCTAGAATTTCGACGCCTGATACGTTTTTTGCGGGAGGATTTGACCGATTCAGACATTCTCCACCGCACAAAACTTCGTGAGCTCATAATTGTAGCGTGGCAAGAATATTTCCAGGTGTTGAAAGGTGATCTTGCCGTGAGTGTCTAGTTATCGAGAATCCCGCCATACGTCTTATGTATTCTTACAGAGGGCGCAAGGAAAAATATCCTTTACATCTGACCTCTGGTCTGATCAGAAGCTCCGCCCCTTCTTGGCTCTCACGGCTCATTGGATTGCCAAGGAAGAGCAGACGTCGGTGCTCGTCCTGAAGGCAGCATTAATCGCATTTCATCACGTTCCAGGAAGTCATACCGGCAAATCTCTCGGTTCAGTAATACTGAATCTCCTCGATCGCGCTGACGTTGCAAAGGATGTGAGTGTTCAGCTGTACCGTATGATGTGCTCTGACTTCGTTTAGCCTGGACACTTTACTTTGGACAACGCGGCGAATAATCAAACATGCATGAAGGAACTTTCAAACCTACTCGAAGAACGCGAGATCACATATGATCCAATCGAAAACCGAATTCCTTGCTTTCCGCACGTGATCAACATATGTGTAAAACATATTGTTGACGACTATGCGACAGCGGATTTCTCATCCGTGGAGAATACCTGGAATGTGTGTGGTCAAATCGTCGTCAAGAATGAGTATGTCGGCGCCATCACCGGTAAAGCTCTCGAACGGGCCAGAAATCTTGTTCGCTCCATCCGTGCATCAAACCAACGACGTTCGAATTTTAGGGATACCATCGTGATAGGTAATGAAAAGGATTGGTTCCGGGGAGATACAGGCGAGCCTATAAAGCTCCCTACAGTCGAGCTTTTGCTCGATGAGCCAACCCGCTGGGATTCAGTTTATGTCATGCTCAATCGTCTACGCAATCTACGTCAGGTGAGGTCTCATCTCACTGAATATTTGTCGTGGGCTAACCATTGCTCAGGCGGTTGATATGTTCTTCGAGTCTCCCAACCAACGTTCTATATACGACAAAAAGTTGAGCCCAATAGAATGGCATTTCCTACAGGACTTCGAAGTCATTCTGGAGGTCAGTATCGACATCTTCGTAACCTATGTTGTATTTAACCTTGTAATTTCAGCCCCCCCACAGAGCTCAGCAATCCATGTCGAGCGAGAGCACTCCCATGTTGGGTCGTGCGGTTCCAGCGTTTGAAAGGTTACTTGAGGATTGGAAGCAGGTGGCCAATAGCGCCCCGCACTGTGCACCGCTCATCAACATTGGTTTGACTTGGGCGGAGAAGTATGACGACAGGATGTCCTGCACAAATGCATATGCCGTTGCGATGTGTGAGTCCCTCACATTTTTATAAAATTTGATGTCTTATGATCGGTTTATAGTTGTCGATCCAACCTGCCGAATGTCATGGGCTACGGATCATTGGGATGAGGACCGGGTAAAGTCAGCAAAGGAATTCATTTTCAAACTAGTACGTCTATCTCTATCTAGCTAGCAACAGCATGCGCTCATATGTCCTTTAGATGCATATCAAAAGAGCACAGCGGACCTCCAATACACCGGCTCCAATCCAACCACCCCCAAAACTACAATCACGCACGCTAGGCTCCCGTGTCTACGGACTTCGTGAGGGGGATGCACCGCCAGTTGGCGACGATATCGTCCAGACAATCGATCAGGAGTTTGCGGCTTATACCACAGCTAACATCAGCCCCAGGGGAACAAATATACTCTCCTTCTGGCAGGTGAGAGTCGTCTCCATCAAGTGACGTATTTTGTTGTTGACCACGAGATTTTGACCAGATGTCTGAGGGGATGTTCCCAACGGTTTATGCCGTTGCTATGGACTACCTCCCAGTCCAGGCATCTGCTGTTCCCTGTGAGCGAGTGTTCTCGTCGAGCAGCGAAACGTACACAAAGAGGCGTAACTGTATCAGCCCGATCCTCATGGAAGCTCTACAGATGGTCAAGTTCTCCTTAAAAAAGGAGCGACTTAACTTCACCAAAGGTTGGGCGGCATCGCAATGGGCCATGGAAACTGGGGTGGTATCTGACAATAGCTTCGATGAGCTTTTGGGGCCTGTTTCAAGTGGACCTACAGATGACAGCAGCGCATATGACGCTGTCCTCAAAGCCATCGCAGAGCAAGAGTGCGATGACATCGACGACGAGGTTGTCATTTATGATATCTGACATGTCCTTGATCTTTCATTTTTGTTTTTCACGTTTTGTTTACCCTCACGCACCTTATGATTCTTCTTGCATTGTGTTTGCATATTGAATTTCAGTTGTTATCTGACAGTCTCCTCGTCTAGGCAATCCGGATATTCTTCAGTCCACTACTGGGTAAGATCCTTGACATATGTTGAGCTCGAGGATCGCCCTTTCTCGGCGCCAGTTTACTGACCGATGAACAATATACTCGAAATGACCGTGTCGCACTTCTTCTATGAAGACCCAAAGACACGAACTCAGATGCCACTGACCGTGTATTTAGGTGGTTTTGGTCCTCTCAGAGCTCGTTTCTATCAGGCTGCCCCCCCTGGACCGTTGACTAACATTGCCGCCTTCTCCTACCACCTTCCTGCCTCTGCCGCCATACAAACCTCTGCCCCCCCTGGACCGTTGACTAACATTGTCGCCTTCTCTTACCACCTTCCTGTCTCTGCCGGCACGTCGTTCCTTCTTCGTCATCGTCTTCCTGGGCTTGGTGATCTGTCCCACGGAGCATGTTTTCAGCACCTCGGAATTGGCGTCACATTCGTATACCGCTTCGCCGAACAATGTGTATACGTCGGTTCGGGGAGAGGTGTTTGATCTTACGACCGTTGCGGCGACTCATCAGCGCGTTGTTAGCATCGTGCCTGTCAAGACAATCCTTCAGACGTATGGCGGTACTTCATCAGACAAGATCTTCCCCGTTCAGGTTAGTGGGATTCATATGGACAGTTTGGTTCTTTCTTACCTGCTTTTAGGTCTCTGCGTTGTGTAATGGCGTGAGTGGCTCCGTCAGCCCTTATGTGACTCTCAGCTCTGCCAACGACACCGATCCCAATGCTTCGTATCACGACTTCCGCGCTTTCACCAATGATTCCCGTCCAGATTGGTACTTTGAGAGTATGACCATTATGCGATGGAGCAACCGCGTCGGATACATGGGTTACACGCCTGCAGAGATCAGTACCATGGCCAACTCTGGCTATTTCTGAACGTTCACGGCCGGGTAACCGTGGCAAGCGTGATTATCAGATGGTGATCATGCATTTCTTGAACAAGGTAAGCATCTTTTTCGTGGAATTGTGGGGTTGTCGTTTAACCTTGATGTGCAGGTTCACTTCAGTACGCCCATGAACCCGCTCGAACTGGAGATGTACCACCAGATCAAGAATGTGATTGGTGTCAACCCTGACGTTCTTCGAGTATTTGTTTACGGTCGATGCTGATACAACAGTGGAGCCTTATTCTGTCCACCGGTTGATCTCTGCGTAAGTCAATGTTCGTTATTCCGGGAATTCCAGGTTGATGTTTGTTTTTCTGTAGGTGCATTCATGACAAGAAGGTGCTTGGGGTTTGCGGTGAGACTGAACTAGCGAACGCGAAGCAGTCGATTATCACAATGATGCAGGCAAGTCTTTAGACCTATAAAGTTGTCGGAAATTCTAATGGATGTCTAGGTCTACGAATATTTCATCTCGCATCACATGGCCAAGGCTTTCGAGAGTCTGTTCGGATCTGTTACCTGTTTACCTGGTTGTTTCACCCTATATCGTTTGCGGACTGCCAATACCCACAAGCCCCTTTTGATATCCAACCAGATGATCCAGGACTATTTGCAGAACCGCGTCGATACCCTGCACATGAAGAACTTGCTGCACCTCGGAGAAGATCGATACCTTACTACTGGCCATCCTGATCTTCTCTCTCATGCTCCCGCTCTATTCGTTCTGGCGTATGGATGACTTCTCCTGGGGTGCCACCCGTGTCGTGTTGGGTGAATCTGGCAAGAAGATGATCGTTCATGTAGGTGTTTTGTGGTCCCCGTTATTTTGATTGATACTGATGAAGTTTCTTTAGGACGAAGGCAAGTTCGATCCTCGCGCGATTCCTCTCAAGTCATGGAATGATTACGTGCGTGGTTTTAGGTCCCTTTGTAAATATATTACTGATCTGGTTTACAGGAGAACGAGCTCTGGGACAAGGAGTCGAACCACAGTATTGGCTCATGGGCTCCTCCCAATCAGTTCCACAAGGAGGGATATGCAGCATCTTCCCCGCGACCACCTACTGTACCCATCATCCACACATCCCTAGCGCACCTTCCGAGCTCATCGCCGTCGTGGAATGTATACCCAGAGGACTTGTATAGCGGAGGTGCATATGCTAACCTACTCTAGGGCGGGTACGTACTTGCTTATTCGTACTCGTGTTCTAGCGCTGACGTGATATACAACCCAGGTGCGGTATTGGCTTATAGGACCGGAGGACGGGCGGCATGTGTGTGTGTTCGTGTGCACGAGTATCATAGCGGCTAAAGGTGCGTGCAACCGACGATCGAGGTAGAACATGTAACTGATGAACCCGCTTCTTTCATTACCACCCGCAACTATCCCCCTATCCCCCATACCCTTCGACGCCCTTCGCGATCTCTCAAACGCCTCCACCCAACGCCGCCGACTCCCGCCGTTCGCGACCAAACACCCTCACCATCCAACCCCGCCACCTCGTTCTCCAACCCTCTCGTCCTCTTTCACCTCCTCGCTGCTTTAATTTGCAGCGTTTCTTCGTCACGGATGGCTTGTGTAGCTGCCGTGGGGGAGAAACGCAGCACAGTTCCTGCTTTAGTTGAGTTTTTCATCAAACATTAACGAAATAATGACATACTTGGTCTTGGGGGGCCATTAGCGCCCGTGTGATTATCGATCGTGCGTTGGTAGTAGTTAGATCTTCGATAATTGTAAATGTAATCTATTTTTGATCAATGTGTAATCATAAAATTAAAAATATAAAAATATAAAATTCTAATTTTAAATCAGCTGGCTTGAAGCCGGCTCGGAGACAGTAAGCACACTTTATTAACTGGGCCAGGCCATGAATTATGTAAGCCATAACTAATCACACAGCTTGGCTAATTACAGCTCCGCCCACAGCTAAAGCCGGACAGAAGCCGGACCCACGGCAACACTAGACGCATAGCAACGACGTTGGGCATATACAATTCTTGAATTTTTGACCAGGCATCAATCCGTCGTTGCAAAGTGTTACTCCGCTCAAGCAACTTCCCTTGTTGATTATCAGTGACGTGTATACCACACCCGCTCTTGTCGACTCTCAAACGTCGCCTGGGAGAGGCTTAGTGGCATCATACGCAAGGATGAGAGAAAACGCACTGTTGTTCTTCAAGCTCCAGCCCTGAGCTAATCAACACACTCAGAGAACAGTCCTCGTGCAATGCGAGGGACGCTCCACTCTGAAGATCTGATTCTTCTTCCTTTGCGAGTGCTAGCCGGACCGAAGCCAGCGTAACGACTGTGATTATAACAAATCAGGCACTTGGCGTCACTTCGACCAATAAGTGAACGAACCATCTGCATTTCGCTCAAAAGGGTTTGGCTGAGACTGGTCATCCTCCCATGCCTCTACTTGCAACCTCCATTGATTCAGAATATCCCCGTACTCATCCTTTAATCCTTCTTCCAAGTTGTTTAGTGCAGCTTGCTGATTCGCGCGCTCAGGTAAGGCCTCCTTCATTTTATGTAGCATTGTAGTACCTAGTGAGGCAGATGAGACTAGCATCACGATACAACAGAGATACGCACCAAGGCCCACAATTTTCTTCCAGTTCGAATCGCCAAAGAAATCGTCCAATGTATCACGCCTTGCGCCGGGCCCCATCTCCTTCGTACTGGATGCGACGGGATTAATGTTAGCCCACCCGCGCTCCGGAGCTTCGCCATCGGTTCGACCAACGCCACGCTTGAAATTGAATGAGAATGTCGTTTGACATTTCTCAATGTGGGCAGGGAGATGGAATTTCGGGACGAAGAAGGAGACGGCCCTCGATACGAAATTGAAGTGCATTGAAAGCGGAAACCCCTTCATACGTTGCCAGAGCTTCTTGTGCCATTGACAGGCAATGTCGTACGAAATGTTGAGATTTTGTAAGGAGCTGTGACGGAGCGTTGAAAAAAAGAGGTAGTCCATATTGACGTATCTATTGGCGAGCACCTATCAGCGCATACAAATGTCAGCAATTGAGCAGACTCACTTCTCTCCCTTTTGCAAATCTCCAACGGCATTCGGACGCTTCATGTTGTGACGGGCACAGTCGATCGTGCCAAGCCCGGTAGCAGCTAGCCCCCTATTAGTCTTCGCATCAGCCATATTTACCGCGTTGTGGCTGGAGCACGTAGATTTCTAAAACGAATCAACGAGGGAACAGCATAGCAAAGGAAAGGCCTCACCTCTTGGGGGACGTCCATTTTATCTTCGAGAAATTGCTTGTATGTATCCTCCTCTACAAAGTACGCCCATCCGCGACTTAATCCCGGGTCCACGGTATTAGTTGACACCACTTTGCGTTTGAGACGAAAGTTTGCATCGATAGCGATGAATAACGCGTATATCCAACTAATCAAATGTTTAGTGAATGACCAATGACAGTACTTCTAGCTCACCGTTTTGCAAGGGGAACATTCTCCCAGTCCTCGGGCAAATTTTTACCCGGGTGCGGGCATGCTGGGCACAAGACCGCACACTCACCCTCTCCCGTGGCTTTCACCCCTTTCGGGTCATGCCCTCTCCCAAAACGTTTAAGCATCAGCAGATGCCGCCATTCGTGGATCATTCTCATAAAAGATTCATATCGGTCCTGAGAACCAAATAAGTCTGTGCGTGTACTAATAATCAATGACGAACCTTAACGCGCGTCAAGCCAGTGTTATCAGTGCCCCACATAAGAGCACTATAAAATTCGTAAGCGGACACCTTCGACTCGAAAGACAGCAAGTGGAATTCATCCAGAACGCGAAAGGTTGCTGCGGTTTTGGGGTCGGCCGTCGTTGAAGGAAACCACGACATACGGAGTAATTGCTGTATATGAGAATCTCCCTTCGCACAGGCACAGAAATCTACTAACACCTCGTGGATGCCATAGGAATCGATGACAACGAAGTCGTCGTTGAAAGCTCGTCGGGGGTTTGGGCACTTCTCGTTGAGCGCGTGACCCAATTGAATACGGAGGCCGAGGCTCTTGAGGGTCACACGTTCGAAATAGTTGCTGTTCCATTTCTGTGTAGATCAGTCAGACCTTATATATAAATAGAAATACCATACTGACCTGCAACCTGTGCAACGGATGACGTTGATGAGCCACCGTGATGCAAGATGAACAGCAGAGATCTACTCCGAAGCAATCTTGGCATCGATACTGAGGGCAAGCATTGCCACAACTAGAACAAGGCGCTTCGCGGAGCCCCCCTCTGCCCTCAAGGCGCAACATTTCCTCGAGGAACAGAGAACGATGATCTAACCACATGAGTAATGGATGATCCTGGATTGCGTGAGTGGTTTGAAAGGGCAATCTGACCATTACACTTACCCCTGCAGTACGTGGTTTTTGTAAGGTTGGACGTCATCTGACGAAGGTGCAACATCGATATCTGATGTACCATAATCGTCGAAAGGATCCGGCATGACATTTGGTGAAGGTTCCCGCGCACGGGATGATTGTGCATTCTCGGGAGGTTTGATGTAGGAGCGTTTGTAGCTGATAGAGCCATTGTGAACATAGTAGTTGGTATGTTGTCTTTGCTGGGCCGACTGCGTGGAGGTCCGTGTGTACGAATTTAGCGCTGGTTTCTTCTTCCGTTTCTTCGTTAAGGCTTGTAAGGTGTTGCGAACCTCCTGTGTGCAGTGTATGACTTGAACTGGGGGTGAGGACGAAGGCTGCGCAGATGATGAAGCAGAGGTGCCATTCATGGTCACGAAATCGACTAGGTCGTCACGGTGTACACCCAACAATCCAATCCCAGTGTAGCTACATATGATATTAATTATAATTTAGTAATAATGCTGAGGGTGTTCTTCGACTTACCTATTTCTCTGAACGCCAGTGTAATTGGCAATGGCAATACTCTGTCCATGTGCGAACAGCCAGAAATCCTTTAACTTGGATGACATTGCGAATTGGTAACACACTGCCTATTCGCCGCCAGGTTATTATGTAATCGAGCCTCTTCCACTCATTCTTGCTGTTTCTACTTTACATATGTACTGACTTCGCTAATGCATCATCCAAGGTGTATAAAGGGTGGTCGTCTAGCCAGGTGAGTCACTCATAGTTCTCCTTTACCAATGATGGTGTCCCCACAGTGTTTCGAACAATGATGTCATCTTTGGTACATATTTTCTCAGTCGATTGATCACCTCAATGCTTACTCGTGGGTTTCCAGATGTTGTATTGCAACTTCTAGCCTCACTGACGCTTTCCGCAAACGACGCTCACAATTTGATACAAGTCATCGTCGACAGCACTGGACTAGAGAGCCCTGGGCCCTCTGCTGCCTCTCCACCACAGATGCACAGACATTGGTATCTCCCGCTGCCCAGACTCTGCCCACCATTGCTCCGCTGCTCAGGCCTTGCCACCCACCCCTCCTGCTGTTCAGGCCCCTACCACCCGTTGCTCAGCCCTACCACCGTTGCTCAGCCCCTGCCACCCGCTGCTCAGGCCCTATCGCCTGCCCCTCCCGCTGCTCAGGCCCTGTCACCCGCTCCTCCTGGC